>NW_005842015.1:2706152-2731287 GCF_000455745.1 Alligator sinensis
TTCACCTTCCACCCCCCTTCACCCCTTCTCCCCCAACAGACTTACCAGCTGGGCCCGGCTTCTCTCCACGCTGCTGGGCTGCATTCCTGATTGCCTGCACGCGCGTAGCCGCAGCACAGCAAGGGGGCGTTTATCAGCCACATGAGTCAAAACAGCCAATTGTCAGTACTCTCAATTTTCCTCATATTGGTGCTGATCCAATATGGGATTGATGCATCGGTGCACCTCTACTTTAATAAGAAGGTACTCACTAAAGCCCTCTAATTCTACTCCACAAGTCAGATAGCAAATCCTCTTTGCACACTGTTGGCACTTGCCAGGTAAATCTGCTCTGCTGGGATTCCAGGGTGACCGCTGAACAGCCCCTGTGATGCTGAGGGACTGTGAATTAAGATGAATCTGGAGGGGATCTGGGACAGAAGTTCAATAAACCAATTTAACTAGATCAGTTAAGTCTGATGCTACATCCATCCAGGTTCATCTTAAACCAGTTTTGGCCATTTTGAAAGCGGTCTATGTGCACTGAACTTCTGCTGCGTTACTAATTTCAACCAATCTCCAGACAAGGTCCTTTGCATAAATCCAACATCTTTTAATCAGACCAACTCAGATGGTCTGAGGGCATTTGTGCCCAAAAGCTTGCTAAGAAGAATTTTTCTGACTATCTGTAGATGCTTCCTCAGCCTGATGGAGGGTGTTTGTGCCCAAAAGCTTGCCAAGAAGAATTTTTCCAACTATCTGAGTTGGTCTGATTAAAAGATGTTGGATTTATCCAAAGGACCTTGTCTGCCTATGTCCTTAGACCAACATGGCTACAACCTATACCCCTGAAACTGATTTCCAATCATTTATACCAGTTTGTGTGTAACTTCTTGTCACCTTATAACTAGGGACAGACCAGAACAAGAAACAGAACAGGATACTTCCCTATGAAACAAAGCAACCACGTACCACATGGGATGACTGTCATTTCCTATATGAGACAGAGGTGGCTGCTAACAGGCAAGCTGGCTCAGCAATTAGGCGCTTGTGTAGTTCCCATACGTCCTTCCTGTCAATCCTAGTGCTGCCAAAAAGGATACCTTTCCCTTCCCCATTCCCCAACCCAGACAACTGTCAAGAATGACAGGAAGCTATAACAAAAAAAAGAAAGAAAAAGCCACTGTCTGAATGAGATAACTGGGAAGGAACAAAGAGGGGAAAAAAAGCAAGGAAAATGCAATAATGCCATAGTAAAGTTTTTAGATTGAGATAGTACCGATTTCCCTCCTCTCGTTTTAAGGCAGAAAGCCTTATTTTTAGGGAGCAAGAAGTGGTAGCTGCATAACTGAAAAAAAATAGATAGTGCTACATTCACTTTGCGTTTGGAGTCATGCCAGGAATAAATCTGGACCATTGCATGATTCTGGTTTAGGTTTCCACAGGGAGATGATATTGGAGAAAATACACAGAGCAGCAAGGGTGCTCCCAGTTCAGCCTGAATCCAAACTGGGTTCAGGAACACCCCAGTTGATTCAACAGGTGTACTGAACATAAAGCCCCAGGAAGGCAGTCTTACAGTTAAAGTATCTGACAGACCAAGGTTTTACTCCCAGTTTGACCAATGACAAAAAGCATCCCTGGATGTCACTTTGCCCACTCATAAAACAGGGCCAATGACTGCATTGCCGGGGGCACAGTACATCTTCATAATCCCACGCTAGCAAATCCTCCAAGATTTTTTTGGTGGAGATGTTATTGATATGCACAATATTATAGAAAGACTGCCGCTTCTCAGCATGAGGGGAAGGATTAAAGACTAAGAAAGTAACAGAACAAATAGGAAATTCCCAGCAAATAAACAGAATCAGGCTTTGGGCGATAAGGCATCTCCTGTTTACATACCTAGCAAATCAGTTAGTGGTGCATTGTCTGATAATCATTGCTCCTTGGCCTGGGTGGGGACTTGGTCATGTAAATAGAGCGCCTTTATGAATGGTGACTTTTAAGTGAGAAAGCCCCAAGTCATTTGGGATTTTTTAAGTTTCTTTACCAGGTTTCCCCTTCCTTGAGCTCCCCTATGTAGTCATCATCACCACTGCTCTTTCTAGTTGCTAATAAGGAACACTGTTGCAGAACTCAGTGAAAATGGGAATCCATGGGGTATTTTTGGGGGTTTGTTTTTTTTTAAATCACCCTGCTAACTAATGTAAAACTGCATCTCTCAAATGGTGCCACTCTGCAGTCTCTGATCAGCACCCAGATGTGCTGTGACCTCAGCTTAAAAAGTAGACTGAAGGGTCAGACATAGCCATAAGGTGTTCATAAACATTTGGAAAACATTAACTCTAAAACCAGGGGCCACAGTCAAGAAAGTGTTAAGCAACTATCTCATTCTGGCAAAGGTGCAAGAATCGTGTGTCATCTGAACTGCCAACCTACAACAAGACTGCAACAGCTTCCACTGTATTTCAGTAATGATAACTAGCTACAAGAGTTTCCCCAGCAATCTCAGGGGGAGGGAAAACACATGAAAAATAAACAGCTAAACTGAACAAAAGACATTCTCCCCCCCCACCCCCAATTCCTGTTATTTCTCCCAGGAGCAGGGGTGGCTCATCATAAGTTAGGCAGTAACACTTATCCTGGTTATATATCTATAAAAGTCCGCACATGAGAAATGCAAGGATGTGACCAATTGCTGAATTAACAAAGCTGTGTATATTGACTATTCTCTCCCCTAATTGCTGGAGCCCTCTGGGATGCCCTTTCTGGACAGACACAGGGAAGACAGCTTGTTTCCAAATAGTAGGAAAGAATATTTCCCAACTTGCACTGACTACAGAATATGACTTAAAAACCCAACAAACCCAAACCCCTCTTGAACCTGCAGATGAGGCAAAGACTTTTTCTGAGCGGTGGGGTGTGGTCCCTGCAAAATTCTCCAGGCAGGGAGGGAGGGATACATGGGAGGAGTGTGGGAAGTAGCTCGAGTGGCCAATTCTTTTGAGACACCATCATCCGCCTTCTTTAACCACCAAGCAAGTTTTAACCCCCCCCCCCCCCGCCCTCAAGGCTGAAAACTGTTCTCCACATAAGAAGACGCAGAAGGTAGGAAAGGGTGACATCCGAGAGCCTCCAAGAACGACACCTCCAAAGCAGCAAGCTATAGTAACCTCAACCACAGCAACAGATTGTCACTTCCCATGTAGAGGCTGCATTCTCTCACTCCACCCATCTTTCAAAACACAGAACAATCCTACCACTGGTTAAACATATTTTTAGGAGCTCCATTTCTCATCACTTCGAGCCATTTACATGCATTGTCCAGAACCAAATTTGCTGCCTGTATTAAAAAAGTTTGTCAAAAATCAAGTGGCCTTGAATATAAAAGCCTGTATACGTAGAACACAGTTGGCATTTTCTCTTTAAAGGACACAGCTCTCATTTTCTCTTGACATGACAGAAAGACCAGGAAAGATCAACTTTCAACTCCAAAGCCCTGGCCTCCATTACATTTTCATATATTTTGGCAATTAATGAGTCTCAACTTTCAATCAGTTAGAGCCCAAGGGGAGGCACAAACAAAACCAAAACACATACCACAGCGCTCAAAAAAATAAAACCTTTCCAAGTGTCTTAAATCTCGATTATTATATGGCTGCAGACCTGCATATTGAACACAGGGGCATGCCCCATCAACCTAGCAGACAAACAAGTAGGCTGGCTCCCAAGCATTGTTTTTTCCCAATGCAGCTCACAGGTGGTTTATTAAGTTTGAAGACCATCTGCACACACAGCAAACCAAACACATTTGCCATTTCAAAAGAAAGAGGGGGGTGGTACAAATTGATTCAATTATTGTAATCAATTATTGTAGCAGTGGTTTTGGGGAGGGGGATGGGAAGAGATAGTTTCCAGCTTTGGTTTTCTGAGCAAGCTAGGCTCTGTTATCAATGCAACACCCATTTTTGGGGTGAGCCAATCCTCCCTCCCCCCTCCATCTTCTCCACCTAAAGGTTGCTGCTGTTCCCTCCCCAGATCTCATCCCCCAGAGCTACTAGGGGAAAAGGAGAAAGCTCTGTGCCTCTCTCCTGCAGAGGATGGGAAAGTCAGCTCCTTTCTGAGCCTGCTGCATTATTTTGGTGGCAATCTGACACCAGCCAGGAGCAGGAGAGAGCAAGCTGAAAGATAACAGTCACCTTCCTTTCCTTCTCCCCCCCCCTTTCGTTTTCCCCAGCCATTAAATCACATGCAAAGCTGCACCCCAAGCAAATGCACTCACCCAGAAGATAAAATTGAAGACAAACAGCAGATATTTGATGCACTTGGTACAGCCTTCCACTCCCATGGCTGAAAATTTCTGCAAGCAAAGCTGCCTGGACGTTGTGGCCTGATAAATCAGAGCGTGAGATGGAGCTGCTGCTCTTGCAGAGGCTGATCACAGCTTCTCTTCTTCGAGCTTCTGGAGCACAACATAGGCAGAAAACTGGGCTGCTTCTCTGACTCCTCCTGCTTGTGAGACACCCCCACCCTGCGATCCGCCCACCCGAGCACAGGCCATCTTAAAAGGGAAGCTACCGCCTCCTGGGGGTATCTGCCCCTCATTTCTCTGCAGCCTGTGCATCTGTCCTCATCCATAAAACAGCAGCAGTGACAACGACAGTGAATGAACTGAGACTGTAAACCGCAAAATTGAGGCTAGGAGTAAGAGACTGCAACTGGATTAGGGGAAGGACTGTGTGTGGGTGTGTTTATTGTAACAGGTGCGCAGGCTTTAAATATGGTTTACGGTGTGTGAAGAAAAGCTTATCCTAGATGCTGTATCTATCAATATGTTTAAAAAAAAAAAAAAGTCTTTTCTGATCCATACCCCACAAACACAGAAAGGGAGAGGAGCTACCATCCAGACAGCACTTGCCTTTTTCTGGTCACCCAGCAAATATGAGCCAAGAAGGCTTATGGAAAAGTAGTGTCCGCCAAAAGACCCCTCAGACTATAAGCAGCTACAGAAAAAAGCAAAATATTGAGGCTCTGGTGGATATAGATTGTAGCCATATTGGTGTACAAAAACAAGCAGTCAGTGTGCTAGAGGCAATATCTTTTATTAGACCAACTAGATTTTCTTTTTTTTTTGCAACTTAGTTGGTCTAATAAAAGATACCGCCTTTAGCGCACTAACTGCTTGATGTTCTGATGGTTCTCAACCAGGGTGCCATGGCATCTTGGCTGCTGCTAGATCAGGGTGGGCAATTATTTCAGCTGGCAGGCCACCTAACGAGTTCTGGTAAACCATACAGGGCCACACGCACAAAATATTTCGGGTGATCACGTTTCAACAAGTTATAGGTAAAAAAAATAATTTTAAATCAGATACTAAAAATCACACATCTATCATAACACATTTTAATTTTATTTAAAAAAATGTGTTTTATCCTGATTTATGTATTTTTGAGTAGTGTATATAGAAACAATTGCATAATAGTTCAAAATAAAGTCTTACTTTTGTATATTGTATGGTGGGGGGTGCTCACGTGGGTGGGGGGGAGAGGCTGCCTGCACATTAAGTCCCAGGAGCCAGCCAGAAGTGGGGGGATGAAGGGAGTGGGGAGCAGGGGGTACATTCAATAGAGCTTACCTGGGTTGTGTGGTGCAGGGGTGATCACCCCTCCCATCCAGCCCATGGATGCCCCAGCTGTGCTCCTTATGAAGCCAAGCCCTGCTCGCTCCAGCCCAGGGCAGCCTATGCTGCACTCCTTCCTGTACCTGTTGACAGCCCCAGTCCTGGCCAGCACGCATAGCTTCCCAGCAGGGCTGCTCCTGATGTGCCTGCAGCTACCCAGGTACTGCTCAGTGCCCCCCGTAGCCCCAGTGGCTTCTCCTCCTGCCCTTGTGGCACTGCTCCAGGCAGCAAGTAATGCAGAGAAGCGGCTATGGTAAGTGTGGGGACACATGTTGGGAACCACATACCCAGCCAGACAGTGGCAAAGCTGCAGCCAGGCATCTCTTGCCCCAGCGCACAGGGCTCCAGCTCCAGCTCCTAGCTGCCTTCCACCCACTCCCCTCACCTGGCAGGATAAGCAGCCACCTATAGGTGGCCAAGTGGGTGGAAGGCGGCCAGGAGTTGGAGCCCCATATGCTGGGGCAGGAGCTGCCCGACTGCAGCTTCTCCCCACCTGGCTGGGCATGTGGTGCCCAGCACGTGTCTCCACCCAGCACAGCCACCCTCCTTCCCCATGCTACCTGCTGCCCAGAGCGCTGCAGGAGGAGGAGAAGAAGCCATTGGAGGCATAGGGATCTGAGCAGTACCCACGCAGCTGCAGCCACTCAGGGAGCAGCCCTGCTAGGAAGCTGTGTGCACTGACGGGCCAGGGCCATGGATGGGCACGGGCAGAAATGCAATGCAGGCTGCCCCAAGTGGGAGTAGACAGGGCTTGGCACCATGCAGAACGCTGCGGAGGCAGCTGTGAGCCAAATGCAATGAACTGGTGGGTGCCCACCTTTTGGCTGGATCCGATCAGCTGATGAGATGGATCTGGCCCACGGGCCACATTTTGCCTACCTCTGTGCTAGATCATTTTAAGGATGCTGCAATATGCAAACACCCATGTACGATTCATAGATAATCCCAGAGATTTCAGAGAGGAAACCATTGTGTCAAAAACATTCTGACCTGTTGTGTTTTTTCTGGGTTCTTTGCAACAAAATTGCTCTAGTTATTTTCCCATAGTCAAAAAACAACTGAAAGTTAAGAGAGTGCATTTTTGAGGGATGCCTCGAGTCTAACCAGAGGTGCCTTGGATCTTAAAAAGGTTGAGAACCCCTGTTTCACTGGATCAAGTATCTGTCTCCACTGAATTCAACAACAGAGGACATATTTGCCATTGAATTCTGTAATGTTTAGGGCTGCACTCAATTTTGCATAACCAGGTTGGATTCAGATTCTATCCAGCAGTTGCAGATCTGGAAAAGCATTTGTAAATTATTTTTTTGCCCCTCATCTAAGTCATACACCTTGTAGGAAGCCCTGATCTTGCCAACACTTCTGCCTGTGCATAACTTTCTTACCATGAGCAGCAGCACTGAAACAGTGGCCTTGTTTATGGTGGCAAACTAAAGTATACAAGTGTTTACGGGTTCTGAATTTTAAGATGTCCACCAAAGAAATGCATGTCAGGTGTGCATGAATTTCAGAGATGTATTTGGTAGCTGTGTTGGTCTGAGACAAAAAGAAATGCAAAATTCTAGAACTCTTGGTTCAGAGATGATACCTTTTATTAGACAAACTAAGAAATCACAAAAAATTATCTTTCTTTGCCAGCTTTGTGCCCTTCCTCAGGCTGAGGGAAAATTAAAGAAGGTAAAAAGTCCCCTTAGGTAAAAAAAAAACTTCATTTTGCACAGAAGAAGCTAAAAGTGGATGCATGTTCCTCTGGGTCCATGAGAGTTCCTTTGTGTGAGTTGCTTTCTGATGTGCAGATAGGCAGTTTGATGTTTTAGCACATGAGGAAAGGAGAAAACCATGGGTGACTGGTGCCTCCTGAGTCTGGGGGAGCACCAGTGATCAGGGGGTGGGATCCCCCAGCAGCTGATCGCTGACTGGGGAAAGAGGGGGTCCCCCAGTGGCTGATCCTGGAAGCACCCACAGCAAAACCTAAAAAGTGCCACCGGTGCTTCTCTCAGCACCCCCACTCCCTGGCCGGCAGCAAACTCAGGGGGGGCACCAGCTGGTGCTTCTCTTGGCACCCACACTCCCTGGCTGGCAAGGGCCAATCTCAGGGGGGCATGTGCCCCCCACCCTGTGCCTCCCCTACACATTGCCTATGAAGAAAAGCAACACTCAAGCAAAATAAATACTGTAAAATTTCACAAATGTTTGCCTGAAACCAAGTTTTAATCCTTTTTTTCTTGCCATGTAAAATGTATTATTTGCTCATTGTGATGAGGTGCCTTTCTTGGGATAGCTGTGAAGACCCTGGAGTCCCTTTAGCCCTCACTTTCTGTGGGCAATCATCACCCCCTCAGTCGCCCACCACACCTTGATGTCTTTTACTTTTATATGAGGGAGGCTGCACCAGGGCATCCTAAATTGTTCTCTCAAATGACCACCAAATTCCTGTGGTCTTTGCTTTATGGGCTAATTGCATGGTTCCATTCTGCCCCTACACCATACCCCATGCCTCACTCACGGATGTTATCTTCCACTTAGCCCCTCCTCTGGGCTCCTGGACCTTCACTGGTCCCACACTTAGTCCCTTAGCAGACTCCTGGACCCCCACTGGTCCCACATTTGTAGCCTCTTAATCTGGGTTCCAGACCCCTCTCTGGGTCCCCAAGAACCTCCTCCTCCCCTTAGCTCCTCCCCAGACTGCACTCTCCTTGCTGACATTCCAGAGCTGCAGTCATCCTGCTCAGTAGATGCTTCCTCAGCAGTCTCCAAGATGTTACTGCTGGGTCTACTCAGGTCTGGGCTTATATCCTACGATATATCCCTAAGGGGTCCATGATCAATCAAAAGCATGTGACTACCCACACTCACAACTCAAAGGGGTCTGCACCTCCATTTGAAGGTTTGTGCAAATTAGGGTTGTGCATTTTAGGGTTGCGCAAATGATAAAAGGTTACAAATCACTAATTTAGCTCCATCATCTTTATAACCGTCCGTCAGGTAGTTGAAGGATGCTATCAAATCCCCTCATAGTCTTCTCTTCTCTTCTCCAGACTAAATAAATCCAGTTCCCTCAGCCTCTACTCATACATCATGTGTTCCAGTCCCCTTACCATTTTCATTGCCTTCTGCAGGACTCTCCAATTTGTCCATATCCTTTCTGTAGTGGGGGCCCAAAACTGAACACAGTACTCCAGATGTGACCTCATCAGTACTGAATAGAGGGGAATAATCATTTCCCTTGACATGCTGGCAACACTCTTACTAATGCAGCCCAGTATGCCCTTAGCCTTCTTCACAACAAAGGCTCACTGTTGGCTCACATTCAGCTTATTGTCTACCATAACCCCCACATCCTTTTCTGCAGAGCTGCTGCTTAGCCAGTTGGGCCCCCAGCCTGTACCATGTTCTGTCCTAAGTGCAGGACTTTGCACTTATGAGAGAATCCATGCTCCAAAGAGCTTAATTAGGTGATATAGATAAGGGAATATCCTCTCTGCTTTAGAGATAGGGAATAGGAGCACAGAGATCTTATCTAAGGTCACACAGGCTGTGGAAAAGTTGAGCAATGAACTCACACACCCATGTCCTGCAACAGTCCTGAACTCCAATGCCATCCCAATGTCCTGAACCCCAGTGCCATCCTTCCTCTGGTCTGCTGATATAGCCTATATTGAACTGACAGATTGTCACAGGAACATTTCATTCCAGAACAGAAATGGAAAGTCTTCCACAGACTTCACTAGAGTCTGAATTGATTCACTGTGAATACATCCAGAATTCGCTGACCCTTATCCTGGAATTATATCCACTTACAACCAGATTAAATCAGTTCACCGCTAATGCAGCTATATTTTTTGTACATTTTAGGCTGTGGTTCAATCAACTGGTTATTCAGATTTCTTGTACTTTTACACTGAAATTAGAGAGGCAGAGTCAGAATAAGAAAGAAATACTTTCCAGTTTGTTTTTGATAACAGACCATAGTGTTCTGTGTATGTACAAAAACAAACCAATATCTCCATGCAAAATATTAGTTATGGTAAATAGTTTCCCCCTTTCAAATATCTGAATCAAAGTACCATGTTAAAATTGCATTCACTTGTGTAACCATAGTAAGAAAGTCTCAAATTTGTAAGCCTTTGCATGGTTTAGAATTGTTATCCCATGACACATGTTATTCCAGGTCACCTTCATATATAGGTGCCCTGGCAGGCCTTATATCTGGAACAGAAAACTACATTCCATAAAGCGGAGGGACAAATGAACCAGAACTGAACATACTGAGAAGATGCCCAGGCAAGCAGGAGAGGAAGTGTAGTTGTACAAATGGAAAATGCTTCTATGAAAAAATCCCAAACTTCTTTTTTTGGGGGGATACAGTACTTAAAAATACTGAATAGCTTCTCCTTGTTGACAGAAAAAAACCCCAAAACCAAGAGTTTGTCCCCTTTTATCAAGAATGTGTGCAGAAATTCACTGAAAGAAAGAGAAGGGAAAACACCGAGAAGTGATTCCTTAAAAGGAGACAGAAAAAACTATGGAAATGTCCAAGCAGATTCTCCTATAAGGGGAGTTTAGGAAATATCTAGCCTGACTACTGAATGACATACTTGAGCCCAATAAATTGTGCAAATCAACACCCTGTTCTTTCAATGTGGTCCTTTGTAAGAAATTCTATTTTTTTGCCATACAGAACTTGTATGAGAATTTATCAAAGGAAGAAATCAAAGCAGTGATCAAAGAATACAAGAAAGGTTTGACCCAAAGGATATCCATGAGGACACAGTGGAATGATATTTTAAGCAAGGGAGAATCAGCACTGAGGGTGAACAAAGGTTAGGACACCACAGAGAGACCACCCTACCAGAACAAGTTGATGCAGTCTACCAGACAGTGATGAATAACAGAAAATTCACAATCAGACTCAGAGCTCAGAAAGGGGGGCATCAGCATTAGGTCAGTGCATGCCCTCCTCTGTGGAGACTTGGGCATGACAAAACTGTCAGCAAGATAGCTGCCCAGACCATTGAGCACTAATTAGGAGAGATCACAACTTAAGATTTAGAGCAGTTTCAAGCCACCCTAGAAAAATTCCATGAGCAGGACATTCAGGGAAATGGTACTGATGGGTGCCAGGGCTTTTTTTTTTTTCAGCAGGGGTACAATGAAAGGGCAATCATGATTGCCCATTTCTAAATAGGCAAAAACAGCAAGGGTGATTCTCATGTTACTTAACTGCTTTACTTCTGAGAAGCCATCAAGAAGTTGAGTCGAGGACTGTTTGACCGAGACAGTGAATCACCCCACACACTAAATTTGTACTAGTGTCCACAGCAACTAAATCTGACTTTCTATAAGCTTTCCCTCCCTGGTCTATTCATAGATCCGTCTCTCTCAGACATCTACCAGTTCCTAAAGTTGAATGAAAACTTAATATTAAAAGTTTAAATGATGACAAGGTAAATGATAAGGTAAACTCAAGGAATTTCTGGAAATACAGGTGTGAGGCCCGTCCTGAAGAGGCTTCTGGGAGGAGGCCAAGCTGACCCCCCGAAGTGGGGGGGTCAGCTTCGCGGAACCCGGAAGCCACGGGTTAATGACCTAATGCATCTGCTGCTGTTTGCTGATGTGCAAGAAAAAAAAAAGGGGGAACTGCCCTTGCCCGACCAACGGTCCTAGAAAGTCCCAGGCCAAAAGGAATGCAAAGATAACAATTTTTACTTAGACGTGATAGCTTTGCAAAATGAGATAATGGCTTGGCTTTAATCCCAGAAAAGGCAGTAAGGCTAAAAGTGAACCCCCCTCTTCCCCCCCTTCTTAGGGAGATAGTTAATGGGTGGAAGGGTATAAAAGTCAGAAGGATTGGGTCCCAGGTGGAACTACTTTGGGGAGGACAAGGCTGAGCACCTGATAAAGGAAGTAGTCTTGCCACCCTGGACACAGGGTGTGGTTCCCAAGACCTATCAGGTAATAATATAGGACAGGGTGGGGAGTGCCTTTCCTCCAGCCCGACGCGCTAGTGGCTTGTAAGCTTACCATATTGACTTGGCGTGTGTTGCTTTCTACAATAAAGAGTTATACTTGTGTTTTGCTTCGGCGTGTGACTTGTGGGTTACTCACCTTCCCCTTGGGAAGAGAGGGAGCCCCAACAACAGGACAATAACTTTGACCAGGGGTGTGCATCTAAGAGCACCTACGTTAGAACATATGAATTGAAGTCAAGAGAAACTACTCAAAAAGCAACAAACAACTGAAAGCAAACAGTTTTTCATTCTTTGTGAGGCCTGAAACTTTCCGAGTGCCCCTTGTAGCCTATAAGGGAAGACTGGCTACAGAGAATATAGTATTGGTATATTCATAGGACTTTAGCATACTGCAGACTTCAACAGACGCTCTGGTCATAATGGTTTGGCCCAGCCTAGGGACCAGGAGATGTGAATTTGCTAAATATCAGATTTAATTCTGTCCAGCATCTCCATGCCTTAATACACGGAGCAGGCAAACCAGCAGAGAACCCTGTGTGGATGGCAGACTGCCTGGATTCCTAGGAATTACAATAATGATAAAGCTTGTGTTACTGTCATCAGGGTCTTGCTAAATTAGAGGGTGGCAGGAAGCTATCAAATATGTGGTGGTGTATTTTTATCTTAGGGTGTGTACATGAGAGCAGGCAGCCTGTTGGGTAGGCACTTTAACTTATGGCACAAAGCACCATGAGTTAGAGTTTACTGACCCCAACAAGTATTCACCTCTTGGGTCAGGGGGAGGGAAGGGGTTTGGAGCCTGCCTGCACTAGCCCAGTCTACCAGGTGGGGCACTTTAGCAGCTCCCAGCAGGCTGCCAGACCACCCCTCTTCTTATCTCTGTCTCCCCCATCAGCTGGCAACTGTCAGCAGTGACTGCGGGGGGAAGGATGGAGTCCCCCTACCATGCAGCCCCCTCAACTACCCCTGCTGGGTTCTTGGGGGTGGGGGGGAGCTGGATCAGGCCCATGAGGCAGGGGGACTCCAACATGAGTGTCCTGATAATGGCAGAGGGTGCTGCACCTGAAGCTGGGGTGGGGAAATGGAGCCCCCCTGCCTGATGGGCCCAGTCTAGCTACCCCCAAGACTACAGCAGAGGTAGCCAGGTTGGGCCTGTGAGACAGGGGGGCTCTCTTTCTCTCCCCTCACCTGGCCCAGCTGTGGGCATGGCAGCCAAGAGGCTGCTGTTATCAAGAGGCTCGAGCAGGGGAAGGAACAGAGCTCCCCTGCTGTGTGCGCCTGGTTTGGCTACCCCTGCTGGGGTCATGGTGGAAGCTGGACTGGGCCCATGAGGGTGGGGGGTGAATCCATTTCCTGCTCCCCCACTCTGGGCACGGCAGCCACAGGGCTGCCACTGTCAAAACACTCATGTGGAGGACAGGGGGAAAGGAGCTTACCCACCATGTAGTCCCAGCCTGGTTCCCCCCAAGACCCCAGTAGCGGTAGCTGGGCTGGGCCTGTGACATGGGGGGAGGGGCCTCTGTTCCCTCCCCAGCTCTGGGTACAGCAGCCACTACCACTGTCAAGACACTCACACGGAGGACAGGGGAAGGGGCCTCCCACCTCTTGGGCCCAGCCCAACTCTCCCCAAGTTCCCAGGAGGGGTCTCTGGGGGGAGTACATGTGGCAGTGGGGGCTCTCTCTCCCTTCCCTGCCCCACCTCTGGGTCAGAAGCATCTACTGTTGTCAGGATGCTTGTGTGGGGTGGAGGGAAAAGAGCTCTCCCTGCTTTGCGGACCCAGCTTGGCTCCCACCAAAACCCCAGAAGGGATAGCTGGGCAGGGAGGCATGTAAGGTGTGGGGGGGGGGGTGCTCCCTCTCCCCTTGCCCCCACCAGGTTGCACAGGGAGGAGACAGAGGTTTTCTGTCTCCTCTCTGTGACAGCTCCAGGGGCAGGGTAAGCACCAGTCCAGTCTGTGCAAGCACTAGTCCAGCCTGCAAAGCTGCATAGGATGTAGGCAGAATTGCCAGCAATTAACCCTCACAGGTTAATGTGCCTTAGAACACCCCTGAGGGTTACATTTTTGCATGATTGGCCATTTAAAAAGTGCTTTGCAGCCATGAGCATTTGCTATGTTATGGCTAAGCACTTTTGGGGGCCTCATCATCATGCAAAAGCTGTAACTTCTTTAAATATCCTTAGTTTTAAGCTATCTTAGTTTTAAGCTGTTTTATTGTAATATAATGTAAATACAGATAATTTATATTTATTGAAGCAAAATGAAAGGGAGGAGAGGTTGGGGATGGGGATGCAGAGGTGCAGGAGGACACTCTGACGTCAAGCCAGGTGACACGAGCAGGAATAACCCAGGTAAGTGACAAGGGCCCAGGCAAGCTTGGGAACAAGAGGGCAGCATGAACACCCATAGGAGGTCTCAATTGCCTCTACACAAATCCTAGAAGTATGGGGAATAAGCAGGAGGAACTTGCCTTCCTGCTAGCTAGCAAAAACCCAGACCTGGTAGGGTTTACAGAAACCTGGTGGGATTTTACCCATGACTGGGCAGTAGACATCAAGGCCTATGGGTTGTATAGATGGGATAGGGAAAAAAGGGGTTGGGGTGCAACGCTCAATGTTAAAGAACAGTACACGTCCTCAATGATCAGGATGGGGTCAGAAGAGGGCGAAACTGAGAAGCTCCATGTTAGAATGCAAGAGGGTCACGGGGAAAGGGACTTGATAGTGGGCATCTACTGCAGACCGCCTCACCAGGGGGATGAGCTGGACCTGGAATTTTCAGGTCAGCTCACAGAGGCTGTAAGGACAAGGGATGTAGTTGTCATGGGTGGCCTAAACTACCCAGACATCTGCTGGGAGGATCAGTCAGCCAGGTCTGAATGCTCACATAGGGTTTTAGCCTGCATACAAAACCTCCACCTAACCCAGGAGGTACACAATCCCCCCAGAGGACATGCCTTGCTGGAATTGGTCCTTGCCACAGGCGATGACCTTGTGAGGGATCTGCAGGTGCTCAGCTACCGAGGCGTTAGTGACCATCGTCTGCTGGAATTTAATATCCGGCACAGGGTGGTGAAAACAAGCAGTAAAGCAAAAGTCCTTGGCTTCAGGAGGGCTGACTTCAATGAGCTAAGGAGATTAGTAAGAGAGAAACTGGTGAGTCGGACCCTCAATGAGATGGGAGTCCAGGATAGGTGGTTGTTCCTTAAGGAGATGATCCTCTGAGCTCAGAGGGAGTCAGTCCCAATGTGAACCAAAGTGGGGACCCCTGGTGAGGCGGTCTAAAAAGCCCCCTTGGCTCAGTAAAGGCATCCAGGAGGGCCTGAGGACAAAAAAGGTGGCAGATAATTAGTGGAAGCAAGGGGCTATCACCAAGGAGGATTACACCTCTGTTGCTCGTGATTGCAGGGAGACTTTTAGGAAGACCAAGGCAGAGACAGAAATAGGACTGGCAACCAAAATTAAGGATAACAAAAAGTCCTTTTTCAAATACATAGGGAGTAAGAAGAAGGCACCAGGTAACGTGGGGCCCCTACAGGACAGGCTTGGCAATCTGGTGATTGCAGCAAAGGAAAAAGCTGATCTGTTCAAGGAGTTCTTTGCCTCCATATTTCTGACAACTCCCCCACTAGGATTACAGACAGGCTCAGGGGACACAATGCCATGCCTAAGGGATGACCTAGTTAGGGAACTCTTGGAGGGGCTGGACATGTATAAATCAGCAGGTCTGGATGCTCTTCATCCGAGGGTATTGAGGGAATTGGCGAAGGTCATAGCAGGGCCCCTGGCACGGCTGTATGAGCGCTCATGGTGCTCTGACCAGGTCCCAGAGGACTGGAAAAAGGCCAATGTGGTCTTCATTTACAAGAAGGGGAGAAAGGAGGACCTGGGTAACTATAGGCTGTTACTCTCACCTCGGTCCTTGGGAAGGCCTTTGAGAAAATTATCAAGGAACACGCCTGCTGGAGCCTAGCTTCGGAGGTAATGCTCAGGGGCAACCAACATGGGTTCATTGCAGGCGGATCCTGCCTGACTAACCTTGTTTGCTTTTACAACCAGGTCACAAAGTCCTTGGGTGCAGGCATTGAGGTGGATGTCACCTACCTGGACTTCAAGAAGGCCTTTGACACTGTTTCTCACCCCATTCTCATAAAAAAACTAGGCAACTGTGGCATTGATTCCTACACAGTCAGATGGGTGGCAAATTGGCTCGATGGTTGCACCCAGAGAGTGGTGGTGGATGGGTCGTTTTTGACTTGGAGGGATGTTGCCAGTGGAGTTCCCCAGGGCTTGGTCCTCGGGACTGTGCTATTCAACATCTTTATCAGCGACTTGGAGGTGGGCATGGAAAGTAACTAGATCTAGACAGGTTACAGAGGTGGGCGGATGAGAATAGGATGGAATTCAATGCAGACGTGCAAGGTGCTGCATCTAGGGAGAAGGAACCTGCAACATACCTACAGGCTGGAGAACACCCTTCTCATCTACACAGTGGCTGAAAAGGGTCTTGCAGTCATTGTTGATTCCAGGATGAACATGAGCTGTCAATGCGAGGAAGCGGTCAGTAAAGATAACTGCACCTTGTCGTGCATCTACAGATGCATCACAAGCAGGTCCAGGGAGGTGATCCTTCCTCTCTGCAGTGTTGGTCAGGCCGTAGTTGGAGTACTGTGTCCAGTTCTGGGCGCTGCACTTCAAGAAGGATGTGGCTAGCATTGAGAAGGTCCAGAGGAGGGCCACTCGCATGGTCAGGGGGCAGCAGGCCAGGCCCTACGAAGATAAACTAAAAGGGCCTGAAACTATTCAGCCTCCACAAGAGAAGACTGAGAGGGGATCGTGTGGCCTTCTATAAACTCACCAGGGGGAAC
This sequence comes from Alligator sinensis, assembly GCF_000455745.1. Classification (NCBI taxonomy): domain Eukaryota; kingdom Metazoa; phylum Chordata; order Crocodylia; family Alligatoridae; genus Alligator; species Alligator sinensis. Next base: position 2,722,653 of record NW_005842015.1, read on the forward strand.
CAGCGGAAAATAGGTGAGGCTCTTTTCAGATAGTACTATCTGAAAATGTTATCCTTAACATACAAAAGGAAAGTGTGATACTCTAGCTAGATTGTAGAATTGGTTTCCCAGGATCATACCATACTTTCTCACATACAACCCACACCTTTGCCCCATCAAATCATGTCCCCAAATTGGGGTGCATGTTTTAAGCAGGGAAGCTGTTTTCTTCACTGGAAAAGAAGTAGGCCTAGAGGGGTATTTTAAAACATTCCAAGATGACTGCTGCTTGTGTCTGTTCAGCAAACTAAAGGGGCAGAGCATGGGCAGCACCAGCCTCTTCCCAGTGAGGGGAGTGGGGGCAGGGGCTGGGCTGGAGCTGGACTCAGCCAGGCTGGGGACTTGAGGGGGGGGGTTATAATCACCATAGGATTTGCATTAGCGCCCCCCCAATAGCCACCCCTCCCATTGCTGTCACTGCCACCTGCCTGTCCTGCACAGCTGAGCCTGCCCAGCTCTGAGCCCAGCCTCAACCCCCCACACCGGGAAGAGGCTGGCGCTGCCCCTGCCAGGAGTGCTACACTTTTACTGGCTTACCTGCATGGGGTGGGCAAGCAGGCTCACCTGTATAGGGTGGGTTGGCAGTAGTGGCGGCGCTAGGAGGGGTGGCTACAGAGGGGATAAGTCAAATTTTGAGATGGCTGTAGCCCCCACAAATTTCCCCTGGTGCCACCCCTAGGGCTGAGTCTTGTTAATCCTCTCACAGCCATAGCTATAGGCTAAGCACTGCAGCTTATGCTGGAAGCAGCAAATGAATGAATGGTTGGTAGTATTTTGATGAGGCTTGTGATGTGGAAACAATACTTTATTTACAGACACTTGCTACTCACCTCTGTCACACAGTCAGAAATGGCTCTGGAAATAATCTTTTTTTATACAATGCACTGGGTGCATCTAAATCTTCATTAATGTACTTTTACTACTGTGCATTAAATTTAGTACCTCATCTAATGTGAGGTATTAAATAAAGGCACTTTAGGCTGCCCTAATGTGCAGTAGCAAAAGCGCATGCTTTTTTAGTGACGCCTAATGTGCAATAGCCTATTTTTACTGCATATAAGCATAGTAACTCAGTTTTTGACATGATGCTCTAATGCGTGGTAAAATAAGCTACTGTACATTAAAGCTCATGTGACGTATATATGTTTAATGGACAGTATGAAAAGTTCATTAGAACAACTGAGTGCTGTACAACTTTGAGAAATCTCTCTCTCACTGAGACATATTCGTGCTACTATTTTTAGACCAAATATTGCTGCCATCTTCTTCACCAATCTTTACTATGGTATGTATGTTTACATCAATTTGTTATAGTACATAAGATATTACTTAAATATGTATTTATATATACACATACTACTGCACTACCATAATACTGTTTCCACAGAAGACTTTCAAATCATTGTCTAAACTTGTTTTTAAATGATCCCTGATTATGACTTCATTTGTGTTTCAAACACAGTAACTCCATGAAGGTTGGCTTTGCTGGCTGCGGTCTGGCATAGGCGGCTTATGTTCATCTTAGAGTCAATAATGACTCCAAGATCCCTTTCCGCCTCTGTGCTCTCAAGGGGCTCAAGATGAACATGAACCGCCAATGCTAGGCCGCAGCCAGCAAAGCCAACCGCACCTTGTTGTGCATCCAAAGATGCATCTCAAGCCAGTTCAGACAGGTGATACTCCTCCTTTACGTGACATTGGTCCGGCCTCAATTGGAGTACTGTGTCCAGTTCTGGGCACCGCACTTTAAGAAGGATGTGGCCTGCCTTGAGAGGGTTCAGAGGAGGGCCACCCGCTTGGGTGGAGGGCAACAGGGTAGGCCCTATGAGGAGAGGCTGAGGGACCTGAACCTGTTCAGCCTCAGCAAACGGAGGCTGAGGGGGGATTTGGTGGCTGCCTACAAACTCGTTAAGGGAGATCAGCAGCAAATAGGAAGGGTCCTATTCCCCCCAGCAGCACCTGGGGTGACGAGGAACAATGGCCAGAAACTGATGGAGAATAGGTTCAGGTTAGAGATTAGGAGGCACTATTTCACTGTCAGGGTAGCTAGGATCTAGAACCAACTTCCTACGGAAGTGGTCCTCACTCCTACCTTGGTTAAATTCAAAAAGAGGTTGGATGAATTGCCCACTTGTCTAGGGCAGTCCGCCCACCTGCCTCACACCTTTGTTGTATCTGAAGATGCTCCTAAGCAGGAGGCTGCCTATTTAACTGCCCTGATGCTAAGGGTGAATACAGAGCTCTGAACCTCCCCTTATACCATATCCCATGCCTTGCAGCTGGCTTCCATATCTGCTAGTACTCCCCCGGCCCCTTGGCTGGGCCACACACAGCCTCATCCAACCCAAACTTGGCCTGAGGCATTCTCAGACCTACCCTGGCCCCTGTGCCCCCCATAGTGGGGCCTCAGTCTTCCCATGGCCCCCACACTGGGGCCCCAACACCTGGTTCCCTCACTGGGCTTCTGGGCCTAATGCCCCTTGGGCCTCAAGCCCCACTTAGTTGTCCTGGGCCTGATCTCAGGCCACCTTCTCAAGGCCTGGACCCTGCCTCAGGCCCCACTCAGTGGGACTTGGCCCTATGATTTTCTGTCAGGGTGTGCTTCTCAAAGCTTTCCCCCTCCACAGGGTCACCCACAAGGCAACGGGGGCTGGGGCTTTCTGCTGCCCCATCCTCGCCCTTCACTGGGGAGGCCCAGTATTGTGTCATTTCCTGGAGCCTGATTTTCAAAGGACAAGTGCTCAGTAGTCCTTAAAGTATCTCTAGGTAGGCAATCAAAAGCTGCACCATCCAATAATCTCTAGCCCCACCTTGAAAAAGCTGATTTTTGTTCTTTGCTTAGAAGATCATAGATGGCAGTAGAATATTGGATGCTAGGCAACACCAAAACCATTGGAAACAGGACTAACTATCAGAATTATGTAAGGACACAAAAGGGAGAAAAAATGGAAAAGAGAGGCAAACACTCCTGCTTTATACAAGGAGTTATCTGAATATTAGTGCAAGAGCCAATATCAGAAATCAGACTATACAAACACAACACTGAGAACCTGCCTGCAGAATCTGGTGATCTGAGAGACCAGTTGGAAATTCTCACTCCTGGCTTCCTTGGATCACAAGATTCTTATTTGAAACAATGCTATGATTACTCACTGTTTTGTTCAGATGATAATCCTATTGTTTAATCTTTCCCCTTCCCTCCTCCTGCCTCCTTTTACACATAGAATACTTGGAAAAACATATCCCTGGTGCAAAATTTCTGCCTGATAGATGCTGGCCTACATTAGAGATACAGCAACACTGCGTCACTCAGGCAGGAGCAACTGTGATGTGATATTTGATCCACACATATAGAATGGGTGTCATCTCATCACTGGCCAACAAAGGGCACAGATCCTGGATGTGGGGTGGGCACAGTGGGCCCCAATCTGATCACATGGAGGGAAGGAGCATGGCTTAGCTCCAGCTGAGCCATGCAGGGAAAAGAGAGTGTGGCCTGGCCCTGATCTGGCTATGCAGAGGGAAAGGGCATGACCTGGCCCCAATCTAACCACACGGGGCTTGGGAATTTAGCAGTGTGGGGTACAGTGCAGTATCATTTGCCACTGCTCCCTCACTGCCAAATTTCCTGACCCATGGGAAGTCCCATAGGTTGAATGCCAGGGCTTCATGGGCTGGATTTGGCCCATTGGCCAAGGAGAAACTGTGATTCCATGCGTTGTTCAGGAAGAACAGTAGATCCCAGACTACACAGATATACAAGTGGTTTCATTTCCAATAAGTGGTATAGCAAACAGATAACGTTGTAAACAAGAGATATCAATGTGATATGCTGAGTAGCCTTTGTCTGGTGATACTGAAGTCTTATGTGCCTCTGGAAGCTTAACCCTCTTTCCCCAGTTCCATTTATCATTGCCTTTGCATCATGTCTTAGAGAGGTACAACATCCTTATGCTGTAGATATGGACAGTTCTGCTGCCTGTGGGCTCCCTTATTCCCATCTTTGCATATCTCCTTTTATAAGTAGTTAATGACCCACAAGGCATTGGTGGAGAGAAGTTCCTGTTCTAGTTATGCCAAGTCCCCACTCAGAAGGGTGGAAACACATGGGGAAAATAAGCTTTTTCTCTATTCTGACCCTAGCATGAAGGCCAAGAACGCTCTGGATCTCACTGGGGAAACCTGAGAACATAGTACATGTTGCACTGAAGAGGCATCCAAGAAACAAACCAAAAAAATGTCTATCTGCCCTTTTGGCAGATGATGATTTGTGCAGCAGCATTTCCTGAAAAATACATCCAAACATCATCCAAGCAACAAGCTGGAGGATGGGAAGTAGACACTGCTTATGGTAATAAGGGGAGCAGAAGGTTAGCATGGGTATGGTTTCATATGCACATGTCAGTTGTTATGATTCAGCTGACACTTTTCTTTTGACTGGAAAATCTCCTTTGGTGCTTAATGGGAAGGAATTTCTAGAATTCATTTTCTGGGATCTGTAGGGAGGAGCTGGTTCCTCCTCATTGCAAACTGAGCTTGGAAAACTCCCCTTGCCCCTCATCTGCAAATTCAGTTCAGTCCTTATTTCATCTTCAGCCTGTGATAGGGTTCTTCCCCACCCCCCTTTTCTGTGCTTTTTGTGGGAAGAAAAACACGGTAGTACTGCCTGAAGTTTCTGTTTTCAATAAATGCAACAAATGGTTCCCATCTGTGCAATCCACCTCTCTTGCCATATTTAAATATTTATATCCCTGTATCTATGGTGACCAGTCAAGTTATATAATGAAAAGGGGAGACGCTTTGGAGGAAAACGAAACCAGGAGGGTGGAGGCATCTTAAGGCTCTTTTGAAGGTATAATTACTGTCACTAACTGTACATGATAGCTTCCAAACAGATGAAAAACTACTTTCAGAGAGCAGTGACCACACTGGGAAGCACCGGTTTGCTATGGTGAGATGAGCAAAACTCAAGAAGTTCACATGAATCTCCCAAAATACCTTATCTGCTTAAGCATGACAAGTAAATCTAGATGGAAATCATAGAAACACAAGTTTTTTAAGAGCTCTCAGGACAATTCTAGTTTTCAGCTAGAACTGAAATGAGAAATGGGGAAAGGCACTTATGTAAATACATCAGAGGAGATTTAGATTCCATTTGGGTCAGCCATGTTATCCAAACTGGTTCATCCTTCTCCCCTGGAAATGTTTTCTAGATAAGGGAGAGTACGCAGCACACCATACGAACTATAAAGTAATCACTCTTCACTGATGATGCCATTATGGTAGAGAGGCTGTGGCTGTAAAGGGATTAGTATGTCCATAGACAAGTTGGTTTATTCAGCTGAGCACAGACAGTCAAAAAGCCCGAGGCTGAATTGATTCAATCTTCACAGGTTAGTTTAAGCTGTGTAGACTGAACTGGTGATAACCAAGTGTACAGATATTTACTTCTGATTCTGGCAATGCAAACATATGCCTGCTGTGGCCCAGGCCAGAAGCTAGTGGGTGCTAGAGCATACCTCCCTGCTTGCTGAAGCAGACAGCTTGGGCCAAGGCTAGCCTGCCCACCCTGCAAGGTGAGTTTGTGGGGGAGGTGCAAAGCATCTTGGGATGCTGGGGGACTGTGAGCTAACTTGAATCTGGAGGGAAAATGGGACAGAACTTCAATAAACTGATGTAACCTAAATCAGTTAAGTCTGATACTACATGTATGCAGGTTTATCTTAAACTAGTTTTGGCCATTTTGACAGCAAGTTATGTGCAATGAACTTTTGTTGTGTTATAGATTTGGTTTTCTATCACTTATACCAGTTTATGTGTAACAGCTGTCCCTAGCATTCAGAAGTTAAACAACAAACACTCTTAGTTAGGCTATGGAGGCAAAGAGGGAACTTTTCCTTCCAGTAATATAAATACTGTAAGTGAAGGTTAAAGCCAGAGTGATCACGGAGGATGGGACTTGTGCCAAATGCACACAGTCTCATCATTCCTTTGAGCTGAAGTGAGGAAAGGAGATAGAGGAGTGTCAGGATGATGATCCCATGTGGGAATTTGTGGGTATCAAGGCAAATGTCAGAAATGCAGTTTTATTCCTTGGTAAGCGCAAGCACTGTGCTTAGCCCAATCTAAGAAGCAGTAGCAGTCCCTACCCTAAGGCACTAAGTGTACCTATACACGTGCTCCCACGTGTTCTGATTAGAACGGGTCACAGCAGACTCGATTAATCGAGTCTGAGAGAGCATTCTAATTCGAGCATTCCAGCATGCTGCAGTGTTTCTTGTTTTTAGTGTCCTCCATTTTAAAATGGTAGTGGGGGCACTTTAACTAAAGCTTGTTGAATGAGCTTTAGTTAAAGTGCCCCGCCACAATTTTTAAATGCGGGATGCTGAATACACGTGACACTATGGTGTGTTACTTAGAACGGCTTCTGAGAGCAACTCTAATTAAAAAACTCCTCCCTACTCTGCAGCATGTGTATAGGCACCTTTACAGTTGAAATAAAAGGAGTACTGAAAATGTACTAGTAGGTTGAGGAGGGTGTGTTTTATAACCTCTCCTTCCCCTCTCTTTTAAAAATATACATAATAATCAAAGATAACCTTCTGAAAAACAGTTCTGAAAAACAGGATATTGGTAAATAAGCCTTCCTTAGACACATTGGATGTTGGCTGCAGCCAAGGCTGTGGATTTTGACTGGGCTGTGCCTGTGCTCCTGCTGAGACTTATAAAGTCAGAGGTTCTTAGTGAGAGGATCTTGCCCCTCTGCTCAGGATCAGACCAATCACCATATTTGGGGTCAGGAAGGAATTTTACCCCATGGTCAGTGTGCCCACCTGGCCTTGAACATCTTGTCCCGAGCAGCTTCGATACGGGTGTACACAGATATTCGCCTTGGCATCGTAGGTGGTCCTTTGAGGAGGTGTTTACTCATGACGTAGTCCTCCCCTATTTTTCCTGCCACGACTTTGAATCTTACTACAGTGGGGGGAGTTTCGGTACTGCTACGACTCCCTCGTGTGCCACTTGCTTCTCCGGTGGTCTTCTGCGCGGCTCTACCTCCCCTCTACCTCGCCCTATACCCACCTGGCAGGCCACTGTTGGTCCTGCGGCCACTCTCCCGCATGATAGATGCCTAATGTTTTCCTGGCTTTCAGGCCTCTGGTGTTCTCTACTGACGTCTCTTAATCCTGAGGCTCACCTCTTCCCGGTTCGCCTCTCGCCCCTCTATACTCAACCCCTCCAGACGTTGGGGAATCACAAAAATACTTTACAAAAAGAAAAACCTCCACCAGAACTGCGTGTTCCTACCTCTCCCGAGGTATCCCTCAGTACTCACATTCAGCCCCTAGGGCCCACTCCTATCCTCCCAGCACCCCTTTCCCACTTAAGGGCTATCTAAGGTTCCTCCCGTGGTCATGAGACCTCAGGGTTATCCCTGGTCTCTCTCGTCTTTGCCCCTTTGGCTCCTAGTAATGTAACCCTCTCTCTGGGCCTTCTCAATACTGCCACCCTCTCTCTGGGCCTTCTTGGTAACGCCCCTCTCCCTGAGGAGTACCTTCGGTTTCCCCAAATCCCTCCACCATCCCACCTGGTTGGAGGCTGGAGGGAAGATCAGTGCCTCCCCCTTCTCCGCGGTGGCCGCTGGGCTCAGGGCCTCTCCAGCCTTGGTCTTCCTGGCCCTCCCTTCTCCGCACCAGAGCTCCTGCCCCGAGCGCAGGTTTACCTTCGCCGCCGTCAGCAGGTCTGCCTTCGCCACATGAGGCGTCAGATCCTCCTCTGGTGGGAACTGCCGTTTCCTGTCCCGCTCGCTCCACTCCGAGCCTCCTGTGTACCTCTCCGGCTGGGGTTTCTCCTGGCGTCCGTTCCCCGCCTCTTTGTGGGCCGTCCTCTTTATCCCCACCGGCCAGTAATTGCTGCTGATGTCACCGGCCGGCCGCAACTGTATGAAAGCGCGGCTAATGGCTCATGAGGGTTTCTGCCAGTGCTCCTGCTTCGCTACGGGTCTTGCTGCAGGCGAGTGCTCTTTTTTTAATTTTGCTTTTCTTTGTTGTTTTTTTTCTGTTCTTCTCCCGACTTCTGTTCCCAGGGTTCCCTCCTTAGCCTTTTGGGTCCCCCCTGTTTGTCTCTCCCTGAGACAGTCAGATTGATACAGACTGGTCAGGGAGCTTGGCTTCCTCTGTTGCAGGAGGTGTGGGCCTCTTCCTGGGATCTCATGGGCATATCCTAATAACCTTTCACTGAAGCAAGACACTGGCTACTGTGGTTTCCCTGCTTACCTGTGCCAGGTTAGGGTGTTATGTCTTGTGTTGTCAGGGTTGACGGTGTACTAAGAGGTTAGATTCTAGATTTGTATAGGGTGGTTTGGATAGGGATGATCCTGCTTTAGGCAGGGGGTTGGACTAAATTACCTATAGTGGTTCCTTCCAGCCCTACTTCTCTATGATAATCTCTGATGAAATAATGAAACAGCAATATGCTTGTTTTTGGCAAGTTATTTGTAAATACCTTTCCTTTATACTTGTCCAAGTCAAGGAGAAACCGCTGATTTTGATACAGGAGGGGTTTCTTACAGGTGAACAGTTTTGGATTTAGTTTT
>NW_005842015.1:2731304-2785794 GCF_000455745.1 Alligator sinensis
AGGAATGCATTACTCCAGATATAACAGCCTGATAGACAGTTTTATAACACACAAGTTGAGATTCTCATCTTATGTTTAACCCTTCTGTTGCTGTATATATACAGGTTTCCCCCTGAGGCATTCATTTGTTTGGCAACCTGGAGAACAGCAGCAGACTAAAGATTAGTGAGCTAAAGATAGCATAACATTTCAATGTAAGCCTGCCCTGACAATAACAGGTTAGAGCCGGCTGTTCTGTATTAAGTTAAGTGTTTTTAAATGTTTCTCAGTTTCCTAGCCCAAAATTAGATCTTGGCTATGTAGAATTTTCTTATCCCCTTTATCCAGGAAGCTGTATTCTCCTTCATGAAATTCCTAGGAGGTCAGAACATTTGGAGCATCTCCCAAGCTTTGTGCGGGGGAGAGAGAGGATAACAATCTGAGTATCTCCCCAGCACAGCTACAACTGGTTGCAGGGGTGAGGCATAGGGGGTGTACGTGCACCCTCTGTACGTGGCGGTGCACCCCTGCACAAAGGAGCCGCTGACTTGATTGCACACCGGTGCCAATGGCACCTGTGGGTGGTTGCCAACTTGTGGTTGGTGCTTGCCACCCCCCCAGCTGCCAACAGTCCCGCTGTCATCTGCAGGAGCTTCCTGCTCACTGCTGCCAGGCTCCTGCCACTGCCGGTGCAGCCGTGCCCCTGAAGCCACTGGGGGCATGTGTGGCAGAAAGGCCACCGTCTGTGCCCCTCTCCAGAGATCTGTCTCTGCCAGTGTGAGAGGCTGGTGTTGAATTCCTCCCTGCCTACATGACAAAAGCCTGGTGCCTCGGAGGCGGATTCTCTAGTCACCTGGGGAGGGGGAGGGAAAAGCCGAGCCCACCGGCCCAGGTAGCCAGTGATGCTTTTTTAGATTGGTTGGCTAGTGGCCAGCACTGGCAGCTTCGATTGGACCAGGCTGCTGAGGTCAGAGAGGTTATTTAAAGGCCCGGGCCAGGAAGAAGGGAAGCCTTTAGCCATGTGGTCATCCAGGTGAATCTGAAACTGGCTCTCTCCTCATAACCGCATGCTCAAAGAGTGACCTGCCTCCAGAGGAAAACTCCAACCACCTCTGGATGATGCGTGTGAGTAAGCTACTCGAGATCCGACTAGATATTTAGCTTATAGTAACTCAGATGCGAGATCAAAAGGGCTACCTCAGCCATACTGGTTTGCTCTATGGGATCCCTCTAATATTTCTATGTTACTGCTCTACCTTTTACCCTGTTTTCGCCCTACCCCCTGTAATCAATAAAGTGCTCCTTGTGACCGGTGTGGGAGACTTATTGAGGGGTGGGTCTAAATTAAGCTGAGGAGGCCCCTTAGGTCTGTGGACTAAGGGAAACTTTCCTAATAAGCCCCTGACTTGGGGAAGTGCCCCAAGTACCTGTATTGGGTCTAGTACTCATTGGACAATCAGGCCTGTGTTTTCCAAGGTGCGCAGAGACAGAATTGAGTCCAGAGCCTTGGATGGTGGCAGTGGGAACCCCAGGCTAGTGGGTGTGCTCCAGGGAAGGGGTCGGCTGGACGTGAGGCACCCCAGGGAGGCACTCGGAGCCTGGAAGGTGTTCGGGCGCAGTGAGGTGACCACAAGAAGTCAGAACGATTTTAACACTATGGATTCCTATTTGAAATCTCTGGGTTATCTTTGTAGCAGCCTTTAAAAAATGGACCCTCCTGAACAGGATGGGAAGAGCTGCCTGGCAGAGAGACACAGTTTGTCCCAGAGGGGACACTGTAGGCTCTGGGGGCAAGTGAAGCTGTTTGGAAGCAGCCCTGTTGGAAATGGAGGGGTGATGTAACCCCAGCAAAGTTTTGAAAGAGAGCCCTTAGCAAAAGCCCGGGAAGGGCCCTGAGCTGGGATTGGCTGAGAGGCTTGGATAAAAGGGGGAGCAGTTTTTCCCACGGGGGGGGGACAAGAGAGAGAGGGGGCTGAGGGACAGGCTGGAGACCGGATTGAAAGTCTCAGCACACTGGTCCCTCGGAGAGCCCCTGAGAGAGGCCTGCAGGAGCAGCAGTGGAGAAGCTGCGGCGGCAGGATCAGGCAAGGACTGCGGGTGTGGAGAAGCCAAGCCTGGAGAGACCTGACTGCAGCCGGTGTGGCTGGGTGAGCACAGCAGAGCCGGGGGGGGGGACACTGCTGGAGTCTGCCCTAGTTTTCCTGATGGTTGAGGGGCATTTGCTGGGGCTGTGAGGCTGTGTGGGGCAGGAGGGTTGCTATAGCCTGCAGCCCAGACACTGCTCACAGCAGAACCAGGGAAGGGGGTCAAAGGCAGGGGAAGGCTGTCTTGCAGGAACCGCAGAGGAGCTGCTGCTTGCTGCCCGGAGACCCCAGGAACACAGAGACGGGCACCAGCGCCAGGGAATGTCCACAGACCATGTGCAGGGACACAGACAATCCCGCTCCCTGAGATACCCCGCCAGGGGCAGTGCACACGGGATCCCTAGTACACCGTGTGCAAGTGAGAGACTGTGTAAACAGGTTCTTGAGGGTTTAGTGGTCAGTATATCCATGTGCTTATTTAATGATTATTTGTTATGTTGTAAATAATTCAATCTTGTAAATAGTTTGAGAACTGTCTGCAAGGGTGTTGATTGTAAGGGGAGGCTCTCCACTCGGGGGCACTGCAGCAGCTTCCCAGGGGGGCTAGGCAGGGCTACTGGCTAACCGGTACCCCAGGATCCCATTATTCAGGTGAGGGTGCATGTAGTGTTGCGCCCAAGGTTACGTCTTGTGAATCATGTTTATATACCTACCAGTCCCAACATTGTGTAGCACCCTGCAGCACCCCTGAAAGGATCTCAAGACACCCCAGGGTGCTGTGACACCTTGCTTAAGAACTGCTGATCCAGTGTGTATATTTTTTTCAAGATACATGCTCTCCCCGGACTTTAATGCCCTACCATTCTCTTCTTCCGCTTTTCTCCCTGCTTGTTTTCTACTCTCTGCCTCAATGTTGCAATAGTAAGAAGTTTTCCTAGTCATGAATATAAATGTACTTTGCTGCAGTTTGAAGTCATTGCTTCATGTCCTTCCCTCTGCAGCAAGGAACAATAAGTTTTGTCCCTCTTCTTTATGGCCACATTGGAAGAGTGATATCATGTCCCCTCCCCTTAATCAATGGTTAAGGTGGTTGAACACTACCCCGGAGAAGCAGATTCTCTGCCACAGAGTTCCTGCATGAATGTGGCCAGTCACTTAAACCAGACACTTCCCAGGTGGTCTGTATTCCTCATTTACTGAGTACCTGACTTGAGACCCTGAAGACTGATGTGCAGAACTGCTGAGCACTCAAAGCTGCTTTAGAAATCAATGGGAGCTGTGCTCTGGATATACAAAGCATTATATGATGTTAGATTCCTCAAACCACCTCCCCCAAACCCACCAAAAACGCACACAAACCCAAGCCTGAGGTGAATGGACACTCAACTTCAGTGGATGGTTTTCACCCTAATCTCTATTTGCCTCAGCCCAAACTGTGTAATGAAGCTAACAGCACCCTTTGTCTCGCTGGGTACAATAAAAATATTTTTTTCACTGTTTATGAAGCACATAAATATTCAAGTGATGAGCCCCATAGAAAAGCCCATGAAGGAATTAATAAAGTCTGTGGTCAAAGTTTGAATAGGATTCAGTAATAAAGCAAAGGGCCATCCATTAAGCAGTAGAGGGAAACCAACAGGGCCGGCCCATCCTATCCTGTGGAACCTGCTGCCGCAGGGGGCCCCACAGCCAAGGGGCCATGCCCCACTTGCCCCCTGCCACCTGCGCCATGTTTAAAGAGTTCAATGCAGGCAGAGAGCCCCTTCCCAGCTGAGCATGGCAGGAGTTCCCGGTTCTGCTCCTGCCCCGGCCCCGGGAAGGGAACCCAGGCATCCCCAGCACGTGTCCCCCGCAGCACAGCCCACGTGCACGCAGCCCGGCCCTGACTATTTTATTTCAGTGAGTTTATACCACACCGCAATTTTGATTTTTCGATGGATCAGTGGGCCCCAAAGCTATATCTTGCAGGGGGCCCCAAAAAATTGTGGGCTGGCCCTGGAAACCAAAATATTCAATAGCTAGTCAACTGAGTGCCATCCATCCTGTGCACTACATGAGGTAGAGATTCTGTGGAATAAGTGGTATGTAATCACCTAAGTAAAGGCATCCACACGTGGGAGGACATTTTAGAGTATTTGGGCAATCTTAATTAGAGAATTTCCTAACTTTAAGCATTTCCTAACTTTTCCTAACTTTTAAGTGTTTGATTTCATAGCCTTGATAAGGTACTCTTTTTTTCCCCGTCTTGTGTACAATATAGAGGAAGGGAAAAATCCCACACCACAGCAGTTCCTCTCATGTGGCAATTTAAGCAAGAACTTACTCATAGTACGGCGCTCACTTCTAGGGAAGCTATTGAGTTCAAGGCGACTCACTTCCCGTTCTTGGGAAAAGCTCAGTGCCGTAGCAAGGAAGTTTGGTGCCCAGGGCAAACCCGCAGCGACAGCCCACTCTCGCCTTGCGCACAGGCCCCCCCATGCTTGCCCGGGGGTGCTTGCAGTGGCAGGAGATGCACTCGCTTCCCCACGCCACCCCAGATGAGCTGCTTGCGGCTCCATCCCGTGTCCCGCCCTGGCTGGGCAGCACCTACCCCAGTCCCAGCCCTGGCCCCCTTCCTCGCTGACTGGGGGGCCTCTATCTGCCCCCCGCCAGACCTCTTCTCTCCTCCCACCCCTTCCCCCCCCCCACAACAGACTCACCAACCGGATGGTGCTCTCCAAGCTGCCAGTGTGGCTGAGTGCATGCTGTGGCCATGCGCATGCATGTAGGATTTATCAGTCACATCAGCTAAAATTTTTCAATATACTTATAACAAAATGTTGACTCGCAACTCACCTGCTGGCACCCCTTCACTTTGGCGCCTGGGATGCTTGCCCTGCTGCCCCCCCTTGCTATGGTACTGGAAAAACTCTATGAAGGTTAATGAGTTGAAGGTGCTTCCAGGTCTTCCTAATTGACCCTAATCTCCCCATCATTGAGCTCCCAGCTTTCTGACCTGTTTACTTACATTCAGGAGGTTTGTCTCTGATGCTTCCTTTGTAATGTTCTCCAGCACTTGCAAGCAGGTTATTATAACTCCCCAGGCCTTGCTGATGTTGGCAAAAATGAGAGGTGTCATTTATCAGTAAGCAGTGAATTAGCAAATGGTAATTGTGAGAAGCAGGGGCTGTGATGTAGATAGACTGGAAGCCCTTTTAACCACCAGTGAAGGACCAAAAAATGTCTCACGTCTGTCTCCATTATAACTTATAGTGTGGCAGCAATGGAACCGTTTGCCACCAGTGGTGACCACCAGGACGCATTTTCGCCTTTGATGAGTATTGGAGTAGTACCTTGACTTCACTGCCACCTGCAACATGTAACAGATGTATTTAACTCCAAATCACTGTAAGCAGACCCACAGTCACAAGAACGGCTTTCATTCCTCTGTTTCCTTGCTGGGGTTGTTGTAGCATATCTAAAAACCTTATTTAAATGTGTTCCCTGTTTTAATGTGCCTAAAATAAAAATGCGATTTTAATAATTAACCACAATGAAATTAATCGCTACCTTGAATCTTGCTTTTTTATCATTTGCTGACTCTTCCTGAGCCCTCAAAGTATCTCTTGGGACACTAAACAAAGTCATTATAATCACAGAGTCGCTTTCTTTAGTATTTTTTTCTTTCCTTGCTCTATCACCCATCATAAAAATAAAATGGAAGCTATTATGTGCCTAAGCACCTTGGAGTGCACATATTTTTAATAAAATAATACCTCTGTGCTTTTCTGCCAGTGCTTTGGAGACAGGGGTCTTAAAGTACTTTACAGCCATTAATCAATCAGGCCTCACACGCTGGTGTGTTGAAGTGATCTGTTGTTTATCTCCATTTCTAGACATGGGCAAACTCAGGCAGAGTGGTAATTTCAAATGACTTGCCTGAGCCAGTGGCAGTCTGGATTAATGGTAAGAAAAATGGGATGGTTCTGGGCTATTCTGGGGGACAAACATCCCCTGGTCTGTCACAGCTATCACCAGATGTGTTTTCCAGCTTCCCTGCCACACCAGGTGGTATGGACCAATTCTAAGCCCTGCAAGGGAGGAAGCCTATAGTCACTTAGGACGGTGTTGCCCTGTGCTTACTCTGCAGTGGGATTTATTCCTGATCCCTTGCAGCCTATATACTGCCAAGGCAGGGGAACAACATCCATTTCCAGGAACCCTGAATCCCTATCACCTGCTTTAACACATTTAAGAGCACATCATCTGCCATTACCCCCATCTTGCTGACTGACAAAAGGGCTCCAAAGGAAGTTAATCAGGTTTCTTTGCACAGAAGATAGTGACTGGGAAGTGTAGGGGCATTGGTACTTAAAGCTGGGAGAATGATGAATAAGAAAAGGTTTTAATTACAGGAAGTAGGTCTGTGGAGAACTTGCCAGTGTTTTCTCCTGTATTCAGCTGATTAGAAAAGTGTTTGGGAAGTTCATTTTTGGATTCTTTCTACTTTTTGGTGCTCTTTGTTTCTGAGGCCTGTCATGGTAGATTTTAGGTAAAAATTACTGAGGACTCATGGATGAACCTCAGAATCATGAAAAAAGAGAGGTGTGAGGCCAAACATGTCAAGAAATATGATGTTCTAAGTCTGTTTCTTGTCTGGAAAAATAGCTGGCTTCAGCTCCAGAGGCATTTAGGCTGCTGTGAAAAGGATTGCTGCATTCCAGCCTCAGCAGCAAAGCAATGAAAAAAGTTTATGTGAATTTTTTGGATACAAAGCAATCCATAGACATAGGCATGGAAAAACTGTCTCTTTTCCCTGATAGCATTGCAATGATCTAGAAAAGACTTTAAAAAAATAGGGTTTCTTTCTTTTCTGAAAAAGGCATAAAAGAATTTCATCCTTGCTCCCTTCCATTAAAAAAATATCAGACTGGTCTTTCCTGTGTGGGCAGGAGTAACTCGGTAATATTTACTCTTTGCTGTCTCTCCTTGATTAAAAAAGCTGCTGTTTACCAAGCAACATGCTTTCTACCAAGTGTTTACCAGACATGGGAGTGAAACGAGTGTAAACAACCCAGCAGACAACTAACCCAGATTTTAAACAAACAGTTAAATTAAAAATCCCTCCCCTTCTCTTTCTCAGTCTCTTGCCACGTCTAGTCCTCATTCACCAAAGTCTGCCACAGTAGATAAGACCTGAACAACTAATATTAAGA
The DNA here is from genome assembly GCF_000455745.1 of Alligator sinensis. Classification (NCBI taxonomy): domain Eukaryota; kingdom Metazoa; phylum Chordata; order Crocodylia; family Alligatoridae; genus Alligator; species Alligator sinensis. The sequence goes on from NW_005842015.1 coordinate 2,738,563, forward strand.
AAGAAGACTTCCTTCCATTCTTTTCAGAGAAATGCTGATTTCTTTTAAATGAACACCATGCTCTTTATTTATTGACTAGACAAGTCCTTGTGTTTTGTACATTCCTTGTATAGACAGGAAATGTTCATGGGTAGATCTAGGAATTTGAAAAGAGGGATGGAGATGTCACTAGTGCCAGAGGGGCGCTTGCATCCCCACTCTTCAACACCTCCCCACCTTGCAAACTGACCATGCCAGGGCAGAAACTACTGAGCACTTTTTGAGTCCTTGAAGCAGGTAAGGGTCCCTCTCCTCCTCTCCATCACAGGCACCTACTCTCCTCTCTCATTCCTCTCTCTCCCTTTCCCTCTCCACAGGGTTTGCCTCTGGGCATGGGGAGTGAAAACCCACCTGCCACCACTGCTATCCCTGACCGACCTGGGGGCGGGGGAGCCCCAGAGCCGCCCCTGCCCCTCCAGCTAGGACTTTTATGAGTGGTAGGGCAGAGTGCTGGGCTTGGCTGGGGACAGTGGTGGTGGGTGGGCCTCTGCTTCCAGATGCTCTTAGTCCCTGCTCAGTCCCTCCAGGTGACTGCTGCTGGCCAGGAGCAGGCACTGGAAGGGGGAACTGCCTACTGTTGCAGTGCGTGGCTGAGCCTGGCACCCTACATAGCCACATGCTACAGCTAGATTCGTTGGGCCAGCAGGGGAAATGTGCTGGAAGGGCAATGAGCAGGGTCATGCTGCTACTGCTGTTTCTGAGCCATGCCTTGGACCCTGCAGGGGACTTGGCATAGGTGGAGGGAGAAAATATTATTTGGAGGGGCTGAGCATGTGTGTGCTTCCACATGCACGCACACACACTCCTCTCTCCCCCCAGCAGGTCAGCCTGTTGTGGAGAAGGGGTGTGGGGAGGCAGATCAGTGCCCCCAAAGCAAGGGAGGAAGTGGGGCAGAGGCAGGGGCAGGGGCTGGGGTGAATGGGGCCTCAGGGCTGGGATGAGTCTTGGGATGCTTGGCGCTCAGGCGGCTTATCCAATGTTAATATGCTAATGCACAGTAGAAAAAGGCTACTGCACATTAGCATAACTAAAAAGGTGTGCACTTTTGCTACTGTGCATTAGGACAGCCTAATGCATATTAAAACCTCTAATCTGAGGTACTACATTAAACTTAATGTGCAGTAGCAAAAGCACATTTTTGAACCCGAAAGCTTGCTTAATAACTATTCTCCAACCATTTGGGTTGGTCTAATAAAAGATGTCAAATTCACCCAAGGAAACTTGTCTGCACATGTAGATGCACCCTTTGACTACCAAAGCTCATGCCTCTCTGAACAAGTTAGTTTATAAGGTGCTACATTACCCTGGCTTCTTGTAATGTGTGTTATAGATTTAATACTCATTGGTTGGTAGCGATGGAAAGGCAATGATGTCAGCAGCAAACCAAGTAGACAGTTTGATTGACTGGTCACTTCCTTATAAGGATTGGTGCAGTCATCTCTGTCCTTCACTGCCAACCGATGTTTCTGTTCCAACTGATATGTCTTCACGTTGTTAAAAGAATTACTGCTGAACACTTGTTATTCAAACAGCCAGGCAACCCAAACAGCACCAACAGCACCAGCCGCATACAGAAGAAGAGAAGGAAAAATTGAAATGTTTTTCATTTTATTGAAGCCACCAAGAACCACACAACCTTCAATGCAGCCTTCCGAATCTCTCAGCAACATTGATTTTAATGGGTGCAGATAGCATTTACAACGGAGATCACCTGTGTCTCTGAAGCGTTATAGTTGCTATAAAGACGTGGATAGCAAGAGGTGATGAGACCACTTCGGTACTCTGTCTGAGCAGTTTGGACTTGCTTCTGCTTCCTTGATGAAGTCAACGGCAAGATTCCCATTCATTTCAAGGGAGTGGGATCAAATGTTTAGTTCTTTCTCTCTAATACTCTTTGGCGGTCTTCTTAAATTGTGACCCATATTATGTGGGAGAGAAACCCTGTTGTGGAATCACTGGGTGCTTATACACGTACATAACAGGGGGTTCTAATATGCATTAGGGGTTTAGTCCCCTAAATTGAAACACTGTTTCAACTTAGGGGCTTCTGTTGCTGTTACAGCAAGGGGCCTAATCCTTTTTTTTCACAGATCCTGCCCATGTCTCCCGTGGTGGGGTGGGGATGAGCTGCCAGCAGGTCGAGCAGCCCCTAAGCTGCAGGAAGCCCTGGTCCTTCCTTCCACGGCAGCAGCACCCCTGGAGCCACCTGGGTGACCGGGGGGGGGGGGGGGGGCCCGGCCCCGCCCCAGCAGGCACCACTGCAGCAGAGGAAAGGACGGGGGACCCCTGCAGGTCAGGGCCCACCAGCAGCTTGCCCCCCAGCTGTGGGAGAGGCGGGGGTGGGGGGTGAGCTGCAAGGGGCCCCAGTCCTTCCCTCTGCCATGATGGCACTCCCTGGGGCCACCTGGGCAGGTGGCTAGCAGGCGGGTGCTGCCTGAGCTGAGGCAGTACCTGCTTGCTACCAGCCCAACCCGGTGGCCCTGATGGGCACTGCCACTGCAAAAGGAAGGATCAGGGCCCCCTGCACATCAGGGTCCACCGGCAGCCCGCCCCCCCCGACACAAGAGAGATGTAGGCAGGCTCTGTGAAAAAAAAGCATTGGCCCTGCACCACTTCTGCCTTCAGCCCACTGTTCCCACGGGGGGGGGCGGGGCGGGGCGGGGAGAATGCTGTCAAAAGGCTGCAACATTACAAATAGTTACATTGCAAACTACACTACATGTGGATGTGGTTTAGTTTGCAACATGAAGTCATTTACATCTTAAACCCGCCCACATGTGTACAGCATGATGCAGTTAAACCGCAAAAACAGTCAATTTTTGACATGTGTACAAGCACCCACTGCTTTTGTTTTTCCCCCCATTGAAACATGAGAGTACACAATGATATAACTACAAAGACAAACATTACAAACAAAACACATACTCCTGAGCAGTAAATTCCCCTCCTCTTTAGAATACTGCCTTGAGACATCAGTATAAATAATAATTGTAAGCATGACAACACATACACATTGGGTCTCATGCTAATTCATCTAAAATAAAACAGGAAAGATTTGCACCTTATAGATTAACTAATAAGATATTTTTAAAAATCTCAGGCATATATATAGCCATACAAGCCTTCGTGAGCCCAAACTCACTTCATCAGATGCTGCATGCATCTGATGAAGAAAGCTTGGGCTCATGAAAGCTTCTGTTATATATACAGACTAACCAAAGTAGATATATCAAGTGAAAAATCTACCCTGTCTTCTGCCTGACTTCACAGTAACATGGCTAACTGATAACTATGTCTCTGAAACCAGCAATGAAGCTGCCAGGAGCCACAATGCCAGGAGTTTGTCCCTGTTCTGGCGAGAGATGCACAGGCAGAAGCCTGTTGCACCCCCATAGAGCCTAGGGACCCCCAGGACCCTCCAGCTGGACTCTGACCCAGACCTCCAGCACAGCCAGAGGTAGGTGGGGCCCGTGGCAGGGAGGGAGGGACCCCCAACCCCAGACAGCTGTGAGGCAGCTGAGTCAGAGCCGGGGAGGGACATGCGCCGCTCCCCCACCTGACTCCTACTTTGCCCAGTCCCCAGGGAACCACGCGACTGAAGCCTCATGAACAGGCTGCGCAAACAAGTGTGCTTATCTGCCTGGTGCGCAAGTTAGCATGGGAGTTTGCATGGAAGGGTGAGCAGGAGGGCCCGAGGCCCTATCTGTGAGCCCCTAGGGTAGGTAGTCATAGTTAGCCAGACTACCACCAGTAAAATGCGGATGGGCAAATCACTGCAACCCGAGGGTCTCCTCAGAGTCTCTGGCCCCTCCCTCTGGCTCCTCAGAGGCCTCTACCCAGACGGAGCCCATGGTTCTGGGCTCCATGCAGACAGAGCCCCTGGCTCTCGGCTGTGGGGGCTGCCTGGCACTTTTTCAGGCTCTGGGGTCCAGGAGCATGGCCACCTCCTCTTGTGAGGTCTGCTCCCTTTTGGGGTCTCTGGTGCACCAGCTGGAGGAGCTCCAGGCCGCAGTCCAGAGACTGCGTGCCATCAGGGAAGGTGAGCGGGAGATAGACTCCTACTACCAGGCCCTCCACCCCCTAGAGGTGGAGGGTAGACCAAGGTCACCTTCCAGAACAAGGGAGAACTTGGGGACCTCCCGTGCTGTCCAGCCAAAGGGTTGGACCAAGGTGGTCAAGGGCCCCAGGGCCTGTCGCATCAAGGTCCCCACCCTGCTGGAGCTTTGCAACAGGTATGAACCTCTTGCAGGCCCAGAAGAGCCTGCTAAGCTGCCAGCTCTGGTAGGCAGCACAGGGTCAACTGTAGCTACCGCCCCCGTTCTCCCTAAGACAAAACGCAAAGTGTTTGTCATGGGAGACTCCATCCTGAGGGGCCAATCTGCTGCCCCGACCCCTTAGCCCAGGAAGTATGCAGCTTCCCGGGAGCCTGTATCCGAGACATTGCAGAGAAGATCCCTGAGCTCCTCTGGCCCGCTAACCATTACCCTATGTTCCTTATTCATGTGGACATGAATGACATAGCTCGGAGCTATCCCAGCCGGGTCATGAAGTGCTACAGGGATTTGGGAACAGGGCAAAAGGGTTTTGGGGCGCATATGGTGTTCTCTTCAATCCTCCCAGCCTCAGGCTACGGGCTGAGGAGGGAGAGGAGGATTGAGGTAGTGAACCAAAGACTGTGGCGCTGGTGTCATCGGGAAGGCTTCGGCTTCCATGACCACAGTCCACTCTTTGGTGAGAGAGGCAGTGAGCTGCTGGGAAGAGATGGCCTCCACCTCTCTCTGCTGGGGAGGAGGCTCTTCTCAGCCAGATGGGCTGACCTGCTCCACCAGGCTTTAAACTAAGACCGTCGGGTGATGGGGGGACTACCACCACTGCTGGCCCGCTGAGCAACCCTTGCAAAGCCAGCACATCAAGGCACTTAAGGGAGCCCACCCCTGCCCCAGCCCTGGTACAATTTGTGGGCAAGGCAAGAGCCCCTAAAGGGATACTTTTCTGCCTGTACACAAATGCCAGGAGCCTGGGGATAAACAGGAGGAACTTCTCCTCCTTCTTAACACAAATAATTATGACATCATAGGGATAATGGAGACCTGGTGGGACTCCACCCATGACTGGACCACAGGTATAGATGGCTATACCCTCTACAGGAGGGATTGAGTGGACAAAAGGGGTGGTGGGGGCCGACATTGGCTCCCAGGGTGGACGACTGGAGATCTGGGTTAAAATCCATGGGGAACATGGCACAATGGTGGGAGTCTATTACTGACCTCTGACCCAGGATCAAGAACTTGACCAGGAATTCACCAGGGAATTGACTGAAGCTGCACGCTCCTGGTTCATGGTTGTCATGGGAAGCTTCAACTACCCAGACATCACGTGGGAAGAGCGCATGGCCAAATCCAAACGGTTGCAAAGCTTTCTCTTGTGCGTGGATAAGCGCTATTCGACGTAAGTAGTCGATGGGCTGATGAGAGGTAAAGCACTGCTCGACCTAGTACTGGCTACAGGGGACAACCTAATTAGCAACCTAACGATCAAAGGGAAGCTGGGTGACAGTGACCATGAACTGATCACCTTCACCATCCACCGTAAAGCTGGCAAGTCAGTCAGCAATACGGAAGTCCCTGATTTCAGGAAAGCTGACTTTGACAAGCTCAGGAGGCTTGTCAGTGAGGCCCTAAGGGACCATGACCCGAAGGGGAGGGGAGTTCAGGATGAGTGGTTGCTCTTCAAAGGAGCGATCCTGGATGCACAAGCAAAGTCTATTCCATCACGGAGGAAAGGCAGCAAAAGGGCACAGCAGCCCCCTTGGCTCTGCAGGGAACTAGCGGACCTCCTCCATCTAAAAAGAAAGACCTACAAAGAATGGAGGACTGGATCCACCTCCAAGGAGGAATATTCTGCACTGGTCCAGACCTGCAGGGAGCGAACCAGAAAAGCCAAGGCTGTGACTGAACTGCAACTAGCTACAAATATCAAGGACAACAAAAAGTCCTTTTTTAGATATGTGGGAAGCCAGAGGAAAAGCAAGGGCAACATTGGACCCCTGCTAAACCAGATAGGACAACTGATAACCAATGCCCAGGAAAAAGCCAACTTGCTAAATGGGTACTTTGCATCGTTTTTTCACCAGTCCCAAGGGGCGCCCCTGCCCATTACAGGACAGGAAGGCCTGGGTGAGGGAGATTCCTTACCATCCATCAATGCTGACCTTGTGAAGGAACACTTTGAGAGGCTGGACACCTTCAAGTCAGCCAGCCCTGACAGTTTACACCCCAGGGTACTCAAGGAGCTGGCTAGCATCATAGCTCAGCCACTGGCACAGATCTTCAAAAACTTCTGGTGCTCTGAAGTGTCTGAAGACTGGAAGAAGGGCAATGTGGTGCCTATCTTCAAGAAAGGGAGGAAAGTGGACCCGGCAAACTACAGGCCCATCAGCCTGACCTTTATCTCGGGGATGGTCTTAGAAAATATTATCAGAGAGAGCATTCTTAACAGACTGGCCGGCGGCAGCAGCTTGAGGGATAGCCAGCACGGGTTTGTTGCGGATAAGTCTTGCTTGACCAATCTTATTTCCTTTTATGACCAGGTGACCTATCACCTGCACAAGGGAGAAGAGATTGATGTTGTATATTTTGACTTTAAAAAAGCCTTCTATCTGGTATCCCATGATCACCTCTTAGCAAAACTGGCCAACTGTGGCCTTGGCTTCAGCACAGTCTGCTGGCTGGGGAACTGGCTCTGTGGTCGGACCCAGAGAGTGGTGGTTGACAGAACTCAATCATCATGGTGCTCTGTGACCAGTGGGGTCCCTCAAGGCTCTGTCCTTGGGCCAGCACTATTCAACATCTTCATTAATGATGTGGACATTGGTATCAGAAGCGGACTGGCCAAGTTTGCTGATGACACCAAACTTTGGGGTAAGGCATCCACACCTGAGGACAGGAGAGCGATCCAGGCTGACCTTGACAGGCTCAGGAAATGGGCGGACGAGAATCTGATGGTGTTTAACACTGAAAAATGCAAGGTTCTCCACCTTGGGAGGAAAAACCCGCAGCACCCTTATAGGCTTGGCAGTGCTACGCTGGCTAGCACTACGGGCGAAAGGGACTTGGGGGTCATGATTGACCACAAGATGAACATGAGCCTTCAATGCGATGCTGCGGCTAGTAAAGCGAGCAAAATGCTGGCTTGCATCCATAGATGCTTCTCAAGCAAATCCCAGGACGTCATTCTCCCCTTGTACTCGGCCTTGGTGAGGCTGCAGCTAGAGTACTACATTCAGTTTTGGGCTCCACAATTCAAAAAGGATGTGGAGAACCTTGAGAGGGTGCAGAGGAGAGCCACGCGCATGATCAAAGGTCAGGAAAATAGACCTTATGATGAGAGACTGAGAGCTATGGGACTCCTTGGCCTGGAAAAGCGCAGGCTCAGGTGTGATCTGGTGGCCACCTATAAGTTTATCAGGGGTGCTCATCAGGATCTGGGGGAACATCTGTTCACCAGAGCACCCCAAGGGACGACAAGATTGAATGGTCACAAACTCCTCCGGGAACATTTCAAGCTGGACAGAGCATTAGTAAAGAAAGAAAATGCAGCACTAAGTTATGCATTAATTTCCCTTTGTGTTTTTCTTTTAAATGAAAAGAAAACCTTGTGGCTGCCTATAAATTCATCATGGGGGCACAGAAGGGAATTGGGGAGGCTCTGCTCACCAAGGCTCCCCTGGGGGTCACAAGAAATAATGGCCATAAGCTAGCAGAGAGCAGATTTAGACTGGACATTAGGAAGAACTTCTTCACAGTTAGAGTAGCCAAAATCTGGAATGGGCTCCCAAGGGAGGTGGTGCTCTCCCCTACCCTGGGGGTCTTCAAGAGGAGGTTAAATAGGCATCTGGCTGGGGTCATCTGAACCCAGCATTCTTTCCTGCCTATGCAGGGGGTTGGGCTCGATGATCTATTGAGGTCCCTTCCAACCCTAACATCTATGAATCTATGATATGCATCATATGCATATATGTGCATACATATACACTTTAGATCTGGTTAGGTTTGATACAATAATATCAATATATAATTGTGCATTGCAGAGCTAGAAAAAATAGATGGACTCTTATGTGGCTATGGGACAAATCAAAAGCTTATGATTCTCTCCAACATGCAGAATTAAACCAAAGGCATTCTGACAAAAATCCTTGCAGGAAATTCCTTGCCAAAAGCAACTCTGATCACAAAGCACTGCAGAGTTAGAACAGTGCTTCCTTTTCCCTCTAGAAATGGATATACTAACAAAGCCTTAATAACATATATTTGTGTTTATTATTTTTAAGGAGCATGATACATTCAAGGGATACATAGAAATAAGAATCTAAATACAATATAACAGAAATTATGAGGTGAATTTGTCCAAATAATTTAAGGAATAAAATAAGCACAAGGTACAACTAAATTTTTAGCTGGCAGATACCCTGAAACAGTTTAACAAACACAGTGATCTTACCAACCATATCACTGAAGCCGGGGGATAAACAGGAATCAGTATAGTGGTGCATACATCTGTTTTGTTTCACTCATGTGTCTGTCACTATGACCAACGTTGTTGGGGTTAAACCAGGCCAACATGCCAAGCGATTTTATATTACTGCATAATGAACAAACACAGAATCATTGAGGCCTGTGCACAGACTGCATAAGGACAGAAATTTCAAATGTGATATCTTTCCAGACCACAATTTAAGAGTGAGTTAAAAAACGGTTTATATGTCAGCTGTACTGCATTGGCTGCCTTTGCATCTGCTCTTACACCACATTAGGTAGAAGATTCTCCGAAGCAGCTAACCCTAAAAGAAAAAGGGCTCATTTGCCCCAGTTGACTTCTGCTGAACATAGTACAGGGATGGCCAACCTGTGGTATCTGCTTTGTTTGGCACACAATAGATTTGGCAGGGAGGATAGATCAGGCAGGGGAAGGAGATTGGAGTGCCACTTGGAGGAGTCAGAGCTTACTTAGTGGCACACTGGCCAGAAAGGTTGGCCCACACTGCCAGAGTATAGCAGGCTGACCAGCAATGAAAGTCCAGTTTCTGTCCAGCTTCAATCCAGGGGTCTTTCAAACATAACCATTACACCACAGAAACCCTGGGCACACCTATCATGGGGTAAGAGGAGGCACATGGACAGTTACCATGGAGCAGCTGATGTGCAGTAAGTCCACACCCCTTAACTCACTTTAATTTGTTCATTTATCCCCACCCCTCCATCTCCTGATTAGAAGATCCAGTTGGAGAAAAAATGTGGAACCCTGCAGAATTGCCTCCAGAAAACAGCTTGTGAAAGCAGGTTGCTAGCTATAGCTTGCACTAAATGTTGTTTCAAAAGGTTACTATGTTCAATGTAGAACTGACGGGAAAGGATGGTGTAAACTCACATATGGCCCAAGATGTCTTCCAGGCTATTTTCTTGTCTTTCACGTTTACAGAACAAGAATCATGAATTGGTGAACATCTGCAAAAAGTAACTGACAGGGCCAATTCCTGTATTATGGCTGGATGTTTCCAAAAGGTTTCAGAAGCATGGGTTGCTTTCTAATTGGCTCATGTCATTCTTATCATGAACCACCAGGTTGCTCTGCTTGCCAAACACTTCTATGTTCCTCAGCTATTTGTTCCCTGAAACTTTCTTTTCCCATGTCTTTGTCACAAGGCATATAGCAGAATTCACAGATTCATTGGCATCTGACAGGGCTGCACTACCAGTGCTTTTGCCATGGTCTTTAACTCTTGATCTCTGGACTTCCAGCCACTCACCCCAGTGTTCATGCCACCAGAGTGGGGTTTCCTTGAAGTTGAAGTGTTAGGTTGTGAGAGAGAGACTGTCAAGATAGCTAGCAAAAATGTCTTGAGGCCACCTTAAGTCTTGAGAAAAGAGAGGTGGGGGAGAAAGGAGACAAATGCTTAGGTCAGGAGCGGGCAAAATATGGCCCGCATAGGGACTTTGTCCGGCCTATAGTGAATCCCTCAGTCCTGCCTAGCCCAGGCACCTTCTGGCCTGTGGCGCATCCCGCTGCCCCCTGGGCACTCAGCAGGGTTGGGGTGGCTCCACAGCTGGACTGCCTTTCTAGGCAGCCCAGGAGGTGGCGGCTCCTTCCAGCTGCTGCTGCCGCTGGCCCCAGCCCCGTGGTAATGGTGGGGACATGCACACAGAGCCCCAGCCCCGGTTCACTCCGCACCCATTCCAGACTTGGACCAGAGGAGTGGACCAGCTGCAGACCAGCTGGAACCCGTGCACACAGCCCTGCCTCCGGCCTGCCCCATGCCTGCTCCGGACTTTCCTTGCCCACACTGACCAGCGGCAGCAGCTGGGCAGCAGCTGCTGCTGAGCATGGGAGAAAAGTGGCCCATCTCCTTCACCACTGCTGGGCCCTTCTTGCTGCAGCTGCTTAGAGCCCACACCCAGGCTGCCCTGTGGCTCCTCTGCACTGCCACCGCTGCCCTGCTGGGCAGCCCAGAAGGGGTGGTGACAGTGGTGGAGAGGAACCACAGGGCATCCTGAGCATGGGCTCTTGGCAGCTGCAGCAAGAAGGGCCCAGCAGTGGTGAGGGGGAGAGCCTGCTTTTTTCCCCACACTGAGCAGCAGCTTCTGCCTCGGCATTGCTGCTGCTCAGCATGGGCAGGTGGTCTGAAGTAGGCATGGGGCATGCTGGGGATGGAGCGGTGCTTGTGGGCTCCGGCTGGTCCGCTGCAGCTGTGAGACCAGAGCGGGTGCAGGGCAGGCCGGGGTTGAGACTGGGGCTGTGTACTGTTGGCAGTAGCAGGGAGGAGCTGCAAGATGCCCGAGTTCTAGGCTACTGTAAGGGAGAAAGGGGTGCTGACTGGCCTGCGGTAGCTCCTCAGAACTGCCTGCGTGGCATTGGGGCCCAAATAATTACCTGCCCCTGGCTTAGGAGTTTCTAAAAATATCACAGTAGGCATCTATCTGCATCTTTAGCAATCTGACCCCAAGTCAATAAGAAAGTGTCAAGGTAGGAAAAACTAATTACACTAATCATGGTATTTGTAACAGGAAATCATGACTGCTTACATCAAAGATCTTTCTCAGAATGTGCTCTGAAGCAATTAGTCTAGGAGCGTCATACCTTGCATGGTGATGAGGAACCAAAAATTTCTCAGACAAGAGAGAAAGCGACATTTGAACTGGATGGTTTGGTAAAACTTTTGCAAAGTGAGGCAAGAGTCTACAGTCCTAGTGAAATTTTAGAGAAGTTTGAATCAGCATCCGCAGCACATGTCTGAGATGTAATACATGAGAATACTTGTGTATGGGTTAATATACATTGATTTACAATAGCTCTCCAGCCTGTACTTCAGGAAGACAGATCAAAGAATGAAGAAACTTGGCATTAAATTGGGTAAATAAAATTACCCGGTGTGTATTCTAGTCCCCCACTGTGTATTCTAGATACCACTGGTGGTGGCGGCTGTGGATGTGTGAAGGAAAAGCTTGTTTTGCTCACTGACAAAGTGAATTTGCCTTTCCTGTGGCTGCCGGTTCCAGCCTCCCCTACCCTGCCCCCATCGTTTTGTTGTTATGAGGGGGCGGGTGGAGGGAGGGGAGGATTAATGTCTTGCTGTGGTGTGCTTGGTTTGGATGATTTAGTGATTTTTTTTAGGTTATTGTTACAGACACTGAATCGAGCTTTGGTTTTTGGTGTCCTGGTATGGGCTTTCTGGTTCTTCTTTATTATGCTACCATCCATGACTCACACCTGTGTTCAACAGGCTTTCATAATCTCTGATCCTTTAGCTGGCTGCCTCTGCACAGTACCTGCAAATCTTCATGAATCTCTCTCTCTCCTGTGTTGCCACATGAGGATACTCACACAGCCGGTAATGCACAGGAAATACGTAGTGCAAGAAAAGGGAACATGAAACACAAACATGGAAGGTAGAAAGGTCTGCCTCCAGTTACCCTGGAATAAGTTCTTATTCAACTCATAACTTCAGATAGCTCCCTGGGCCAAAAATCAGCTTCCCTTTGATGAAGAAACTGGTCCAACTGATTTCTACCTCTTTCTCAGCACATATTTGCCTTTGCGGTCCAGATTATTGCTGAAGTGAATGGAAAACCAGAGGAACGAAGTTAAAATCATCCCATAAACCTATGACAGAAAAATAAGACAGACAAAGAATTAAATACTAGGACCACTTATTGCATATTACTTCACCTGAGTGTAGAGGTGCTGATAAATGTTGCTCAAAAACATATCAGTGCTGAAGATGATTACTATCTCTGAGCTCTGTACCTGCAAAAATTACATTCTGTGAAATGCTAAAGGCTGAAATTTCAACTTGCAAGAAACAATGACCTTGTAGTTGTGATATCTTTCATTAGACCAACTGAGTAGTTGGAAAAAGGTTCTTAGCAAGCTTTTGGGTGCAGTCACCCTTCGTCACACATAGGGAGTCTCTGACCTTGTAGTTAACACTTTTGATGGGGACATAGAGAATTTTGCGCTGTAACTTCCTCTGTGACTCTGGGCCCTAATGTTTCAAATGTCTATCTGGAAAATGAGGAAATTAGTACTTACTTTCTCCTACCCTTGTACACTGAGACTATAGATTCTTTGGGGCTCTTGCTATGAACAACTGCTAGCACAATGTCTCAATGTCAGAAATGAGAAAAAGCCAAAACACATAGAATTCAAATTCCTTCAAAGAATATTGTTCTTCCACACCAACAATATGCCCTACTATAGTTTTTAATTGAAAAAAAAATCAGTGTATGCTTTTGGGAATAATACAAAATACAGTGTGTGTGTGTGTGTGTGTGTGTGTGTGTGTGTGTGTGTGCGTCCAAGTGCAGCTCCTTGTACAGTAATATAAGCATTTACTGAACGGTACCTCACATTGCCCAGCACTGTGAGAGATCAGGTAAAGAAAGTCTATATCAGAATCTAGGTTGATTGAAGGCTGTTGCAGTAAGTATAATGGCGGTGATAACAATGTGCTCTTTTCAAAAGTTTGCCTTCAAGTGAAAGAGCTTTTGAACTTATGGGCAGATTCTGGCACATTTATGAGCAGCTCATTGTGAGCTGGAAGGATAGTGACATCAGAAGAACAAACCCAGCTGTCATATGTTTCCTTTACATTTTGCAAGCATAACAACAAAAATATTTAAGAGCATTAAAAATTAAGTATTTAACAGCAAGTGCCACTTATGTGGGCAAGTATCACTCCTTCCTCCCTTCTTTCCTTCCCTTTCTCTTTCTCTCTCTCTTTTTTCCTTGTATGGAACAAGATCTCTCCTACACAAAATAACAACTAAGAAATGCAACCAATTCAATTCAGACACACGGGCCTCAATCACAGTTCAAGGGATGAATCAATCTATGTGGAAAATAAACAGAACCTTTTTAAATATTAGTGTCAGAACATTACATGTCTATATAATTTGATGCATGAAGAAAGATAACCAGATTGTGATTATTCCACCTACTGTTTGTCTTCCATCCTTAGACACAGCAACTCAGCATTTGAACAAACATTTATCCCAACTTTATTATTAAAAGACAAACTGATATTCAACACAAGGATTTTCCTCTTGGGATTATAGTGATAGAAATTACAACTTAGAGAGACTCCCTCATGGGAGACTGAGGAAGTTGGGAACTGGGAGATGGTCCCTCAGTGATAGATCTGCTAGCTTGTCAGGTAGTCAGCCAGGTTGCCTATACACGTGCAGGGAGGCTGCTCTGACATGCTGCAATTACAAGATGTCGGAGTATACACAATTAATTGAGTCTGCCGGAGCATGGCAATTACTGCACTCCAGCATCACGTGTATCAGCATCCCCATGCTGAAAAATGGCAGCGGGGGCACTTTAACTAAGGCTCATTTGGCATAGCCACTTTAATTAAAGCATCCCCCCCCCAATCCTGGAGCATGTCTATAAACACCCTCAGAGACAGGGATCTGCAGGTATTGTATGCTGCTCCATCCTGTGTTTGCCGGTTTCTTGAATGGATGATGACTACAGGGACCCTTGCTCCCTGCATGTTGAGTCAAGACAGCCCTTTGAGTATACTACAACTATCACCAGGGCCATCTGCTTATGTGTATTGCAAATTAGATATAATAGTCTTTCACTCTGCATTAAGCCAGGGTAGATTTAAGGGTGAGCATGATTAAGTATGAAATCCCCTAAATATACAGGCCTACTCAAATAATCCTGCTTCCATAACTGAAGTTCAACCACAGAGCTGTGCTGAGTTAAGACAGCAGGTAAAATGTATTATTCTGTATATGAACCAGACTTTAGAGTTGTGCAGCCTTCTGACACATGTTACAAGTGCAGGACCCTTGTGTAGAGGTAGTGAATGTGTGCTAGAATCACAGGTTTGGAAGGGACCTCAGGGGTCTGCGGTCCAACCCCTGCATGAACGCAGAAATACTATTCCTAAATCATCCCTGTCCAATGCTTATCCAACCTGTTCTAGAAAACCTCCTAGGAAGGAGATTTCACAACTTCCCTGGGCAGAGGTTCCACTGCCTCACTATTCTAGCAGGAAGCAAATTCTTCCTGAGATCTAATATTGATCTACTTTGCTGCAATTCAATTCAAAGCCGTTGTTTCACATCATGCCCTTTGCAACAAGGGAGAACAGTTGTTCTCCCTCTTGTTTAAAGCTGCTTTTCAGATATTTGAAGACTACTATCATGTCTCTCTTAACTGCCTTTTCTTCAAGCTAAATATGCTTAGTTCTCTCAACTCATTCTTGTCAGGCTTATTTTCCAGCCCTTTTGTTATTTTTGTGCCCCACTCTGGATCCACTCCAGCTTCTCCACTTCCTTTATAAAGTGTAGAGCGTAGAGCTGTACACACAATACTTTAAATGAGGCCTAACCAGTTCTGAGTAGAGTGACTATCATTTCCTGGGCATGCCTACAGGAGATGTTTACTGTGGAGCTGCCTAATTACTTCTGCAGTAAACATATCAACATCTATACGTATGGCCCTATACGGTGCAGTAAACTAATAAACTGCACTGCTGGTTAGTACTCATAAATGCAAGTCCTTTCCTGCGGTGGAATTTTTCAATGTGCAGCAACTCGCATATAGTGCCTGAGACAGCCCCATCAGCATCAAGAGTGTTTCAGTGCAGGGGCTGCCTGCTGGCCAGCCCTACCCTGGAGCACCCTTGTATCTCTGCTAGCCCCTCTGCAGCACATTGAGCTGGGTTGGAACAGCCATAAGCTGGCAGGCTGACCTCCTGAGCCCCCTGCCAGCAGGGCCGGCCCACAATTTTTTGGGGCCACCTGCAAGATATAGTTTTGGGGGCTCCTGATACAAAGAAGCCAGCAACAGCGGTTGTGGCGACCAGCCAAAGATGCCAGCAGTGGTGGCGGGGTGGCAAGTGGCCAGACAGGAAGCTGGTGGTGGTGGTGGCGGCAAACTGGAGTGGTGGCAACTGCCGGCCCCGCTTTGCTACGGCACTGTTTTGGAGTGTTCACAGCTGCAGGGAGCCCTTTGGCTGCAAGCCGCCCTGTGGCCACAAGTTTCGCAGGATACGGCGGGCCCCCCTGCCAGCCATGGCTGCTCTGACTCGGCTCAACCTGTTGCAGTCCTGGGCGCACGTTCAAATGTGGTGCCCAGGAGCAATAAACTGTGGTGCAATATGTACCAAAGTTTATTGCTGTAAATTAATTGCATGGGTAGATGCACCTGCTGTCTTACAACTAATGCTCCTGTTGAGGCAGCCCAAAATTGCTTTTTTATTTTTTACAACTATATTGTATTGCTGAATCATGTTGAGTCTGATCCATTAAAACCTCAGATCCTTCTCAGCAATGTTGCCACTGAGACAGTTATCACCTATTTTGCATTTGTGCTTCCTGAGGTATAGCACCTTGAATTTGTCTGCAATGAGATATGTTATGTTGTGTCTGGCAACTTTCAACTAGACACCAGAGCAGATTTTCTGCTAGTAACATTCTCTATCCATCGCATGTATTTCTGGAAGCCAGTGTACTCTATGACTAAATACAATAAAAAGTCTGAGGCTGAATTGATTCAATCTGCACAGGCTAGTCTAGCCTGCATAGATAGAACCAATAACTAAGTGAACAGACATTCATTTTTGATTCCAGAAATGCAGCCACATGCCTGCAGTGGCCCAGGCCAGAAGCTGGGGGGTGCTAGAGCACACCTGCTCTGCTGGAGCAGACAGCTTGGGCCAAGACTAGTCCACCCACCCTGCAAGGTTGTGGGGGAGTTGCAAAGCATCCTGGGATGCTGAGGGACTGTGAATTAACTTGAATCTGGAGGGGATCTGGGACAGAAGTTCAATAAACTGATTTAACCTAAATCAGTTAAGTCTGATACTACGTACATGCAGGTTTATCTTAAACCAGTTTCTGCCATTTTGAAAGTGGTTAATGTGCACTGAACTGTTGTGTTACAGATTTGAACTGGTTTCTGATCACTTATATCAGTTTGTGTGCAATTTCTGTCTCTATCCTATCTGATTAATGTGCCAACAAAATCTGCTCTCATCACAAAATTTCAGTTCCTTCCCCTACCTCCCAGTAGAACAAGTTCAGCAGTTTCATGTCTTTTCTCCCTGGCTTGGTGACTTTTGCAGGGTCTTTCAGGGTCTATCATTTCCTACAGGACTGCAGTGTGTAAGATATTTTTACTTTCTGCAGGTTTATGTTCCACAGGCCATCTGCTTGAGAATCACATATGAATTAGGTGCCCTCTCTTTCTGTTATACAGAAGCCTTCCTACTTCCTGCAGCTTTCCAGCTCCACTGAGCTATTTGCCAGCTTTTATAAAGACCTTGAAGCAATTGTTCAATTATGTGGCTTCAGAATTTCAGAGAGGAAGCACCTAATTAGTGTCTGGAGATAGGCCTCAATTTCTTGAAAGGACCAGCATCCTGGTGCATAACTGCTGCTGGAATGCTTACTGATCTAGGTAAGGTATAGAAATTCAAGAAGCTGAAATCGATCTAGATTATGCTGTTTTCTATAAGCAGTATAGTTTAAATTGGTAGCGCACATTCACCCTTTGGTGGTGGTGGGGCAAATCTTAGGTTCTGCCTTTTTTAAACTAGTCTGTGGGTGTGTCTACATGTGCATTAATGCAGTTTTCCTAATGCACATTAAATTTAGTACCTCTAGTATGAGGTACTAAATAAATGTGCATGAGGCTGCCCTAATGCACAGTACTGAAAGCACACATTTTTAAATTGACACCTAATGTGCAGTAGCCTATTTTACTGCACATTAGTGTAATTGCATTTTTTATGTGTTGCTTTAATGTGCAGTAAAATAGGCTACTGTCCATTAAAGTGCACATGTAGACATGCCTTGTGAGTACCAAGCTTCTGTTCTGTTATGGGCATAGACTAGTTTTGCGTGCTGAACTTCTGTTCTGTTACAGGTATAGACTGGTTTTCAATCACATACTGGTAAAAGTGTAACGTCTGTACCTGGCCCTAGAGGCAGCATTTTTGCCAAGTCAGTTTGAAGGCAGTTCTTCCTGCCTAAGTTAGAAGCTTCTAAACTCCCTGCATAGAACTACTCTTCTATATATCTAATTAACTTCATAGCTATGTGCAGGATGCCAATAAAAAAATAATTATTTCAGAAATTTCCCCTGTAAGTTTTTCATTTCTTAATGACCAAACGAACATACAAAATTTTTCAGACTGCAAAACCCATTCTTGTTAAAGTATCTGGGCTTTGATAAAAAATTTTGATTTTCAAAAATTTTTTTTTACAGAATCATTTTATGTATCTCTACAAAGTACTGGAAGATTTTTACCAGGGTAAAAGTTTTCCATGAAAATGCTTGCTTTGGCTGGGGGCAGAGGGGGAGGGGAAAGGATTTTAAATGAAACTTTGTCATTACATTTTTTTTTAACCAGTTCTACAAAACATGATAAGAAGTTTCATGTGAGGCTCAGAACATGGGACATTCCCAACCACAGGACAAGTTGCTTAGAGAGACTCTTGAGAGTGAGATTCAATTGGTGCAGATGTCCATTTTCAAGCCTGTTCCCCGTTCCTGTGTCATGCCTACTTCTGGTTGACAACAGTTGAGTAAGCCTCTAGGCTGAGAACCACCAAGCATTTTTCAGGCCACCAGTAGCTCTTTTCCTATATAACCTATCAGTCTGGAGGGTTTCCCTCTAGTTCAGAGGTGGCCAAACCACGGCTCGCTGGCACAGCGCTTGCGGCTGTTTGGAAATTGGCCGAAGCTCTGCCCGGTTCTCCCCGAGGCGGCTCCGGGGGACAGTGCATCCCAGCACCTCCCATTGTTCTGGCTTCCCCACCAGGGAGTGCACCCCAAGCCCACCCACGTCCCAGCGGGGAAGGCCAGAGTGGCTCAGTGGTGCAGTGGGGTGAGTATCAGTGATCACTTCCACTCCAGGTCGCTCAGCACCCTCCCCTTCCACTCCCGGCTCCCAAGATGAGTAACTCTGGCCACGCCTGCTCTAGTTTCTGTGGTGAACTGCATCTTCACGGTTATTGCTTTGCTACTGAATGCTATGCTGATGGCTCATTATAACCAGACATGAAAAAAACTCTGCTTCCTAAAGAGAAATTTTTTGATTCGACCCTCCCTCCAGAACCACTGAATTGTCCTGATTCAACAAAATCAATGGATCGAAGGAACAAACATAAGTACCATGAAGCAGACGGTGATGATCAGCAGTGTGGAGACATAACGCATGTGTTTTTTCATAAAGTCTTGGATCTGCTGAAGGCAATCCTGAAAAAAAAAGAAAGCCTATGAGAGCACAACTTGTGGGAACTCACCTTGTATCCCCGTAGGGGTTTTGTCATCAACAAGCTTCCTGACAGGGTTTTTCATTATCCCCACCTCAACAGAAGCAGCCTCCAGGCCCTCTCCCTCTTTCACAGCCCTTTGAATATCTAAGCTGTTTCTGTCTAAGGAACGGGAACAAGAGTGAGATTTTCTCCAGAGTTTGATTCTTCTCTCCACTTCCTCAACTAGCAGGGATAACTGCAGCAACAGTGCAAATCTTCTTCAATTTAACCCACTAGTGAATTGCTGAGGATTGTATTGTGAATGGGAATGTGAACGTGTAATATTAGACTTGACCTTTGCACATGAAAGCGCTCTTGTCTCTCTGCTGTAACTGGAGGTGCTCCCCACGACAAGTACACCTGCTGCTGCTGTGATGTTCTTGGAATGGCACCAGGTGAAATACATTTTAGATTATGGTGTGTACATGTTTGCTAGATGTGAAAAGGCAGAGAAGAATAAAGGCATGTGAAATGCACCACAAGGCTGTCTCTGATCTTCAGACAGGTTATGCTAATAAGGGGCTGATTTAAGTATGTGAATAGTGACATCAGTGAGAGAGAGAGAGAGAGAGGGAGCACGGGTAAAGTTATGCTGTTGCTCAAGTGCTTTGCTGGGTTAAATCAGGCTGCCCAGAGCCTTATAACCTCAAAAAAAAAAAAAAAAAGAGAGAGAGAGAAAACAAACAGCAGTTTCCAATACACAGGATCAGTTCCTGCAGTCCCAGAGAGTCCACAATGTGCCCCTGCCGTTTACCTCCTGCTACCAGGGGCAGGAAGGAATTCAAAGCATAAATAGCTATATGCAGACCCGCTTCCCCACCCTCATCCAGACCAAGTTCCTTCCTCTAGCTTCCTGCCTGAGGGCCACAAAATACTCAGTTCTAGGCTGTTCTATATGTTACAATTCAGAACTCATTTTGCAGAAGGTAGATATCTCACAAAGACCGCGACCCATCCCAGCAGCATATCCCAAATTTGTCCTGGTTCCTGCAAGCAGACCTGCAAAATAACTGAAGCATTCCAAATGTATACGCTGCTAGCTGTGTTGCAATGTTGTATGAATGTGCTATGATGTTGCATTAATTCAAGATGGCTTTGCATAACCATAGCAACTCAGCAATCACTTTGTACCTCACAGCAAATACACACTCCAAAGTTAGCAACTTTAATTAGGACAGCTGGTCCAACAAAGAACAAAAGTTACACAGACCAAGGGAATTTATTGAGAAAACTCCAAGTTAAGGGCTCAGTATAGAGCTTATCTACTATTGATTCTGATTAGTCAGATGGCAGGGGAGTCTTTATTGAAATGTGTTTGATGAAACTGCCCAGAAATAAAAAAGCCCTGCTTTCTGAGCTCCGAAAAACTAGGGCAATTTTTGTTTGTTTTTTAGTTATTGCTTTAATGCCCTTGAAAAGGAAATTATAATTTGCATTTGAAAGTCTGCTCAGGCAGCTTCTGGCCATCAGTAAGGAAACTGCTTCAAATAGAGAAGTCTGATTAGGCGATTAAACTTTTGACATCAGACATGCAAGTATGACATCACACACTGAGGACAAGAAGCTTCAGAGAAATGACAAGCTGACCAGATCAAACATTTTCAAATCTCTCTGGGATGTAAATGTCAAAAGCTACAAAATTGTATTTGTGGCTGAAGGAACTACTGATCCACTCTAACTTCTCCCAGCTGGAGTTTTCAGTCTGCAAGACGCCTGCTTTGTATTTCTAATGAAAAATTAATACCCTTATTCTAATAGGTAAAACTGCAGAAGTGGTGTTTGGCAATCAGTAAGAAGATAAGTAGCATCAGTTGGATGTATAGAAAAATAGTCCAAAATACTCCTTTTTATCCCACCAAATGCTACCATTTCTCTTGTTCCATCTGGACTTTCTCAAAGGAGAAAAAGATGCCAGTGAGAATACGATCCAAAGAAAGTGCCAATAGATGTGGTCAGTCACACAAAGACAATGAAGGCAGCTAGTGAAGAGGGGTTTAATTAGGAGCTTGGAGAACAGGATGAACAGAAGACACAAGTGTCGGTAGCTCTGTGGAAAAGATTTGGGAATAATGATCATGCTGCTACTGTTCTGACTAAAAGTCTATGGATATTTACAAGATGCAATTTAGACAAAAGAATAAAGTCAGTACAATTATCCAGATGGAGAAAAGCAAGCAGGAGCCTCATAATTGCTGTAGTAACAGACTGGGACTGAAAATAATGACCAAGGGTAACAGCAAGACTCCATTTACTGTTGACCTTCATCATGTATGTCCATTTAGGCCTTACCTACACAAGAACAAAAGCTGTTTTTTAAATAAAAGTAGATCAATTGAGCTGTTTGAACTAGCTGTTAAGTTACAAGTTACTTTTGACATCTCATCATACAAATGCTTCCCTAGTTCTTCCCTTACCTCTCTTGCTGTACTTGTAAGAGTTGATGGACATGTCCCATTTTCAATGCCTCTGATTTCTTCAAAGGGTGAATACTTCCCACAGCACAGAAACTGAAACAGAACAAACTATGTCAAAAGTCACTGTTGTGGTTCCCTTTCTCCTCAGAAGGGCAGACTGATGATGCAGAATGAATGGAGTCAGGGGAATAACAATTTCTGTCTATCTTCCTTTGGGCTAAGATTTCATAACATGGTGGCTGCAATGGACATAAATTTTATCAAGAAAATTAGCCTTAAAGCCCTTGGAGGGCTTCAGGGGTTCAGGGTCTCAGACCCTGACCCAAAGCTTACAGAAGTCCATGGGAATCTTTTCACTGACTGCTGAGTAGCAGGCTTTGGATTAGGCTCTGAATTCTCCATACCTGGAGCAATGGGGCTATCTCCTCTCTTTTCTTCTCCTCATCTGCATCTCAGGAATTTCAACTCCAGTTTTCAGAAGTTACTAGTGATTTGGGGAGCTCAGCAACAGGCATCTTGAGGCCACCTACCATTATTGCGTGGTATCTACAGTTCTCTTGTGATTCTTCCAATGCAGACTACACATCCTTAGCACTTCTAGACACTGGACCCTGCATTTTTGTTGGACCTTTTTTTTCTTTTTATCTGATTCTAGTGGCCTGAAGATCCTTAGATCTACAAACCTCTGACAAAACTTGGAAGTTGCCCACAGCTCTTCAACATGCTGCTTTTTACTGTGGACAAGGTAGTCAAATTAAATGGCTTATACCTTCTTACCAACATTAGCTGCACAAATGGTTAGGTCACAGGATGAGGAATTGAGAGACCTGACTTCTAATCCTGCCTTTTCTGTACCCGATTCCTCTCCTCTGCTCACCAAATTGCACAGAGGACTCTGATATCCCCTTCAAAGTAGACACAGCAGGGGTGCACCAGGGAGAATAAGGCAATGAAGGTAAAAGGTGGTGTCATCCAAAGAACTCCTTGCTGACCCAGGTACTGGAAACAATATAGCCGATGCTCCTTCCAAGCTAATCTAGCTTGCTTCCTAGCCCAGCTATTTAGCCCATGACTGTGCCACACTTCCTGCTGTCTCGCAGGAGTCATGGGTATTACTATATTATTGAAATTAAACAACAATTATCATGAGTACAGCCCTTTGAGAAGTACAGATGCACATGGTTACAGAAGACATTTGTGAGTGCTGAGAGACAAAAAAACAAAACGAGAGAAAAGGAGTAGTCCGGAAATAAACAAGCAATGTTGATCATCTTCTCTAGTCCCTACAGCTTGACATTAGATCACTATCCAAACAGGTCCTGCCGAGTGAGGGTATGACACTTCCTTTACTCAGCTGGCTGTGGAGGACTTGCATGTTTCTCACCCCAGGAAACATTCCAAAATGCTCCCTTTTCTATTGTGCCGTCTCATCATGCACACTCCAAAGCAAGTGCTCTCCCTAGGCTCAGTGTGGTCACCTTGATCCACCTATTGTACTGCAGAGTTTAGGCAATAATTTCTCTTCACACCTACAGGTTGCACTGCAGGGTCACAGTTCTTTAGAGCTTTACAGCTTAGCTCATGGCTTTAGCAACTTAAAAACGTTGCAAAGAAGGTCATATATCCTAATGCTTGCAGGTGGCAAATTTACATCCAGCACGAATTAGTGCTTTTACCCTTAGGGCACAGATCGCATTCATTCTAGAGCCCCCTAATTACTAACTGTGTAATGACAACAGTTTTAGATGAGGGCTCCAGCTTCTCAGACGTATACATTACAGATATCCTTCCCTTATCAGTATGGCTATGGAATGGCAAAGGAACTGACCAACTTGTGGTATGAGCTGCTGCTGTTCCAGGGAGGTGAGATTGCCTTTTAGTACATTTTGGATAAGAGTGATATTCAGATACATGAATCTCTCCACTGAGACTTTAACATCACTGCCCCATAGTTGAAGTCTGTAAATTTAACTTGCAGGTCATCATCTACAGTCTTATGACAATCCTAGTAAGTCTTCTCTTGCTGCTACTAATACAGCCAGCCAAACCTGGAGCAAGATGCCAAAAGCGAACCAACCAAGACTGGGTGTAACTTACTGTTTCATGGATGGCAGTGAGTTCCTCCTTCCTGAAGCTGGCGGAGTTTCTCCTCACCTCCTCATACACAAGATCATACACATCCATCATAGCATCTTCCACCTACAAAGAGGATGACATATTTAAGCCAAGGATTTGACCATACAAGTCACTCAACCACGAGCCAAATCATAATCTTTTCAAGATGGAACTGAAACTCCAATCTTGGAGTCTTGTCTGGAACACCCTTGGGATAGCCTATTCAGCTAATAAAGTCATATAAGCAGAAAGCTTCCTCTGATATACTCATGAAACTGAAATATAAAAGAGAGGAACCCAAACTGGATTTCTTTACCTTTGAGGGTTAGGTGGGAGTTGTTCTAGACTATAGACTGTGGCTGTTTCTGTCATTAGTATTAAGTGGTAAATAGTGTAACATGTGGGAGTTACCAGTCCTCTTTCCATTAAAATTATGTGACTAACAAACCTGATCGCTGCGCTGACAATTTGCTGCCTTTTAAGTGACACTATTTGGCTATATGAATAAAGGGCTTTTCTTAACATCTTTACATTTTGTAATGGGTAGGTCAAAACATATCAGATTTTTGATAATGTTTGAAAGTTCACATGAAGAATGGTCACCTCTATGAACTACCTCTAAATTACAGTTTTGCACAAATAAAAGTCTCAATGACTGCTGGCATCCAGAGGAGGGCGATTTGGGTGCTAGTGAAGGACCTGGGTTCAAATCTTTACTCTGGCAGAGAATTATTTTACTATATTGGACAAATTACTAAGAAAATGTCTATGCCAGTGATTTGTAACTAGGGTGCTACTGCAGGATGCCATGAAATGTTAGCACTATTAGTTATACAAACATGATTCCCAAAATAAAACCAGAGATTTCAAATAGAAATCCATAGTGTCAAAAGCATTCTGCCCTGTTGCAGCCTTTCTGGAAAGAATTACTTTATTATTTTTGTAGCAAAAAAATGAGAGAAAAGTAAGAGCTGAGGTGTTTTCCAAGGGGTGCTTTGAGTGTAAAAAGACTGAGAACCAAGTATCTATGCCACCCCCACACAGATCCTGAGATGGCTGCCAAGAAACAAGCCTTGCCTATTCACTCTTACTCTATATACACCGTTCTGCCAACAAAAGTTACATAATCACTTCTTGTTGCATACCTATGGACACTCTCAGGTATGGTCCAGGGTAAAACACAGGGTGCATCCAGCACCCTCCAACTGCAGCCATGTAACAGTTTTTCAGCATGCAGCTCATAGAGTAGGAGTGATTATGAAGTGTTGATACTGGTTTTAGGGTCAGTGAGATATTGAGTGAAGGCCTGTGAGATTATGTGCCCAAGCTTGGGTTTCAGGGTCATGCCACCCTCCACCGGGGATTCAGATATTAACTCTTGCCTAGATTAGGTACCTAGGTCAGGATCTTCTCAAAAGACACAGCAGGACTAGACTATGGCAGTAGCAGCAGCCTTTTGCCCTAAGCCTTGTGTTTAGGACACTAATCCAGGATGCTGGAGACTAAGGTTCAATACCCTCCTTTGCCTGAAATGATTTACAACCAGTTTCAGTCTTCCTACTGAAGGCTGGAACTACCAGACTGTTTTAGATGGGAGATCCTTTAATCACTCCTATTAAATCTCTGTGTATGGAATAACTGTCTATCCTTTGAGCCATACTGAATGAACATGTCCCTTTGCCTCTATAATAAAGCAATCACTGGGGAGGAAAAGACCCAAGTTTCAGCCCCTGTTCTAGAAAAGATTGTTTTATTTTATGCTATGGTAGTGTTGGAGTGATGTTGTAGCTGTGATGACCCAGGAATTATGCGAGGCAAGGATTTTTGTGGGCGATATCTTTTATTGGACCAACTGTGTGGTTGGGAAAAAGTTAGACACTCCTTCTTATGCAAGGCAGTCTTTATTAGATCACCTGAAAGATATCACCCACAAAAATCCTTGCCCCTTGCAGTATTTTATGTTAAGCATTAATTGGACTGGAAAGCAGGGACTGGAATGCAACTTCCCTTCTGTCCCCAGTGAATAGCCATCGGCTAAGTTTAGTCATATTTATTATTTCACTGTCTGTCTGGCCCAGTGACTAATTATTCTGTGAAAGTGAGAAAGTTTCCATAGGAGAGACTGAAAAACACCAGCACTGTATTCCCAGGGGTATTCATTGATGAAGTGGTGGCAAAGCATTAAAAATTCCCCCAGGTAAAGGAAAGGAATTAAAGCCAAGTCTCCACCATGCTGAATGGTATTCTCACATTCAGTAAAAGGGATTTTTTTTTACATATGTTCTACGCAGTTCCCAACTCAGTAGGTGTATTCTGAGAATACCAATCAGATCAGGCCTAGTCAACAACACAGGGAGAAGAAGGCCTTATCTGCAGATCTTGGCTGGGGCTTCAATGTGAACTAGGCATAGAGCTCCTCAGCTCCTACCAGACTTAGGCAGCTCTAAAAAATACCCACAAGCAACCTTTTACGAACCTAGGTGACTTCACTTGTGGATACTTAGATATCTTGGGAACTCAGGTGCCTCCAACCTTAGGAAGCAGCTGAGCTGGTGGTTTGGAAGGACTTAAATTTAGACCTGGGTGCCTCCTTTGAAAGTTAAACAGTACTTGGGCACTCAAGTCCTTCTGTAGATCTAGCTCCCTGTGCCTCTGATTCCTTTCTGTAAAGTGGGGTAATAGCACTCCAGGGGCATTGTGAGGACACGTACAGTCATGATTGTGAAATACTACAATACCAGGGTTACTGGCACCACATGTTTACTAGGGCTGTGGGAAACTTTGGCAGCTGTTTTGTTTTGGAGGTGTTTCGTCCCATTTTGGCACCCAAAACACTGAATCCGCTGGGGCGAGCGGCAGCACTGGGTTCTTTCCAGCGCTTGGCGCGGGGTGTGCCAAGCAGACTCGGGTGCTGGTGCTGGCCCCGCCACCAGAGGCAACCTGCTGTCATCCCGCATGCAGATCTGGGGGCCTCTGCCTCCTGGGAGGAGTACAGCACAGCCCTGCAGCCCTCTCGGGGGGCGTGGGCCCCCAGATCTGCGTGCAGGATGACAGCAGGCTGCCACTACCAGCAAGTGACATGAGTTTTGCTTTGAATAGTTTGAGCTGCAGTTTCACAAAAAACCCTGCACCTATCTCCTTGAAACTTGGCAGGCTTCATGCATTCAGGAGGGGCAATGTTCATCAAAATCAGGCAAGAAATGACAAAGTTAGCATTTTAGTGATTCCCCATTATATCCTATGGCCAAAACACCAAAACAGCATCAAAACTCCGAAACAGACTCGGCCGAATCAAAATGGGACAGTGATCCAAATTACCAAAACAAATCACTGTCCCTCTGAAACGTCGAATCCAAAACTGAAATGAAACACAGACATTTTGCACAGCCTAATGTTTAACTCAGAGATAGTTGCTCAAACATAAGACTGCAATGGCCGCATTCTACACCAACAGAGTAGGTGTAACACCAGAACGCCACAGTGATGAATCAGGCCCTAAGCACTTTTATTGAAAATATGAAAGATGACAGCTTCAGCAATCTCAGCCAATCATTGGTGATGTTTCAAATGAAAAATATGCCAGGTGCCCTTGACTCTAGCAAGGAGCTGGCAAAATTCTCTCATTTTTAGTCCTTTTTCTCCCTGTAAATGATCTGAAGTGGGTCTGAACACAAAGCATTGCTCTTAGAACAGAAAATAAATAGGCAGGTAGGATGGGTCAGGGACAGAACA
The DNA here is from genome assembly GCF_000455745.1 of Alligator sinensis. Lineage (NCBI taxonomy): Eukaryota > Metazoa > Chordata > Crocodylia > Alligatoridae > Alligator > Alligator sinensis. Next base: position 2,765,699 of record NW_005842015.1, read on the forward strand.
AGTATACTTGGATCAAACACATCCCTCAGCAAGGTTTTCCAGTCAGGTCTTAAGGTTTTGGCTTAGAGAATTACCCAAGAAGAGAGACACCAAGTATTATCTTTTTTTGCATTTGGGAGATGAAAGAGGGTCCATTAGAGACCATATTAGTGATTACTGTAATGTGATTCTGCTTTTCCAATTGAAATTCACTAACAGGGGTTAAAAACTAAGGGAGAAAGAAATGACTGCTTAGTTTTGGCCTTCATCCATTTTGGCAGAAATAGATTTCAAGTTTCAAATAATGTATGAGGAGATTTTTCCAAAGGCATCAATATGGAATGCCTTTCCATATTGGAAAATATGGAAAAGGCATTCCCAATATGGAAATAAATGACTTTTGAGATGCTTTTTGTTATTAGGGGCATTTAAGAAGAGTTTAGCTTTAGTTTTGTGACAGTAGCTTCATAGGTGGGCAAGTGAGGGAATTTACTATCATTATGTGTGTTCACCTGGGAATTCAAGAAATTACAGAGGAGCAGCTGGCAATTTGCTGATTCCACTGCTTGATCCATTGATTTTAACCTACAGCACACTGATAAACTCCCCCTGAGGAGTTTTGTCATTGCTCACAATATAATTAAGTAATTCAGAAGACAAGGTTAGAGAGATCTAACAGTGTACTAATAACAGACTTGATGGGATTCAGAGTTGTCAGATGCAGCAGGTTGTACTGTTCCAAGGTAGTTAAACAACAACAGAAAAAAAATAGTGACCCATTATCAGCCTGGTACAAGACTATAATTGGTGGCCATGCAAAACATTCTTTCCCTGGGTAACCTTTTAGCTGAGGTGACTAAAAAAATTTAGTCTCAACTTTTCCACCTCCTGCTCCTTGTCCCTGCCATAAGTGACTTTTCATAAGAACAAAAATTATTATGCAAATGTATTTTCATTTAAAAAACAGCTTTTTCTTTATCAAAGTCCTGAAAAATTATAATTTCCTGACCTGCTCCTTTGGTGTCTTGAATTTCTGGAAAAAACAGAAGAATCAACGAGATGACAAGGAAGACCCATATAAACCACTCTGCTGTTTACGCTAAGAAATAGCGTAACTTCATAGATTTCATAGATGTTCAGGCTGGAAGGGACCTTGGAAGATCACTGAATCCAGCCCCCTGCCTCAGAGGCAGGAAGTCAGTTGGGGTCATAGGATCCCAGCAAGATAAGCATCCAAATTTCTCTTGAAGGCATTCAGTGTGGGTGCTTGAACCACCTCCGATGGCAGGCTATTCCAGACCTTGGGGGCTCGGACAGTAAAGAAATTCTTCCTTATGTCCAGCCTGAAACGGTCTTGCTGGAGTTTATAACTGTTCGACCTTGTCATCCCTTGGGGCGCTCTGGTGAACAAACATTCCCCAGGTCCTGGTGAACACCCCTGATAAACTTATAGGCGGCCACCAGATCACCCCTGAGCCTATGCTTTTTCAGGCTAAAGAGCCCCAGGGCTCTCGGCCTGTCATCGTAAGGTCTGTTTCTTATGAAGTTCTCAACAAAAACATTAGATCTGGATAGATATATAACTGGGTCTGTGGTGGGCATGGGTTCTTATTTAGTCAATCTATATTTCAACTAGCTCTCTTAAGCATTTTCACAAAGGCCTAACATTTAGAAATGTCTTTATCAAAGGGAATATGTTGGACTATGCTTCCATAGTCCTTTGTAAGTTCAGAGGGCTGCACATGTAATTTTTTCTGTTTAATATCTTTTAACACTTTGTTTTATATTAACATGTTTTGGTGTTAATAGGGCCCAAAAATCAGAGCCCAAAATTAAATTTCAAAGATGTTTTTTTTCAAGAATGCCTTTGTGACTTAAAAACCCAGTTCCAATGAAAGGCAGCTTTAGGCTTCTACTTTTTGAAAATCTTGTCCTTTATATATATTCATGTCTATGAAAATTCTTCCCCATGTTATGAATGAAGATTTTGGAACTAAAATCAGAAAACTGCTGAAAAAAGTCCCAAAGTTTAAGTGAATAATAGGTAAGATACTGGGAAATCTAATTTGTTCTGAGACCTCCAACTCAAGCTGAACGCGCTCATTGAGTTCCTAATCCAAAATCTTTTGAAGTCAGTGAAAAGACTCTTATTAACTAAAAGGGGTTTTGGCTCAAGTTTGAAAGCTGCTAGTTGTTTACCTTGAGGCTTCGGTTGTACAGTTCATTAAAGAACTTCCCAAACCTCACAGTCATTAGTGACAAGGGAATAGCCTGTCACCACACTATAAGTATTTTCCAAAAGAGAAGCATTATGCAATTCATCGGTCTCAATGGCTGGATAGTCACGAGCCTTCTGTGTTGGTCATGAGCTTTAGGGCTCTACCTCTGGAGTTCTTTTCAACATGTCATGCACTCACACTGCATGCAAACAATCACAGCATAGAATAAGTGCATCGATACAGATGTTCACAGCTGTTCACTGGTGAACACATTCTACAGCTGCTGCCATGTTGGCTGGTACATGGTGGTCACTGCTGCATAGAGAGAGGATTCATTCTAAAGCAGCATGTCATGGAGTATATGGGAGGCATTATACAAACACCAACAAAAAAGAGATGCATTAGGACAGGAGATTATTTCATTGCCAAAACCATCATTGCTGGATAAGGGTATTTAAAAAACCTGCTTGTTTTAGTTGGAAATTGGGTATATAAATCAACCATGCTTTAATATACTAACCATGTCATGTCATTTCTATCTAGATGAAAGCAGAATGCAAACTCATGTAATGCAAAACTCCCTCTATCCAATTTTTCCAATAAAAAATTAATGAAAGCAGACAAAATTGAATGCAACTCAAGGAGTGTAAGACAGATGCCACATGTCAATGGGAACCAAATTTTCACCTAGGGCCTTTTCCCTCAAGCAAAGGGCATATCAGACCTCGAGAATCAGTCTGCTTCATTCTTATTATACTAAATTCTGTTCTCTCTTGCCCACTACATTCATTACGGTTGCACAATTGAAAGGTGGTATTTGGTCTACTGCCTCAACCTGAATAATTGCCTCTTTGAGTTTTCCACTCCAGAGGCTGAAAAACTTCAGGGCACTCACTGTAACAGTTAGGCAGCAGGATGCCTTTTAAGGTCCTGTTCGAATGGCCATGTCAGTATTGTTAATAATGTGCTTTCAGAAAACCACAGGTGTGCTGAGTGCCTCAACACAGGCAGTAGCCAGAACCAAGTGAATTGATAAATTTGGATGAGAGATCCTTGGGAAAGAATGTATATGGGTCTTTACCGTAGAAGCCTTGGGAAAAAATGAACACACAGAAGTGGGGGTTGGATACTTCTTCACATTACTAGCTCTATGTTATTGATGCTCCCTAGACATGTTAAGACTGGTCAGTAATCATCCACTGTGTACTGTTGTTGGAGGACAGCTGCTGAATTAAATTCTTATTTGAAATGAGAAAAGGCCTCCAACACACTCCATGAAAGATAGTGAGTATCAAAGCCAGAAAGGTCAAAGAAAAATTTCCAGTTTGAATGCTATGGAATGCAATAGTTTTATTAATAGATTTCTCCAAGAAAACTGTTGTACAATATTTCAGTTTCAAACGGGAGCCAGAAGAAATTATTCTTCTTTCTCCTGTTTCCAGCTGCATGCCTGAATGACACACCTTTAGTCAGAGCTGCCTAGACACATCCAGGGTTACAATCTGAGGGAAAGAATGCTACTGAATTAGCCAGAAAGCTGACTCCAGGTCACAGTTATTTGTACAGCATTTCTAATGTAAAGAAGGGAATCGTGGTTGTGTCAGTTCTAAATGAGATCAAGATTGGATGCTTGCTACACTCAAAAATCCTTAACAGGCGCATCAACACAAGACACTAACCACGCAGTAGCTTAATCCTACTACAGAGTAGCATGCCAGGCAAAAACCATGCTAACACGCTACTGCATAGTAGTATTAGGCTACTGTGCAGTAAGCATCACTAAATAGCCGTGCGCAAGCACTACTGAGCAGTAGGGCACATTACTGTACATTGATTTAGTACTTGGTTAACAAGTACTAAAAACTTAACGCACAGTAACTATGGTGCATTAATGAATGTGTAGCTGCACCTAACGGCCTCTTGTTGCTTGTGTCTAATGAGGCTTCCCCAGCGAAAAACATTTTAAAATATAACTGGACATAAGCTCTTCTCAGAAATTTCAGATTTCAAGTTCTCTGCTCTTTCTAGAGACTAATTTGATCAAAGCCTCACCTTACCCAAGAGAGAAATAGCATTTTCCTCTCTGTCTGCTTATAAAGGAGGATCTTCCTGTTAGCTACATTTGGAATGCATGCATAGACAACAGCTTCAAAGGAACTGTTCTAGGGCCTTGTTACACATTGCACCTTAAGCTTCTCAAACGTTAGTGTTAGTTTGAGTTTAGAGTGCTAAAAATCATCTCTGACTGCCCCCACCTGCACAGCTGTGACTTGCCACTGGAGGGCTGGTGATCAGGGGCCTGACTAGAAGTAACAGCTATGAGTTGTCCACAGAGACCAGGAGAGTGGGAGGAAGGGGTACTGCATCCTGGGATGCTGGAGGACTGAAATGTGGGCAGTTATCTCTGGGGAGTGGCCACACATTTGTGGAACACAAGCTGGGTAACATGCATCAGAAATAAACCTGCCCTGGAGTGGTGTAACTTTAAGACCCCTAAAAGGTGCTTAAAACTAGTTATGTCTTAATGCGTGGACAATCCAAGGTTAAGATCTCCCTAAGCCACCTAAAATTAACATGCAACAAGGCCCTTATTGATCCTTGTCAAATCAGATATTGCCAAGGGAATCTGCTGTTGAACACCGGTGTTTAGGCAACTTAAACTGGAAAGTGCACTTGGTTGGAATTGCATCAAGAATGGTTCTGGACTTATTTTAGCAAAAGCATGCAACAAAGATTGTTTGCTAAATATCCCATTTACAAAGCTAGGATCTAAAGGGCATATGTGTTAAAGGACATGTTATTATTAACAGAAGGCATTAAAGGCAAAATCACCTTTTTCATTCCTATTGAATCAGAATATGCCTGAAAAGATCTAGTTAAAGCAGCATTCTGCTATAAAATGCATATCATCTTTATGGATCTTTGGGATGTTACCGTGGTCTCAAAAGAAACCAAGGATCCATGCCTTTCAGCATTGTCTCTTAAATTATAGCTTGTATCTGTTATACTACTTTCCACAATATAGATGATAAAAATTTAGAATTGTCAGCCATATAAGAGAATGATTCTTAGTTTCATTTTTCATATTATATATATGCTTATATATATTAGATTATATATATATCCATATTAGATACATAGCTAGATTCATAGATATAGATCTGTATATGTTCATGTCACTGTAGAAGGAAAAAGTAGCTGGAGCAGAAAATGATGGAGCTATAATCTTATTAGGTTCAAAGAACAGCAAAGCATTATGGAAGGATAGTAGGGAATTCGGAAACAGTTAGTAAAGACAAAGTAAACAAAGGAAGCGCTGTAATGCTGCACTTACTAATAAATCCTGATCATCAGAAATGACAGGAATTATTACTATCACACACAACAGGTCACAATGAGAATTGAGGATAATGGATTTTGGTCATTTGAGGAAGGTTCAAATTAACAGTTAAGTCATTTGATTGAAATGACTGCTAATGTTTCTGACAGCACTAGGGGAAAAGAAGATTCTCTCTCAGGAAATAAAGACGCTTCGCTATTTGCATAGCCTATACTACGACCAAACATCATTGTAGGAATCATACCTCTGAGCTCATTTCATTGGAAAATCATTGTTTCTTCCTGTGAGCAGATGCGTTTATAAGCTACAGCAGGGATACAGTTCAAACAGAAGCTTTCTTGTTTGGGAACTGCAAATAATGGCCCAGAACCTTAATTGTGGAAATTGGCAGTAAGTGTCCAGCAGAGAACTCCCCTGATCGTGGTATAAAGCTGGTAGAGCTGGCTGCTCTGTGAATGGCAGTCTTCCCCTCTGCCCCCCACTCTGCAGATTAGGTGTATTAGAGCAGGGCTGCAGGGCCCATGGGGATAGTGGAGCTAAGTAACACTGTCAATTCTTAGCTCACGTTAGAACCTAGACTCCTCTGTCTTTCGGCCTATTTTGTGCATGGGTGGCAGACAAATAAAGATCTTCCAAAAGCTGGGGGTGGGAGAGTGAGGGTAAAAAAACAGAGTTGGGAAAGGAAAACAGAGAGCAAGGAAAGATTTGAAGCAGGGGAATGGGGAAAGGGAACAATGTGGGAAGAAAGATAGGAACAAGAGAAGGTGATCTAGGTAAAACAGCTGTGTAGGACCCTGATCAAAACCTACCAAAATCAACTCAGTGTCTTGTACTGGTCTCACAGGACCTTGGATTAGGTTTTCTTTTAAAGGGTTCTCCTCTCCCATTCCTGCAAGCAGGTTCTAGGGACAGTTATGAAAAAGTCCTGCTGCAGTTTTATATTTCATTAATAGCTTGTCAGTTCCCCCTGTCCTAAGTCAGTTATTATCAGATGCAGAAATCTGGCCAGCATTGCAAACCAAAATGGTCTTTGAGGCCCTTGTGAAAGGTTGCATAAGGCAGCAAGGCACTATTTTACCTGGGCTGTGCTTCCGTTGCTGAACAAAGTGACAGGAAGGATCTCATGGTCCCTTTATTAGACACTAAGGCTGAAAACTTTCAGTTTTTTTAAACATTTTTTCTGGCATACACTGCCTGTCCTGGGACTGCAGAGGAGAACAGGACTTGATGGTGTTCAATCCTTGACACTGGCTTTGGGTACATCACTGAGGCAGCATGTTAAAGAAAATGGCAAAAGATTTTGTAGCTCAGTGCAAGCCCAAAGCTATAAATCAATAATTTTTGAAGCCAGAGTTTCCATCAGGTCCCTGCTCAAAACTATTAAAACCTTCTGAGACCAATGTAACACTTCACCTTTTGCCCTCTATGCTACCCAGCCCTCTCCTGTCTTTTCCCCTTATCCTCTTCCTCCTGAGAACACACACAGACTGCTGCTCCAGGGCCAGAAATGTATCTCTGAAAAACATAGCTGTCCAAAGTGCTTAAGCAGATGCCAGCTTCCATAATAAATTACTCACATCACTTTCCACATAAGAAAGATGTCTCCATTTTCTAAATGGAACTGTTCAAATTACTTGGAATTAAACATTGAAGAAAACCCACATGGCTTCCAATGGCTCATACATGCACAGATCTAGGATTTTGAAAAAGGGAGTGCAAATGGCATGGAAGAACTCATTGCAGTGGCAGAGCTCACCTCTACTGATGGCAGAGAGCTCAATGAAGTTGAGCTGAACAGGAGTGCAACCAAACCCCCACACCTCCCTGGATCAGCCCCTGTACATACCATCCACGCATGCATGTGTACATGCATACTGCAGCAAGCCCTTGCCCTGCCACCTGGGAGGAAACCAACCCTTAGCCTACTCGCCTGCCATGACTTTGGGTGTTATTCATACCTTTGTGATGTTGCTTTGTGGTTTTTACCGGCTGAGGAACACCCTTCTTGGTGCATCTTCTGTGGGGCTCCTTCTTCCCTATACCCCACCCCTTTTCACTTGGGTATTATTGTAGATCCCAGGCTGCCTTGGTGTCATTGCAAGCTGTTTGATGCACCAATGAGACAAAGTACCAGTGTCACGGGAACTTCCTGTGACCTGTCACACTTCAGGAAAAAAGATAACCCAAAAAGAACAATGTAACTTAATGTAGCTCAGACTGAGCGGTGGACAGGGCACTGTTACCCACCATACTGAGCTGCTTGCCTTGGGCTTAAGGGTTTTCTTCTTTGGCCCTTCATTTTACTTTCTCCACTAGGCCCCTTTTTGCCCAGGGCTTTTCTTTACAACCCCCTGGATGGGTGTCAGAGGGGCTCTGTGTGTTCCCTCTTGGGCCTGCTCATGGCCAAACATGGTAGTTATCCCCTGATGGCGCATTTCAGGTGCGCGGTTGGACTGCTGGGAGTTTGGGGCCTCATGGCCCACCCCCAAGAGTGCACCCTCATTGGGTGCTCTCAGGGCCCACTGAGCTGTCCTCTCCCGTCTCTGACTTTTATCATTGTTGGCTTCTCTTGCATAGGCTTGCTGCTCCACTGCTCTGGTCTGGATTTCCTGGTCCCAGTGAGTGGGTCTGACCCCAAACAGGGTACCAGAGCTGTGCCTCACTGCCTCTGGGCAGTCTTCTGGCTGGAGCCTGTATGCGCCTCAGGTTTGGCCCTCTTTAGGCTCAGGTGTGTTACGTCTCAGCTGTGTGTTCTTGGGCAACCCTGGCACAGGATGCAGTCTGTCTGACTCACAAAGGACTCACCCCCACCCTCCCCTCCTCTACCTAAATGAAACTGATTAAGATGCAGTGAGAGACGCACCTAAGACCCTCACCAGATAAGAGTGATAAGAGTGAAACAACTGCCCTAGGTCTCATTTACATCCGAGATGGAACCAGATGACCATTCATTTACATGAGAGATGGAGAACAGAAAGCCTGAAGCAGAGACTGCAGTGAATTCTGGGACCAGAGAAGCAGGAGAGCACTGTATGATGGGGAATCTGTGCTTCAAATGTTAATCAACCCATGTTCACACACACCCACCTCAGCATTTATCAGACCAGTTCTAATCTGGATTTACTAAGGACTTTTCCCCCCCACATTTGAACAATGGTTAAGGGTTCATCACAGCATCCAGCCTGCTGGAGCCCTAATCCCAGGTGTTGTCATATCTTTCCCGAGACGACTGGTGGGAGTCCTCTCCACAAAAGGTTATGAGCACCCCAATAATTGTTTTAAGTCTGTTAAAAGACTATAGTAAGATCTGGAAAAGTCATGCTAAGCTGAGGCTTGTGCACAACAAGTAAAAATCCAAAATCCTGATGCTGCAAGCTATCTATTGTTCCTGAAGAAACCATGAGATATCCCATCAGTATATCTGCCACCCATAGGAATTTCAAGCTGGCTCCCAAGTATTTGGGTTACTCCCTAATCTTAAGTGTTTCCTGATTATCAATCAGTTTCCTGAGATGGTCCAAACCAGATAACCCCTTGTCAATAGAAAAGACAATGATTTACACTACTGAGGGTGCTTCGAAGCAGCTGAACTGAGGGTATAAAAATCTGTAAGTGTGTGTGCTGCTAGAGGGAGAAGAGGAAGAGGAAAAGGAAGGAAAAGAAGTAGAAGCAGGAGGAAAGAAGGAGAAGAAGAAAACCCCTGTGCTGACACCATCCCCTGTCGTTCTTGGGACGCTGGAAGAACAGATCATCTCTCTCTTCAAGGATTGTGCTATGGACTGTGCCTGTCAGCTTTGCAGCCTGAGTACCGTGGACTAGGTGAGATCCCAGCGTTCTCTGTCTTCTTTCTAGGCATAAACTTCTGAACCTGAACTGTATCAGTTAAGCTTGAGCTAAGTTTCCCCAAATACTTAGTGAAACCAGGGTAGTATTGTCATTGTTGGTGTTTGTTTTTCTTTTGCATGTCTATTATTACTAGTACTATTATATATTTCATATGCTTAGCAATAAATAACTTTTATAGTCAAACTGGTAGTAATTGGGTATATTTTTCCTTCTCTGCTTCTTTTTCCTCCCGTGCTCTGCAGCAACGCTTCTTTTACCTAAGCTAAAGATCCCTGTGAAGCCCAAATTATTGTGGGGTCTGCTCATCAAGAGGCCAAAGATTGGGACATGCTGAGTTTGAAACACATAAGGGGATCAGCTTGTACAGGCTGATTGACCCAGTTTGACTCAGACGTGCCCTTATGAACTGAATGCTGGCCCATGAGGGTGTCAGCTGGACACCCAGCCGGATTCAGAGGGATTCTGTTTACCTGTGTGCTTGTGTCTGACTGCATTTTATTGTTGCTCTTATGAACTGATTCTTGGCATATGAGGGTGTCAGCCTGTCCATGCTGATCAGCCCGGCCAGGTCAGGCGTGTCACGTTAATTTGTGTGTGTTTGTGTGTATGACTGATTTGGTGACTGGAGGAACCCAGTCCCATTGAGATTGAGTCCTGCAAGATAGCTCCACTGGGGGTGAGGGCTTGCAGAAGGGAGAAATACAGTTCCGTATAGTAACACAAGCAGCATATGGACAGAATCACCAAGACCCTAGAAACTATCCCTAATAAATGAGCACACCCCAAAGTAATGGGCAAATTTGGTAACAGGTGGGCCTGGGCCATTTCCCCTGGCTAGCAAAGGTGGTGGCAGAGTGTTTCTGGTGGTGGGGAGCATGTATGCGTCTGGTTCCAGTTTTGGTTCTGGCACCCAGACACTTCCAGCTGGGGTCCTGGCCTCTGGGCTGCTTTTCAATGTGTGGCCATTGGGCCATGCTCCAATCAGAAATTGGACCTTCAGATGTGGAGTAGCAGCTCTGCTGGTTGCAGCTCAGCCACCAGGGCTGCAGCACTGAGGTAAGTCCGGTGGGAGCCTGTCACACACACACACACACACACACACACACACACACACACACACACACACAAACTCTCTTAGCTTGTCTTCCACAAATGAAGGCAGGCAATGGTACCAGGTTTTAGGGAGATGCAGAGTGAATTATATTTTGGGCCTAATCTGGCTGAGCACCAGGTAGAAAGCTTCCTGAGACCCACATAAAGGCCCAACAGCTTCAATAGAGCTCTGTGTGTGACTGTCTATATAGGTATTTTGCAGGATCAGGGTTTAACACTTCAGGATTTGGGAGACAGGTCTGTAGTGGCCAGGAAACAGGAAAATCTAGCTATACCATGTACAGGAGAGACCATGTTGGGAAGAGGGGTGGGGGTGTAACTCTCTACATGAAGAAGCAGTATACTTCCCTTCAAACTGAGTTTTACAACCCAGGAGAGTGTCTTGAGACCCTCTGCATTAAAATAAGGGGGGAGCATGGGGAAGGGGATATAATTGTAGGAGTCTATTACAGACCTCCCAACCAAGATGAAAAGCTGGATTGAGAATTCTATAGGAAACTGGCTGAGGCTGCATGCTCCCAATGCTTAGTTGTCATGGGGGCCTTCAACCTCCCCATCTCATGGGAAGAGCACACGGCCAAATCTGACTGGTTGCATAGCTTCCTCCCTTGCATTGATGACCTCTACTTAATGTAAGAAGTCTACAGGCCAACTAGGGGAGAGGCACTGCTGGATCTGGTTCTAGTGAAAGGGGATGATCTGGTGAGCAAACTGAGGATAGAGGAAAGTTCGGTGACAGCGACCATGAACTGATCACTTTCTCTGTCCAATGCAGGTGGGCAAATATCTCAGTAAAATAGGAATCCCCAACTTGGGGAAGGCTGACTTTCAGAAACTCAGGAGACTGGTCATCCAGGCACTAAGACACCATGACCCCTTAGAAAGGGGAGTTCACAAGGAATGGTTGTTTCTTAAGAGCACTATCCTTAAAGCACAAGGAAAGTCCATTCTGTCCCAAAGGAAATGCAGTCAGCAGGCTAGAGAGCCCCTTTTATTTAATAGAGAACTTTTGGACCTCTTGAAACCAAAAAGAGAACCCTACACCAGATAGAAAATGGGAGTCATTACCAAGGAGGACTACACAGAACTAGTCCACACCTGTAGAGAGAGAACCAGAAAAGCCAAGGCAGAAACTGAACTCAGGCTAGGCATGGGAATCAAGTTCAATAAAAAGTCCTTCTTCACATATGTGGGAAGTCAGAGGAAAAACAAAGGCAACATTGGACCCAGGCTAAATCAAATGGGGCAGCTAACATCTGATGCTCAGGAAAAGGCCAATCTCCTGAACGATTACTTTGCATCAGTCTTCAACCAGTCCCAAGGGGTTATCCTGTCAGATAGGATGCAAAACATTCAGAGGGTGGGAGATGGGCCCCACAATTGATGTAGATCAAGTAAGGGAACATGTCGAGAGGCTCGACATCCACAAGTCTGTGGGTCCGGACGGAATGCACCCGAGAGTCTTGAAGGAGCTGGCAGACATCATAGCACACCCCACGGTGAAGATATTTGAGAACTTGTGGCTCTCAGGAGAGGTACCAGAGGACTGGAAAAGAGCCAATGTGGTCCCAATCTTCAAGAAAGGAAGGAGGGAAGACCCAGGGAATTACACACCGATCAGTCTGATCCCTGGAAAGATCCTGGAGAAAATTATCATAAATTGGTTTGACCTAACCTCAGGTTGTTCCTTGTCCCCTCTCCCTGCCCCTCCGCTCCAGTGGAGAAAAGTCTGGCAGGGGCTGCCCTGCCAGCAGTGGACTTAGCTGCGGTCCCCAGCTGGGTTTCCCACCCCCATTCTGTTGTCAGCCAGCCCTCACTACTTGGGCTAGGAAGAAACAGAATGGGGCCAACCCTGTTCTCTAGAGCAGAAAACGCAGCCCAGCCCAGGGCTGCAAAGTGTGCCGGGATGCTGGGTGACTGTGATTTAACTTGAACTAGGAAGGTGTCTGGGACAGAAGTTTTATAAACTGGTTTGACCTAAATCAGTTAAGTCTGATACTACATTCACCCACGTTTATTTTAAATCAGTTTCAGCCATTTTGTGCACTGAGCTTCTGTTCTGTTACAGGTTTAAACCAGTTTCTGATCATTAAATCAATTTATGTGCAACTTCTGTCCCTAACCAAGCTCTCTGCCTCTGGGTCCCAGGCTCTGTTCTATGTTCCCAGGCCTTTTTACTCCCAGGCCTGCTGGGACTTCCTCCTCCCCTTTCCCTTCCTCAGACCTCCAGAGCTGCTTACCCCAGCTCAGGTGTTACCCAGAAACCCTGCTGCCCAGGAGCTCCTCTCCCTGTGCCTCTCAGAGCTAGACTGCTTTCACAGCTCAGGCCCTTGACTTATATCCTTCTAGCCCAGCCCCCTTCTGGTTAGGTGACTCTCCAGTTGGCTCCTGCCACACCTGCAGGCTGCTTCTCACTCAGTCTCTTCTCCTCTTAGTGACAGGTGTGCTAAGTGCCCTATCACATCTGGACAACTTAGAGAACTATTTTTTTTCTTTTAACATTGCAATCATGGTCACCAGCCCTAAAAAGTCAAAGGCAGTTTCAATTGATAAATCTGAAGGCCATTAGACCTTAGTTCTTAATTCATATCTAGATCCTTCACAGTCCTGAAGCAAAAGGGGAATGATATCTACCAAACCAGTCTATCTACAAAATCACTTAAAACTGTCCTAAAGGAATCCTACTTAGCTTGATAAATAACCAGGAGTGTTTCATGCTGGCTGGAGTTGGAAAGAGGATGAAATGGGAAAGAAATACCAAGTTGTCCTTCAGTGCTTGGCCAGCACAAAACTCCATATGGCCTTAGGTACAGCAGATAAACATCTTGGCTGTTCTAATTTGTTTTCCATTGATTTTCTAGCAGGGACAGATATCAGGGTAAAAAAGTTGGGGGCTATGACCAAGCCAGTTACAATAGTGCATACTGATATAAAAGCAACGAGTGAAAGTTTAGGTTAGATATTAGGAAAAACTCTCATGGGTAGTAAAGCACTGGAACAAGCACCCGGAGAGGTTATGGACTCTCCATCCTTGCAGGCTTTTAAGACCTGACTAGACAAAGCCTTGGCTGGGATGACCAAGTTGGGGCTGGTCCTGGTTTGAGCAGGCGGTTGGAGTAGGTGACCTCCTGAGGTCCCTTCCAACCCTCATTTTCTATGATTCTATGAAAGTAAGCAGAAAGTAAGCTAAATATCAAGAAATAGTTCTTCTCACTGAAGAGTGCTGAATATTTTCCTAAGGGAAGTGGTGGAAGCTATGACTGAAACATTATTAAAATAAACAAACTCAAGGAAACATTATTAAAATAAACTCAAGGAAACAACATGGAATTCTCAGGGGGAGGAACTGCATGACCTTTTCAATCTTTTTCTATCTGGCCGTGATCTTGCAAATCTCAGACCAGACTTCAGGGCTTGATTCTTACATTGCAGAAATCACCCCCTAATTCATGACTTCATCTTAAAACTGACCCCTTCTAACATGCCACCTACATCTAGGGTCCTGAAACTTTGTACTCAGATCACAAGCCCCATCCTGACCCTTGTAACTTGGAGACGTGACCCATCAGTTTTGAACCATGAACCATCTAATCTTATGCCTAAATTCTTTCAGACACCTAGAGGATACCTCACCCAGCCTATCCCTGTCCTGTTATCTATGGGGCTTCAAGCTAAAGGCATACTAAACCTTTATTTCCATAGAGCCAAAAGCCTAGACTGTAAAGTGCTAAACTCTGAAGTCCCAGATCTGCAAATTTGGTTTCATGGGAGTTGTTTTGGTTTTTACCTCCACCAGCTTCCACCCACCCTGCAACAAGCACAGTCTTGGCCTCCCCCTGCTAGCCCAGGGGAACTAGGTACATGCCCATCCAGCCTCAGCCTTAAAAGCATAAAGAATCATAGAAAAGTAGGGCTGGAAAGGACCTTCCTAATCATCAGGCCTCTAGTGGCAAGTCAAAGCTATGCAGGTTTCTAGACTAATGGTATGACTGGTCCAAACTCCAAGCGAACACTAACATGAATCAACATTTGTGCGGCTCACAGAATAAGGTGTAACAAGGCCCTAGGAAACCAAAAGTCCTGTGGAAGCTAAAAAATGAGAAGAAAAGAAAGTAGATGATTGAGTAATGGAGGAGCGCTTGCATCTCAGCCCAAACCCTAGGAAACAGTGAGAATGTTTAAAAGCCAGTTAAAAAAATAGGATTTGAATCTCTTTTATTTATATTCATTTTTAAAGGTCAGGATTTATATGCATTATGCATATAAAAGGCTGGCCAGTTTCAGAGGTAGTAAAAAATTAAGAACAGAAATTTTTGGAAAGAGAAATTGTTGGAAATTTTTCATCAAATCCTTTATATTTTTTTCAAATTCTGATTAAAGTTCTTTGAAAGAAAAAAAAAATCAACCCACTCTTAAAACAGCCAAGGAAAGAGCCACATCTAAAATATTTGCGTGCAAGATCCAGTCTAGTGCACATAACAGGAGGCTGATCCCTCAGAAAACATGTACCATCTTTCTGAAAAATGTACAACATATTTTATGCTCTGACAAAAGAGCAGAGAACAAGCAATTGAGAACAGTCACCCACAGGCTCAGGAGTATAAAATTCCATGCCATAAGGAATAAGGACAGCCACAAACCTTGGGGATTGTAAAACCCACATCTTTAACCAGGCTCTCTCACTATGGGGTCTCCACTCTTAGTCATCCCTTAAAGCCACCAAAGCATGGGAAGTGCTCAGACGCTACACTGATATGGCCAATAGGATGCTACAGTAATGACCCCAAATATTACAGCTGATCCTATTGGAAGTCAAAGCTTCTGGGACCATTTTTGTAGCCTGGTAGCATTTAATCCTCTGCATACCATGGGTGGAGGCAGAAAAGGAACTGGGTGAGTTCAGAGTAAGGACACTGATAAATTATGCAAATCAAAAGTCTGTCTTACAGGCGTATATGTCTACCTAGAGTATTGAACAAAGGAACACAGCGTCTCACTTGGGGAACTGAAATGTTACTGTAGAATAAGAACATGAATATTAGGGAAATTCCAGTTATTTGAAATTAAAGTTTAAGAAAGGAAATTTTTCTTGTCTTCTTCGTATATTCCTTTTGAAGAACAGAGAAAGCCTGTTAATGACTGTATCTGGAAATCAACAATAAGAGTGAGGCTATGCTTCCTTTCAGGAACAGATCCATATTAATCACCCATATGTGACATGATAATCTTTGTCAGATGTATTATAGTTTTTAAAGCCCTTTACAATAGACACTAACATGGCCTAAAACAGCTTACACCAAATGCCTTGGGAAAGCTACTTTCACCCCAATTCAGGAAAGTTCCTAACTCTATGCTTGATTTTGAGTACATTCTTCAACACTGTCCTGAATGGGACTGTTATCACAAGAACATAAAAATACCAAATGGGTCAGACCAGTGGTCTGTTTCACTCAGTATCCTGTTTCTGACAGGGGCAGAAATGGATGCTATATGGGGAGAGCACTGAACTGGATATCTCTAGAGAAGTAGTCACCAGTCAGTCAATCGCGATTGTCTGGTCAATCGTGGTGCCTCTAACAGTCGATCGGGGGGGGGGGGGGCTGAGTGCATGCCCCCCCAGACTGAGATTGACTGTCAGAGGCTCCACGTCCCACCGCCGGGGGGCCAGGCTCAGCTCAGCGGTGGGGCGTACATGGCAGTGCAGTCCTCCTGGGGCAGCTTCAGCAGGGCTCATGGCACAAAGCCCAGCCCACAGCAGCAGTTGCCTCTGTCCTGCACACATATTGGGGGGGCACGTGCCCCCTGGGCCTCTGCTGGGGTGGCAGGATACCTCCCCCCGCCCTGCTCCTGGATGAGCTGCCCGGGCTCCGATCATCCCACCACCCAGCTTGGCCAGGGCCCCACTCACCCCAGCCCCTGCCCCACTCCCTCAATCTACCCCCCAGCCCCTTCCCTCCCCCACAGACTGACCTGCTGGGTGAGGGATGGTGAGGGTGGCACGTGGTAGATCCCAGGTTGGACTTTAATTCAGAAAGTGATCTGGTACTTACAAAAGCTGGAGACCACTGCTCTAGAGTGATCTATCCCCTGTTCAATACCCTTGCTGGCATCCATCATTTATTGGGTTAGAGATGCCAGAGGAAACATCTCCAACCATTTTGTTTAATAGCCATTAGTTGATCTCTCATCCATGAATTTATCCAGTCCCTTTTTGAGCCTGGCTATGCAATCTGACTCCAGCACCTCCTGTGGCAATGAATTCCACATGTAACATAATGCAAGTTAACATTGTCTAAAAAGGTACCTTCTCATGTTAGTTTTAAACCTGTCATCTACTAATTTCAGCAGGTGCCCACTAGTTTTAGTATTCTGGGACTGGGTGAACAACAGTTCCCCGTTCACTTGGTCCACACCCTTCTTGACTTTACAGACCTTTATTATATCTACCAGCCTTTTCCTTTCCAAACTGAAGAGTCCTAGCCTTTTTAGTTTCTCCTGGTATGGCAACTGCTCCAGGACTCTGATCATTTTAGTTGCCCTTCTCTCTACCTTTTCTAATTCTACTACATCCTTTTGAGATGCAGAGACCAGAATGGCACACAGATTTTAAGATGTGGGCACACCATGGAGTTTTAATGCCATGATATTCTCCACTTTGTTTTCAATTCCCCTTTTAAAGATACCCAACATTTTATTGGCTTTTTTTGGTTTCTGCTGCACACTGAGCTGATGTTTTTAGACAACTATTTACAGCGACTCCAAGGTTTCTCTCCTGGGACATAACAGCTAGTTGAATCTGGGCCTTTAATGCAGGGGTGTCAAACATATAGCTTATAGGCCAGATTTGGCCCATGGCACCCCAAGATCTGACCCCTGGTGGTGCCCCAGGTCTGATAAGACCCATATGGGGCATGACACGTGTCCATAGTATAGGGCCAGATCACAGGATTGGTCCGGCCCATGAACTCCTGACCCTTCCCTCTCCCCCAGTTTACCTGATCTGGTGGCTGTGCCAGCTGGTCTGGGATTTGTGCTGTGCATGGCGTGGATCTCAGAGGGGCTGGAATGGGCACTGCAGGTGGTGCAGTCTGGATGGAGCAGCAGCTGCTCTGCACACGGTACCTGTCCTGGCTGGACAGCATCATAGTGGCACCTGCTCTGGGATGCACACCACAAGGAGCTCCCCCTTCAGCCAATCGGGGCTCTGTGCTGCACACTGTGTTTGCAGGTGCCTGGCAACAGGGGTCTGCCAACAGGCTGACTGAGGCAGGTGCCAAATGTGGTGCACTCTTGGAGCTGGCAGGGCAGGGGCTGCATGAGGCACAGTTTGACTGGGGTGGCTACTGCATGCAGCATTGCACCTGGAGCCCATTCTGGCCACTCTGAGATCCATGCCACATGCAGCTTGGGTTCCAGATCGACTGCCAAATCAGATATGCTGGGTAAGGGAGTAAAGGGGTCCATGGGCCCAATCCAGCCTGCAGACTGGCCCCAGGGCCTTCATTGTGTCCATGGGGCCAGATGAGTTTGACACCCCTGGTTTAATGGAACTTGGATCAGGCCCTATAAGAGAATTCATAGCTGCTCTGCAGTCCAGAGGATTAATTAAAGGTGGGTGGTTTGGGTGACCATCCAAGGCCATCCAGGGGCACCAGTGGAGTGGTGCAGCTCTGCAGGCAGAGGCGGGTGTGAGGCGGCTGGTGCAGTTCTGGTATTACTATTCAGGCAGCTAAGGGAGCTCCAGGAGATGATTGTTATCAGTCAAGTGAAGAACAATGGGTCATTAACAGGCCATTAACTTCCTCAGTTGCCTGAACAGTAATACATACCAGAGCTGCACTGCCTGGGGGAGGGAGGTGGCTGCTTGATGGTGGCAGAAGCGGGAGCAGAGCTGGGACACTCGTTTTAATTTTCACCGTCTGTGACCCTTGCAAGTGTGTGCAAATGTGTTCAGGCATGTGCAGGCATGTTCAGCTACGTGCCAAGAAGCTTGTTTCAAATTTTCATCAGCTGTGAAACTTGGAAGGAACCAAAATGTCTCAAGTACCTAAGAAAAGGATGTCAGGGGTGTAGAATAGGAAACAAAAAGCTCAGTTAATGACTGCAATACAAAAATGTAGATGCAATGAAAAAATCCTTTAAATCTGTTAGCAACAACCTGTGCAGTAGTAACAAGACAATCACAGTGGAGACATCAGATGAAAAATGCATGGATGATCCACAGTTCAACTTTCAAGAAACATCACAAGAGAAACAGAGATCCAAGTGAAACAGAAATTCTTCATCTGGACTAGAATAATGATGAAATTCACTAGTGACAGAGATTAAACAATTCCCATTATAGGTGTTGGCGATGCTATTTCTTACCCTGCTTTACGGCCCAATCTAACATCCAAAATTCAAGATCTGCTATTGACCAATGGTTCACCAAAAGTAAAGAACATGGATTTTCCTCTACAATCACCATTTTTCTATGCCGTTTTTATACAGATCTTGAAAACTGTGAAGTTCTGAAGCAGAGCTGGCTGCTTTACTCAGAGTCCACTGACAAGTTTTTCTGTTTCTGCTACAAGCTGTTCGACTGGAATCCAAAATCATCTCTAGCATTTGAGGGGGTCACATGATGGGAAGCACATGTTTCAGATTCCTGTGCATCGTGACAACTCACCTAGTTATTTCAATCTTGATCTAGTGTTTAAACCAGCCCCACATGTTCATGATAAAAAGTATCAATTCAGCTACCAATGTGAAGATGAAACACAGTTAATAGTCCAGCAGTCAAGTTCAAACTTAAATTTTTCAACCGGCTTATAAGCATGGTGAGAGTGTCCATGGAAGAATGGATTGAGAAAATAAATCAATATGTGAACCTTTGGGGCTTTCTATATAACATGATGCAACTCCTTGACAAAGAAACTTTGAAGAAGTACCGTAAGGACCTTCATTGTGTGCTGACATACGGAGAGAGCTCTGACATTAATGACATCGACTTGTGCGAAGAACTTAGATTTTGGAGATAGCTACTTCCAACAGACTAGCACTCCTCAAGAAGTTCTACAATTTATTTACAACAGTGAACTTCATGACAACTTGTGAAACACATGGCTCACACCCAGGATTCTGTTAACCATGCCTGTAGCAGTGCCAGACAGTGAACAGAGCTTCTCAAAGTTGAAGCTCATAAAGATCCATTTGCAATTGACTTTGGGAGACAACAGGCTATCTTTGTTGGCCATGCTATCTATCAAGAATGCTGTGGCTCAAAACAGATCTGTCACAAGCAATATCAGAGTTTGTCTCTGCAAAAGGTAGGGGTGGAAATATCATTAAAAAATGCTTGTTTAATCCATAATTGTATTGGTTGAATGATTAACTGAATGATAATGCAGCAGATCCCACACAGCTGCTCATGGGAGTCACTCCCAGCTCTGGGGGCCCTTTGACTGGGAGGACCGAGGGGGAGGCGGCAAGCCCAGCAAGACAACACAGGCTATGAGGGAGTGAGCACCTGTGAGCCAGCAGCTAATTGCTTAATTGATGAGGATGCCTGCTGTTTTCCTCTTAGGCTATGAGTAGTAGCCCCCATTGCCCTTCCGCTC
>NW_005842015.1:2785804-2787458 GCF_000455745.1 Alligator sinensis
CCTCCCTCCTGCTTGGCCTGCTGCCTTCTTATTCCCAGGGCACCATGCAGCTTTGCTTCCCACTTCTCTGCCAGACTGCACCCTCCACTGAGTTAAAGGATAACCAGTATGCTAAGTGGTTATCACTACACTTATTGGGTAGACAATCATTTAACCTTTCACATCCCTAGCAAGGGCACATGCAGGGTCGTTTTCGAATCTTGGTGAACAAAGATTTTTTTTGTATTTGTTATTGTTATTTATTAGTTTAATGTTTAATTTAATGCTTAGTTTGTCACAGTTATGCTATTTTTATGGCATATCATTAAATTGAATACGACTGAATTTAACTCAATTGATTTTTGTGTCATTTTCCTCTTTTGTATTTTTTTATTAAATTATAAAAAACTTGAGATTACAGCTTTATTTCTGAAATAGGGGGAAGGGGCACCTCGTCAGGGCACTATTTTGGCTAAGGCCAGCTCTGCTGCAGTACCAATATGCATTCCTGTATGCAGTAGTGTAAACATAAGAGTCTGGGTAGAGGGTGGGTGGGCTCTAGTTTACCAAATGCTAATCTATCAAAATCTTGTGTCAGTAGCTACCTGGTGAAGATTTGAGCAGCAGTTGTATTTTGTAGACAAAAAAGAGTGACCACTTCGGTAAATACCCCCCTTTTGTGCGGGCAACTGTAGAGTGCGTTTTTTGATAACTATTGCAACTTCCTTTAAAAATGCGCTCCTCAAAGCGGGAGTTGTGGAAGGATAAAGCAGAACCAGTTTCAAGCCTATGCGATAGATGGAAGAAGCACTTTGCTTTTCTTGATAAAATTCTACGAAATACATTATTCCCAAAGTCTTTAGGCAGTTGCTGAGTTCCAGCTCTGCTCTGATGTCCCAGGCCCTGGGATGCTACTGTTATAATACTGCAGTCTTAAAGATGCCACCTAGCTCAACACCAAAGTAGTCAGCTCTTGCTCTGAGAGTTACTTTATTCTGTCCTTTACAAAGCTGAGTAGGATCCAAGACTGGTAAAGAGGACTGGAAAGGATCTGGCAAGTGGAAGGCAGGCTGACAGACTAAGAAATGCAGATCACATTATTCCTGAGGACAGCCATCAAAATGTCTTATAAATCCTATAAGTGGAGGGGAAGACAATCTTACATTATCTGCTATGTCATGGAACATAAAAGGCTCAGTTTTTCTTGTTTTTATGCTACAAAAAGGAAGACCAGAAGCATCTGTGTGATGATTCCTGCAAAAAAGGTCTGAGGCTGAATGACAGCATGTACACATACACTTCATCTACCTCTCTATAAAAAGCTAAATACACACACATATTCTTTAGACACACACAACATACTACAAAATAACTTTCTATGCAGTAAGATCTGCAGGCATTTGACAAAACGGCTACTTATGAGAACACTTAGCAGCTCATTGATTATCAGTCTTGTTGTCAAATTCTTAATTTTAATACATAAAGGTAATGAGTTTATATCTAAGCAACATGATGCTTCAAGGACAGTGACAGAAGATGCCCTTTAACTCACCCTGAAGAGTATGGACTCACCAGCCTCTGAAATTTTGAAACCATGTAACCTCAGCTTCCATTTAATCAAGTCAAGTGCAGCCCTTTTCTTAAAGGGACAGCCATCAAATTATAAACTGATGGA
>NW_005842015.1:2787510-2790131 GCF_000455745.1 Alligator sinensis
GTTCAGCAGCAGCTTATAGCAGCCACTCCTCAATTTGTCATGACAGATTTTTGGCTGGTAATTTGTACTCCATAGCCAAAGTGAATTTCCTCCTAGCTACCAGTTACCACTGTCTGAACTACCACCATGACCTTTGTCTAGGAGAAGGTACAGCTTGGTATAGTGATAGTTCAGTTGCTTGCACAAAGGAACTGGGCAGCGAGATGGAAGAGAGGATGACACTACCTTCTCCTCACCTTCAGTGCCAGCAGCTGCCTTGTGAAAAGACAATAGTAAAATAAAAGACGTGGAGCCTTCCACTGGCAACAACAGGTTCCCTGATGGAGGTGGGAGTTACAGGATAAAAGTTAAATAACCTCATTGAAGGAAGAGGGATGATATCCATGTCTAGGTGAAGGCAGCATTATTTGGCCTTTTGGGGGAAAAACGAAGAGGGGCATGAGAAGAGAGCCCCAGAGAAGAGGGAAGATGGTGACAGGAGGGCAATAAAGATATAATAGAAAACAGAGGAGTGCAGAGCAAATAGAAAGTATGAAGGCTCAAAAGAGTCAAGGACTGAAATCTCATTCCCTTGGTAAAAGATAAGATGTTGTTTTAAAAAAACAAAAAAGACAGGAGAAGACAGACAGACAGACAGACAAAATGGTCTGGAGAGGGAGAAGTTAAAGGGGAAAAAAACCCAAGGAAAAAGTTGAAGGGGAAAAATGAAGATGGAACACTAACTGCTTTTGCATTGACATACTCAATTATAAATGATGCTTTTATTTTTACAGTGAATGCCAGGTTTTCTAAAAATTCTAAATCTGGTGACAACAAATAATATATCATATACTACTTTTGTTCTTGTGTATTCTTTTTTGTTAAGCATGTTGTGATGGGGAGAAGAGAAGAGAAGAGAGGCACAGAGAGAAGCAGACATGGGGGGAGGTGCTGCAGGCTGGCTGGCCTGGCTGGGCCCTTGGGAAAGGGGCAGCCAGAGGAGGAGTGGGGGCAGGTCGGCTGGAAGTGGAAGCTGCCCTGGGACTCCGCAGACTTGGACTGTAGTGGGGGTGCTCACCAGCACCAGAGGTGAGGCCCATTCCAGGCCGCGAAGCTCTCTGGGAGTGAAGCGCAGCTGCCTTGCCCACAAGGGAATGATGCCTGGCCAGGACAGGACATCAGGCTTGGGGGGCTCCCTGCCTGGTCTGTGTGCACTGAGCACAGCACAAGCAGGGATTGCCTGGGCTCTGGGAACAGCCACTGCTGGGCAATCAGTGAAGATGTAAATTGAGGAGTCAGTGGGTGAGAGAGGTGGATAAGGGGGAAGAGAAAAGGAGGATGAAGGGGGGGGGTGGAGATTGCATTCATCCCCCTTTTCCCTCTTCCACCCCCCTAACCTGTCTCCCACCTACCGACTCCTCAATTTACATCTTCACTGACTGCCTGTCTTGCATGCATACCAGCCCAGCCTCTGGCTTCTTTACTATTTGTTCCATCCAGGAAGAGCACACAACAACTGCAAAGACTTCCTCAGCCTAACGAAGGGTTTTTAAACCCAAAAGCTTGCTACAAAATTTTTTTTCCAACTATTTAAGTTGTTCTAATAAAAGGTATCGGATTCACCCAAAGAACTTTGTCTGCCTTTAAACAGGCATTTTGATGGTGCTCAACACCAAGATAAGTTATTTAATGCACTCACATTAATGAGCTAGGCCTTAACACCCTTGCAAGTTAGAAGCATACTGGCATAATAAGCACAGACATCTAACCTGGACATCCTTGCTTCCAGGCTCACTTCAGTATGTAGAATGAGTCATGCACGCAGCTTTACCACCTTCTATGTACCAGTAGCCTCCATGTCCTGAATTGTGGAGGTATAGTAAAGGTAGACAGAGTCTGGCACTGAGGAATAAATCAAAAGGGAGACTCCAAGAGATTTAAAATGTGGTTTCACTGTATAGATGGCGCTTTTCATACTCTGTAACTCAAAGTACTTACCGATAATGAATTACATCCTGGCAGAGCAGTGCTTGAGCAAGCCAAAACAGCAGCCATTAACACTCAGCAATAGCTCTTACACAGACCTCAGACATTAGGACCTGTCACTGAAAGACAGAATGTTGGCCAGGATACCGGGGTTCTCTTTGCCCTTTTCTGAGCAGGGTCACTTTCAGCTTTCATTTGGACAACCACAAGAAAGAATGCAATGTCTATCTATTTATTTGTATCACAGTACCACTAGCTTTGAGCCGGGATTTGGGGTCCCCCATTGTGTTAGGCACTTTATATACATACACCCCAAGACTGGAGAATTATCTGGGGAAGAAATAAAAGCTGAAACACTCTCATAATAAAACTATTCTGGATCAGCTAAGAGAAGGGAAATGGCCAACATTTTTCTCTAAGACTTAGCTCACTTGCAGGATATGCTTTATGAATCACACTCTTCTCTTGAAGCTGCAACCGAATTCCTGAAAATCTGATGGAAAAATAGCATGTACATGCTGGGCCCAAATGAACTTCACAATAATACAATGTTTTTGTATTCTATTACTGACATTTCTGCAGAGCCAGTGTGTGTACTGTTATCAAATAAAAGTAAGTCAATATGGCAGGGGCCCACCCCTCCCCCCCCCCTGCTG
>NW_005842015.1:2790162-2804682 GCF_000455745.1 Alligator sinensis
GCGGGGGCACTCACCCATTCAAGTCTGGATGAGTGGCATGGCTCAGGCAGCCAGGGGAGAGCGAGAACCTGTGCTCCGGGGAACCAGCCCTCATTGGCCTATGGCAGGCAGTGGGCAGTTTAAGGGAAGGATGCTGAGAGAAGTTCATCATTTGGTGTTTCCAAGAAGAAACCTGACCTGAGGCAGCAAGAAGGGGGAAGAACCCAGAGAAGCATCTCAGCACGCTGGACCCTCGGGAGCTGCAGAGGCTGAGACAAGCCCTGAGGAGAGATCAACCTTTTGCCCGAAGGAGATAAGTAAACGGGGAGAAAGGGGAAGGATGGGACCCTGTCCTCACAGAGCCTGAGCTGGCCATCCAGGGGAAGAATGCCTGTGGGAAGCAGTTGGGCCAACCCACCAAGGAAGGAGGGAGCAGGAGCAAACGAGAGCAGACTGGTTTGCTGGGGCAAGCAAGGACAGAGGTGACCTGAAACTGCCAGCATAAAGAAACAGAGTATATGCATCTTGCTGGCAAGTGAAGAACTGAGCAGGGACATGCTGCCAATAGCAGAATAGACCCAGAAAGGGAGGAGAAGAGACCCAAGGGAGGTACTGGTTAATTTTGAGTTCTAAAAGAATAGCATGAGAGAGGACCCAGCTAGGGCCTTACCTTTGATTGAAATCCCTTTGGATTAAAGAGCAGTAATAGCAAGAAAGAGGAGGGGAAGAACACTTCACCTGACAAGTTGATTTAAAGAAAGGAGGGAAGGTGCCTACAAGCCCCAAAGAGGAGAATTGAATAGGCCTGAGGCAGAGGCCTCAGGACCTACAAGGGAAAAACTCCAAGGAAGAGCAACAGGGCTGAGTGATGAGGAACTAGGATGAGCTATCGCGAGCTGAAGATCAGAGAGAGAGAGAGAGAGAGGCCTGGGCAGTCTCTGCTCATCATCCATGGAGAACAGTGCCCATGCACCTGAGAGAACAGGGACAGGGTATTGGGCATGTTGGAGCCCTGCAGAAGATCTGTGATAGGACCAGACAGACGTACAGGCCAGAACATACATCCTCCCGGACACAATGTTCATCAAGGCATGGCAGGAGAGTGTGGGGGGGATATACTGTGGTCCAAATAACTTGGCATGGTTCCAAGGACAGAAAATACTACTCGCTCACAGTCAATGCTGAGCAAAAGAAAGAAGGGGCACAATCTGCGACATGAACAGTTGAAAGCTTAATGCTAGCTGCGCCACTCATTTCCCTCACAAGAGCTGTAAAACCTGGACAGACAGAATAAGGAGGATGCCTGGAAGGACTTGCAAGAGATGCTCAGTGACCTTGGGTGGGGAAATCTGCATTTAGTTTGTTTTCTCCTCATCTTTGCTTGCTCTTTGATCTAAGCTGTTAAAAACCTGCTTGACTGCAACAAAAACAAAAAACCATCCCGATTACAGTTTTATTTCTGCTGACTCATCCCATTATTCTACATGGCCACACTTTCTTGAGCTCTTGTTTCTAAGTTAGTGCCAATAAGGGAAAAGAAGGTCATGACACAGCACTGACATCTCTTTGTTTTTTGGGGGTTTTTCGTTTTGTTTTTTTTTGCTGAACAATCCAAGACAAACTGATATTTTGGTGGTTAATGACAGCCTCTGGCTAAACTGTTCCTTTTCATAGCACTGCCCTTCAAAGCAAGCTTTTCAAACTTTTTCCAGAGGGGAGGCTTTAGAAACAGGACTTAAATGGTAAATTAATAACAAATGTTGGTAGTTAACACACAAGGGAGCATACACACAGCTCTTTACAGGAACTGATCTGGCATAAAGCAACTTGTTTTCTGAAAAGGAGACTCAATTCTCTGACTTTTGGAATCAGGATTTCTGAACGTGGCTCCAAACCACGATATAACTTCATGCTTATGGTAAAGTGCCACAGCTACTCAGTTATGGAAACACATGCAAAATAAAGGTGGTCTTTACTAGTTTCCCTTATGCTAGTTTCCTTTTGTTAATTTTAGTGCATTAGCAGTATAACTCATCAGACAGCGTCTTGCCGCTTCTATGTCTCAATGCTCAGCAAAACACAATGAGGCACCCGGCATCTCTTGTGTACTGATCCAGGTAGACCAAAAGAAAATAGGGATCATGTATTTGCCTTCCATCTCTGAATAGCCATCCCTATAATAGATCACAAGTGGGGAAAAGTCTTTGATTTTCTCAGCTCTGAACTAGAATTTCAGAGGGGTTCTATGACTGGGACAGTAGAGGTAGAGCAGGTTAAAGTGGAAGTGAAATACTGTAGTAAAGTTACATGTGGAGGTTGAGGACTGGGTGGATTTGGGAGGGGATGCAAAATTAAGCTATATTTGGAAATGTCAAAGTCTCACAAGTCCCTTGGGGTCACTCAGCACCCAGGCTAGCAATTTACCACCTGCAGTTATGGGAAAGGGCTATGAAGTTCACTAAGAAGCTAACACACTGTGGGGTGGAACCTTTGGAGTTTAATTATCTATGCAAATCAGAATCCCTGGCTACACACCATCATTAACAAAGCACTGCAGCACACTATTTGCCCATCTTGAAACAAAACTGAGAATTTAAGTTTTCCTGTTCTGCACTGGGACTAATCTGAGACCTTCTGAAGGTTTTGTTTTTTGTAACAAAACCTAAGACAGACAGACTGCAAGTTAGCAGCATAATTAGAAATGGGTGATGAGGGTAGCAGCCCCAGACACTGAGTTAGAGGGGACCCAAGAACAGCAGCTGCCCTGGTCACCAAAGTTGCCACTGCCACTGGCCCAGGCATTGCCACTGCTACCCAGGGTGCAAAACTTTGTAGTTAAGCCTCTGCCCCAGGTAGTCAATAAACTAGTGGATTGTGACGTGAGAAATACATGTTTAAGTTCCTGGTTTTAGTCAATATTAAAGTATATGAACTACTGGGCTACTTCCCATTCAGTGCTGTGATACGTCTCTCTTGTTTCGACCAGAATTTTCATCCTGGACCTGAGAAAATGTTTCCAAAATTCCCAAGGAGAAATTTTTAGTTTTAACAAATTTGAAGGAAAATCAAAGCCAAACTTAAAAGGTAAATGGAATAAAATGCCATATGGGTTTACCAAAATCAGATCATGCCAGACTAACTTGATAATTTGATAACTGATTTTCTAAAGACGGGAAACTGAGGTCAAGCTAATCTAGGTGGACTTCAGACAAGCACTCAATATAGAGGCAGATTGGAACAGTTAGTTATCCTGGAGAAGATGGGGATTAGTGCAAAAATTGTAAGGAGAGCAAGGAAATGGTTAAAAGAGAAATGGCAATAGTCTGTGAAACTATTGGGCAGATGGTAGATTACTGGTGAAGTGTCTCAAAGATTGGTCCTGGAACCAATTTTATTTATTATTTTCATTAAGTGTATGCTAATGAAATTTGCTGGTTACATAACATTTTGGGAGGCATTGTCAAAGAGAAGAAACTGGGGTATCAGACAGAATGATATTAAAGACTAGAGAATTGGAAAGTGAATAGCACAGGTTCAATCAAGACCATGCATTTAGGCAGAAATAACAGGCATTTCTGATATGAAATGGGTGCTCATTAATTGAAAATAATTGTATAGGAGATGGTAAACTTTGAGCTACCAACACAATACAGTCATTAAAAGGTTAAAAGAATATACCAAGCAACATATTGTCAGTAGACATAGGGAAGCATTAATGTGAATGCCAGTGTGCAAGGCACAAGTGAAACCTCACAGGGAATATTGTGTACAATTTGTCACCCATATTCAAACTGGAACAGGTGCAGACAATACAGGAAATGGAAAGCCCATCTTACTGAAAGAGGTTAGCTTATTTAACCTAGTACCAAAAATGTTGAGAGGGGCTTCAATTCCTTTCTATAAATATATCCAGGAAATGAACACCAGGAAAGAAAAAGAACTACGTAAGCTAAAGGACAATGCTGACCTAAGAACAAATGGTTATAAACTGGCCAAGAATAAATTTAGACTGCAAATTAGAAGCTTTCTAACCAACAGTGGTGTGAGGTTGTGGAATAGCCCTCTAGTAGTTCTTGTTGTTGTTTGTAGGGTGGAACCTTACTGTTTTTAATGTGGAGCTTGACTAGTTTATAAAATGGACTATATGATGTGGTTTCCTGCAATAGCAGGAAATAGACTCTTTACCCATGATATCCTTCCAGTCTTCTGTCCTTCAATTCTAAAACCTTCAGTGAAAGTCTATTTTGTTGAGAAGTCCCTGACCAGCTCTGATATTTGTGTCTTAAGCCTCTAACCCCTTTATCTAGGGGACAGACTACAGGAAGTCACAAGTGTACTAAGTTGCAGCTTTGGCACCTATCATTATAGTGTTAAAGATTTGGTCAAGTCTGGTTTAAAGTACCATAGGTAACTACTGTCCATCCTTTAGATAGCTATAGAAGAGATGTAAGCAGATAGCTGACATAACAACAGCCTCCAAATCAAAGCCCAGGCACACGTACCACTACTCACATGCAAAGCGGCTGAAGAATTTGAATCATACTGGCACAAAAAGCTTTGCTGGGTACTTTTTTGGAGTGAGTGTGGACATGTGGAAGAGACACAGATAGGTCTCATGGTAAAAGAAGAAAGCTCCTGTATAGCCTGGACCAGAACCAGGTGTTGCTGAGAAACAACTGAGAGAGCTTACTGGCTGAAAGAGCCTTAGTATTGTGAATAAAGAAACTGCCAGGCTTGTTTGATTCCTCCTGTTTTCAAAGAAGCAGGACTTTGTACATTCTTGCAAATAAATAGAACTGGATCAAGGATACCCCTGTTCATCAACAGTTTCACCTTCCAACTAGAACTGCCTTGAAAACTTCCAATTTTGAGATTAGAAAGAATGCCACTTATCCACTCTCTTCTTTATTAAACCTGGTCAAACCCTTAAAAGTAGTATACAGGGATGCTATCCCTGCATAATGAAAGCCATATAGCCACCCAGAGATTTCAGAGATCTCTAAAATCCAGTGGAAAATGGGCCTGTATAGACCACTCTAAAAAATGGGTCTATATACTGTACTCTGTATGGAGAGATTTCAAAAGGAAGGTGCATGAGGGGAAGATTGAGAGTTCATCTCTCTTCCTAGCAGACTTTCCCTCATCTTGTTGCATAGAAAGAAGAGCAGCCACATGCCATCTATAGTAGCAGAACTCTGACATACTTCTTTCCTTTGCTTTCATGTTTCCTCCTTTAAATTTCTTTTCTCTTGAAGTTGGACAACTTTTGTCTCATCAGTCATAATTAAGTCATCCTGATTTCCAGACATGAAGAGCTCGGATTTATTAGGCTCTCATATTTCAACAATCTTTAGCACATAGCATTGCTTCCCAATGGCTTAATTGCCATTGATCATTCAATCATGGCATCTACAATAAGTACTAAAGAGGCTGCATACAGAATATTGGAATTTGAAGGATTCTTACTGGAACTTATCCCAGCAGTTTAGTTACTTGTATTTTCTGCATTTTCTATAACAGCACTGAATATTCAGGGCAATTTTTTAAATTATGTCCTGTCTTCTTCCCCCTCACCCTCCACCCCACATCCACACTTAAAAGTATTCTTACATAAATATGTGAGAGTCTGCAGCCTAGAAAGGCTCACTGTAAGGCCCAGTGCCTCTCAAAACAATGCTGGAAAGTAATATGTAACAAAGACAGAATAAAAGCAATTATCTAGCTCTTTAGCATATATCAGACTCATTATTTTGCATTATGGCACAAGGAATGAAAGAGACATCAGATTGATCCAGAACATAGATAACTGAAGAATTAAAATGAGTATGACGCTCCCCTCCCCACCATTTTGGCTTTTTGCCAGAATATGATTCTTCACTGGAAATCGACATTTTATGTGGAAAAATCTGCATTCCAAGCTTGATTTCTCTCTGTGCATTAAAGCAGAGGCTGCAGCCCTTTGCTTGATGTTTACTGGAAGTGCAATCTCATCTAATTGCCAAAAGCACACACACACACTGGGCAAGGATAACATGTTAGCATCCAATACGCTTTTAATATTCTCTCATTGGGTAACTTTCTACCAGGATAAAAAAAATATATAAATGCACAACGGCATTTTTGCCTGCAAAATCAGTTCTTTTTGACAAGAGTGGAGAATCTGTTTAATGGTTAGTATCGGTTTACATATAATTTCAGATACAGAACAAGCTTGCAGAGTCTGTGCTCACTCAATTGCTGAAATAGGAAAACTCAGCCCGAAAAAAAATAGCTGGAGAAAGAGCTATCATTACCAAATAGGGGCAAGAGTGATGATTTCGGAATCCCTCCAGCCCTTGTTGAGGTGAGGAAAGCCATCAAGCAGATGAAGAATGACAAGGCATCTGTTAGCCAAGAGGTGTTGCGAAGGATCTTTCTGAAGTATGGATGCCCACCAAATTTTGTCACCATTTTCTGCCTGCTCCATGATGGTATGTGAGTGGTGGTTCTCAGTAATGGAGCTATCACAGATGCTGTGGAGGTTAAAATGGAAGTTAAGGAAGGCTGCGTCATCGCTCCAGCACTCTTTTCAACATTCCTTGCTGTCATGCTACATCTGACCACCAACAAGCTTCCAGCTGGAGTGCAGCTAGACTACCAAATGGATGGTAAGCTGTTTAACCTCAGCCAGTTCCAAGCCAAAACCAACACCACCCCAACCTCAATCATTGAACTCCAATACACTGATGATGCTGTAGCATGCTCTCTCAGCAGCAGACCCTTCAGGCAATCATCAACATCTTTTCCAAGGCATGCAAGAAAACGGGACTGATGCTTAACATTCAGAAGACTAAGGTCCTCCACCAACAAGCTCCTTATGAACAGTCCCCAGCTCTGGCAATCCAGATCCACAGTCAAACTCTGGACAACACTGAGTATTTCCTGTACCTCACAGGCCATCTCTTGCAGAAGGCTGACATTGATGAAGTAATCCAACATTGCCTCAAATGTGCAAGTGCAGCCTTTGGACACCTGAAGAAATGGGTGTTCAAAGATGAGATCATGAGATTTGAAACCAAGCTCATGGTTTATCAAGCAGTTGTGATCCCCACCTTGCTGTATGGAGCCGAGACATGGACAATGTACAGGAGACATCTAAAGTTGTTGGAGAAGTACCATCAACGTTGCCAGTGGAATATCCTCTGAATCCAGTGGGAAGACAGTTAGTGTCCTCCTGCAAGCAAACACCATGAGCATTGAGGCAATTATCACCTGATGTGGACTTCATTGGGCTGGCTGTGTCATCTCCAGACTCCTGAAGCAGGCTTTATTCTCCCAGCTCAGCCAAGGTGTACGCTTAAGAGGTGGGCAGAGAAACCCTTCCAGGATGTCCTCAAGGTCAACGTAAAAAAATGCAACATCAAATGTAAACTCATGGGAGACTATTGCCCAGGATATAGCTGACATGTAGGGAGGGCACAGGGGGGTGCGTGCCTCCCTTGAGATTGGCCACCACCAAAGCCACCACCGAATTCTTTGGCTGGTCGCTGCCCCCACCTCTTGCTGCTGACGCAGCCACCAATGACTGCGGGAGGTCCCTGTTCGCCGTTGTTGACAGTGCAGATAGTGGCTGCGGGTGGTCCCTGCTTGCTGCCTGCCACCCTTGCCCCCTGCTGCTGACACCGCAGCCAGTGGCTGCAGGTGGTCCCTGCTCTCTGCCACCAACACTGCTGGCGGTGGCTGTGGGCGGTCCCCGCTCATCACCATGGTGCCCCCCACAGTCGCAGGAGGCACCAGTCGATCATGGCCCAGGACTATACCAAATAGAGGAAGGCTGCTGCAAGGATCTCAGTACTTTGAAACCTCACAACAACAATGGAGATGGAAAAGCAGGAGTGGCAGAAACATCATGTTACAGATCAAATAAAGAATCCAGTGCCACCCACCCCACACAGAAACACATGTCCAAGTTCCAGTAGAGTCTGTCAATCCCAGATAGGCCTCATCAGACATCTTTGGACGAACAGATAAGACAATCATGGAAGACAATCATCCTCGACTGTGAGGGATTGCTGAAGAAGAGTAAGGTAGTTAGCTGCATTAGTTTGAAATCAAGCAGAACCCAGGACAGGCTGGCACCTCAGAGACTTTGTCTGTTCTGCCTTCTGTCATTACCAGGAAATTATTTTAGGTGAATTTGCCACAGGGTAACTTGTGGGAAATGTTGAAAAAGTCCTTTCATGGAGAATGTTACAGGTAAGAAAGAGATGGTTTTAACCTCACTGTAGCAGTGGGGAGATGTGTATTGTTATATTTGTATTAGACCACATTTGTTACAAATACGTATATTTAAAGGAGTCGCTTCTACCATGTGTCACACTGTTTCTCCTGAATGCCCCTTTTACCACTTTTAGCAATAGCTCTAAAAACTAACCCTGGTCCATTCATGCAACTCACACACCACTTAAGTACTTCATGGCTGACATTTTTTTTAATAAATGCACTGGATGTTTACCACCTGGAAAGCACTGCAGATACCAGAGACTACACTGGTTGTGATCTATCCTCAGTTTTTTGCACTCAACTCCCAGTTGACGTGAGTGAGGATTAGAGATGGTGGAAAGTTATTCCATTAAACATTGAAGACAAAAACGGTTTTCCAAAGGAAAACATCTTTGTATAAAATTTTGTTTCCTTGATTTTTTTAAAAACAAACTGCTTGAAGCAAAACAATTTGCTTTCATTTTGCTTTGGGTTGCAAATTTGTTTCAGATCATTTTAACAGCATTTCAATCTGCTTCCAAATCCTTTCTTCCCAGCCCCTGCCCCAAAGGGGGACTACTCCCTCCCCACTCAACCGTACAAGCAAACAAACAATTTAATACTTTTCCCCAAAAAGCCCCAGTGGAAATTCATGTGTAGACTGAAGGTATACCTCCTAGTCAAAAGCTGAATTCCACTGACCGAATTTACAAAACATGAATTTGACGCACAGCCTATTAAAAGGGTGGCTTAATTTCCACCAGCTGTTTGACTTTTGGTAGCAGTAATTGCCACATCACTATATGATGATGAATTCTTGGTCTTTCCTAGAAAATAAGCCTTACCTCTGTATTGCTGTATCTCCAGAATGCAGCTAGTATCAGTCCACAGAATACAATAGCAAAACAGAAGAATCCCTGAGGATAGAGATTAACACGTTAGCTATAGCATTTCTTCTCAGGACAGAAAATATTTATGCAAAAACAAAGTAAGACATTGCTAATTATGCTAGTTTTAATGCAAGTAATGTATTGATTTAATATAAGTAGTGTTAATAGTTGACATACTTAAACAACCCTCAAAATATTAGTTAGCAACACAACGGTTTCAGATATTCTGACAGGGACCCCCAATTATACTGTGACTTTAAAAAGTGTTTAGCAAAAAAACAGGCTATGTGCTACAAAGTTGTTAGTCTGTTTGATTCCAGTCCTGGAAAAAAGTGAAGGTAAGAAATTAGATTTTAAAAGTGTGATACTGATGTGAGACTAGGCAAGAAAGTACATTCTTACATAAGAGATACAAACATCTTAAGGGTTCAAAGCTTCTCTCCTGACTTTAGAGAGAAAAAACACAAGAAAAATTTAGTCTTGCTAGTAGTGGAAAGCCGGAGATTATGAAGAGGGAGCTATATGTAATTCTGGTTTGTGCTTCAGAGTTGCTCACCAGGTACCAATTACACTGCCAAGTTGCCTTTCTGCACAGTGCAACTGGAAGTAATAGGATGGCATATGAGAAAATCAGAGTAGAAACTGCCTCTGAAATAGAAAATATTTAGAAAATTTACACATAATTTCCTGGATTTTGAACATCCTTGGCCTGAACTATTTTAATACTTTAATACCAGGAGGGGAGTCCATACATTCTTGGAGGTTTTGTTCTGAGAACAGGACTCTGTGTGTGTGCGCGCGCACATGTGTGTGCACGCGTGTGTGCGCGCGCATGTGTTTCTGAATGCTCTCAGTGTTGCACTGTTAACCTCTGCCTATTTGGTTATATTCAAAACACAGAAACACAGGCAAAGTCTTGATTTTTCCATCTAGAGACTGAAAATTATACTACTGATGACAAGATGAGGGCAGATTGTATGCTGTCCATCTGTTGAGTACATACCCAGTCTTTCCCTTTTGCTTTTAGAGTATTACAAGCTTATTTTTCTTTGATAAAATGCCCTTTTTGTATATAACAAATGAAGGAATTATATTTATTGTTGAAAATCCAAATAATCAGTTTTCTGTTTTATGACAAAAACTTTGAACACTCTGCAGAAACTTGAATCAAAATGAAAAATACTATTTTTTCATCCTAGTGTGCAATGTGACGTAATCATCACATTGATACCTAACAGTCTTTAATGCTCTTTGTTGTTTATCCCAGTGGTGCTCAAACTTTTTGCCTTGTGAGGCAGATGGGCAGTGCTCCATATGTCTGTGGACCTGATTCTGTGAGTGCAGCAGGGCCTGATTTGGTTGGCTGGAGGGGGGCAGAGTGCAGCCTGGCCCTGATCCATCCATGCAGGGGGAAGCGGGTATGGCCTGGCCCTGATCATGCAGTGCTTGGTAATTTGGCAGCCGGGGCAGAGTGGTAGTATTATTAATTGCCACTCCTCCCCTGCCACCAAATTTCCCTACCCATAGGGAGCCCCATGGGCCAAATATTATAGCTCTGTGGGATGGATCTGGCCCATAGTCGAGTTGTTGATCACTGCTGGTTTATTCCAAGGCCCCTGAGAAATGCTAATTTAATTGTGTGATTGGGAGATGATGAATTTTATCCTGAGTCCATCAGCTGGAGACCTCCTTCTATATAAGCAAGCTGAGAACCATATGGTGCAGCCCCTTGCAGAACTGTACCATGTGGCTGTTAGCCTGCCCAGGTGCGGAGGCCTCCAACCATGTCAACAGGCTGGAAACCATACCTGGCGGTTGGGCTCACGGGCCCCCTACTTGTTGGCACCTAAAGCTCCCCCATGCCGTGTCTAAAGCTCCTCTATCCCCAGTTGCAATGCTGTGGACCTGGGAGATTGGGGATGCTTCCCTGCCAGCTGGTAAGCTTAAAGCCCTACCATAGAGCCAACATGGGGCTGAATGGCAGGGTTCTACCTGGCCACATGTTTAATTTAAGACATGATGGAAACCTAATGTTCCACAATGTGGAACATTTTTGTGGCTTGCGTCTCCTTTTCTCATGCCATGAATTGCCTGAATGTATGGCAGGGTTACTATATATGTCATGATTAACAAATTCATCGTGTCATAAGTGTAATGTCTGCCAGAGTCTAAAGAAAAGTTTCAATTTCAGGTTACCAATTTAAGTAAGAAGATAAACATTGCAGACTTTAAGATCTGAAGTTTGCTAGAGCCAGCAACTTGACATTACTGAGCTAGCCTTTAATAATTTGCCAGTTGATTTTAAAATGTTTTAGCTGTCAAAAAATTCCGTCCAGCCTTTGAGTCTTGTCTTCTTATTCTAGCCTTCTGATCCAATGTTATTAGACCATGAGTTTTCTACTCTTCCAAGCCACTATTCTTCCTTGAATGCATAACAGCCCCAAACTATATAGATATAACGGAGCAGTTTTTTTCTCTTTCAGAATCAATACTTTTTATTTTTGTGGCAAATGGATTTAACTACCAGTGGTTAGTCAACCAGTTTACATGTTTGTTACAACCCAAGGAACATTTTTCAACAGATGGAGTTTTCATCATTTGTTTTTATGATTTACCTGTATAAGTAAAAATAAAAGGTTATAAGTATCAGGCTAGACTCTCCAAGTCACTTAATTAACTTTGTGTAGGACTGGAATCCTTTACCACATAGAAGATTTTCCCTTCACACATTGATACTGGCAGGTTTAAAACTGAACTCTTGTATGACCAATGTAAAAGGTGCATATCACTAAGGAGCAACTCCAAAAATGGGCTTGAAGGTAACGCTGTCTGGTTGGCTATTACTAAGGCAATCTATAGCTGAGGCCTAGAAAAGCTTGGGGTCATGTTTCATGATTTTTGTTAAATTGGTCATACAAGGTTCAATTTTAAACCTGCCAACATCAGTGTGTCCATGCATGTCAACTATCCACTCATTTGCCTGGCTAGTGTAGTACGGCTGCATATGGTAAAAAGTGGTAATGGGAGTGGCCTCTGATATCAGGAAAAAGCAGCATCTCTATTTCCCTTGTTAGAATTGGAGCCAATTTGACCAGTGGATACTGCACAAACATTTGTCTATTTTTCCTGTGAACCTTTCCGGTCCAGGGATGGGCAGAAAAGGTAGAACATGTGCACTATTACTGACAATATTTTATCTTCTCCATAGCGACTGTCTGATATCACAGACTGATTTTCTAGTTGGACTCCAATAAGTAGATGAAATATTACAAAGAAACCCCAAAGGCTTATAACTATGAACAAATACACATTCTATCACATATCAATACAAGGAGTTATGGGATAAGATCACTTGAAGAATGAGGTTTGGTAACTCTTCCAGGAACCAGACACCAAAAACTCCATTCCTTTGTATTCTTTAACAGAGGTCCAAGAAAACTTGGCCAGGACCCACACGTATGCCCCTCTGCCAGAAAAAACCAAGGGTGGGGATCACAGCAGCTGCTGATCTCTTTTGCTTTTTGACAGCTGCTGCAAGAACAGTAACAAGAAGAATTACAGGGTTGAATGCAAGAGGAATGATATCATAGCTCAGCCACAGGGCAAAAGAAAATACTGACCCTTTATTACTAATCTCTTTAAACAGAAGATTCTCTACTGTGTTCCCACAGCTACATCCAGGCAGCACGTTTGAGAACCAGACCCTATTTCACCTATTAGGCACTCAGCTGTGCATAGATACTTAACTGCAATCCTATTCCACCCTCTTTGAATCCCTGAAATATATATATATATATATATATATGCATTTACGTTTGTGGAACACTGGCACAAAGCTTTAGTCTTAAGTCACGGATAAACAGAGAAGTCCCACCCATGTTTTTATATTAACATTTTTTTAGGAACTCCAGCAGCATTGAAGAGGATCATGCTTAGGTACCTAACTGGTGGGACAACAACTGGCCTGGACTGCCTAGTGGTGGACATTTTCGTGTCCAGAAAGTGCAAAAGAATTGGGGTCAGAAATGAAACCTAGAAAGCAGGTGAAGTTTTTTTTGTGAATTTTCAAGACTCATCAGATCACTGCTAACTAGAATAGGTCAATTTTTTCATGCCTTTGTTTTCTCTCCCTAAGAACTATGAAAAATTGCTGACATTATGATAAACCATATCTTTTTTTTTTTACTGAACTTTTCCATAACAAGCCATGTGAAAAAAGTGTTTCAAAACATTTTGATGAGGACTTTGAAAGTTATTTCACAAAAAGATTCAATGAACACCATAAGAACCTCCAAAATGGGTCAGTTGAACCCTGGAAAATGGAAAACAACAATAGCAAAATTCATCATAAAATGTTTCCATTCTCCAGCCGGACCCAACTACATTGTTTGCCGTCTTTTCCCAATGTCAGAGTACCCAGTCATTGAAAACCCTTCTCAGCATCCCCCAGCAAGCTGACCCACTTCTTTGCGCTTTAGCGTCTGCTCTACTTGGCCTTTTATTCCACCCAGTTTGTATACAAATCCTGAAATACACTCCCTATTGGGAGATCTCCCTGCATCCAGCATATAATATATAATTATATGGCTCCTAGAAGTACTTATAAATGAATTATAGGCTGCCTATTGTGGTGGGGGAAATCTCCCTAAGGTTTGTTGTCTAGCTGTAATTTGATTGACAGACAACGCGGGTAAAGAAAGACAGCTGTTTATTTGCTCGAGCAAAGACCATAAAGCCAGCAAAAGGCAAAATGGCCCCCCCTAAGGGTGAGGTGATCTTTTATACTTATTACAACAAGGCAAGACTTCATGGTTAACAAAAAAAGCAATACTTGGGCGGTGCTTTTTAAATCTTTGTAACAGCATATTTCTATTAAGCTGAACTAGCACTTTTTTAAAAGCTAAAAGTTAAGTAACAGTAACATTATAATATGTTAGCAAAACCTTACACAGTAGTAGATATTTCTCAAGGACCCAACCACTGCACCCAGAACAATGGTTTCCCTGTCTTATCTTACTTCTTGCTGTAGCTGATTTTTCAGCACACAGACACAGAGATACTTGCTGCTTTTAACTCAGAAAATGTTTAATACAGTTAAAATGATTACTTGACACAAGCAAAGGCTTAGCTATCAATCTGCCTTGTGGTCAGCTGCATTGCTAGGCCACAGGTCATGCCTTGTATTCAGCTGTAAAGCTAATACTTCCTAATAATCTAAATTATTGTAAACCTAACAGTATGCTTATCAGAAAACTATTCTATTTCAGGGTAATAACAAACCTGCGCACTACAAATCCTCCCTTTGTTCCAATTTTTCAGGAGAAATTTTGGAACACACTTTTAGGTATTTAACTTCTTGTGGGGTTAGGTTTTGATGATTGATGCTGGATATTTGTACAAACTGACCATA
>NW_005842015.1:2811595-2814938 GCF_000455745.1 Alligator sinensis
AATCAGCAGACAGATACCCTCAAAGACTGCTTCCAGAGACCTCTAGAGGTAAAACCAGAAACCCAGAAACCAGATAGAAACCAAAAACATATCTGACCTGAGGTACTCGCCGGTACCGTTCCTTTACCCGACTTGAGGATCTCGCCTTATTGGTCCCGAGGGGACCATCCACCTCCCGAGACTAACCCGATAGGTGAACTCACCTGGTGCGCGCTGGGGTGTCGGGGGATGGAGGTCTCCAAAGGCGCCAAGCTAGACGGGTCCCATCTGGGGTGCCAAATTGTGGTGGGAGAAACCTCCCTAAGGTTTGTTGTCTAGCTGTAATTTGATTGACAGACAACGCGGGTAAAGAAAGACAGCTGTTTATTTGCTCGAGCAAAGACCATAAAGCCAGCAAAAGGCAAAATGGCCCCCCCTAAGGGTGAGGTGATCTTTTATACTTATTACAACAAGGCAAGACTTCATGGTTAACAAAAAAAGCAATACTTGGGCGGTGCTTTTCAAATCTTTGTAACAGCATATTTCTATTAAGCTGAACTAGCACTTTTTTAAAAGCTAAAAGTTAAGTAACAGTAACATTATAATATGTTAGCAAAACCTTACACAGTAGTAGATATTTCTCAAGGACCCAACCACTGCACCCAGAACAATGGTTTCCCTGTCTTATCTTACTTCTTGCTGTAGCTGATTTTTCAGCACACAGACACAGAGATACTTGCTGCTTTTAACTCAGAAAATGCTTAATACAGTTAAAATGATTACTTGACACAAGCAAAGGCTTAGCTATCAATCTGCCTTGTGGTCAGCTGCATTGCTAGGCCACAGGTCATGCCTTGTATTCAGCTGTAAAGCTAATACTTCCTAATAATTTAAATTATTGTAAACCTAACAGTATGCTTATCAGAAAACTATTCTATTTCAGGGTAATAACAAACCTGCGCACTACACTATTTGTTTCCCAGCCAGAGGGCTTGAGGACAGTGCAGCTTTTTAATTATATTAGAATACATTTGAAAATGAGTCGTATTTAAAATGTCAAGAGTCAAGGTTGACTTGCTTTTTCCCTGTTCAGGGATTTAAGATGACTTCTGTGAACTTGTTGCAATAAAGAACATCTAGCATCTTGCAAAATGCAGCATAATCAGCTACAATGAGAGCTGGCATTGACCAGACATTAGTCACTCCTTTATGAATTACTTTGTTTCTATTCTTGCTGCAAGGAACAATTTGTCTCCTGTAGATTTGGCAGAATCCTAACAATGCTTCCAACTCCTTACCTTGTGGGTCTTTTTAGCCACCTCTCTCTTGCTCACCTTTTACTTGACCACCTCCTTTGAGTTCATCATCCCTTCATCTTCAGGGTAGTGAAACTTTATCTTATACAATGAATGGCCCCTCAGTTGCAATGCAGTTGCTTTGTACCTCATCACTGATGCAAACCAGTAATACCAGTAATAAAGGGGCTGTGCTAACCTTGGAAGAATCAAG
This sequence comes from Alligator sinensis, assembly GCF_000455745.1. Lineage (NCBI taxonomy): Eukaryota > Metazoa > Chordata > Crocodylia > Alligatoridae > Alligator > Alligator sinensis. The sequence continues at coordinate 2,813,084 of NW_005842015.1, forward strand.
TCATAAGTAAGTCACTCAATTCAGTGCATATCCTTTGGTAGCACTGATTGAATTGAATGCCTCCCAGAATCTTCCCTTACAGCTTTGTGCCCTAGCAAATCCCACCTGCAGTAGCAGTCCCTCGAGGCAACTGACAGTGACTATACTTTAGAATAGCCTTTGGGATGCTCTAATAGCCCCAAACTGACTCAACGTAGTAGGCTACAGTCAGAGGAATGGGTAGGGGGCTTCATCCTATCCTTGCATTCTTCCTCCCCTGAGTTATAGCTGGGTATTCCTTGACAACCATCGGTATATTTAGGCTACAGTTATATCATTTGGGTTTTTCAGTTTGCTTGCTTACTTTGCGCAAAAGAAAAAGAACAATTCCTGTATTTTTCCATCCCAAGTCATAATATGCTCGCTTTCTTTTTCTACAGCTCTAATAAGAACCTGAAGGGCAATGTCTGAGAAATCTCTTTATGGCTCTGACTGAACACAACAAGAATTCTGCTTGCTGCTGGTTTTGCCTACTTCATTTTCCAAGGGAGGCAGCACAGCTTTAAATCAGTCCAGGTAAGATTGATTTCTTAGTGAGGACTGGTACATAATTGATGCAAGCACTAGCTTAGCTTAAGAAACAGAATAGGCAAGGCACTGAAGTGCACTGCTGTACTATTAAGAATCCCTGACACATTCACCTACAATTATACTTTGGGGAGCAGTAAAGCAAACAGCTTATGCTAAAGGCCTGCCACAGTGGTACATCATTCCCAATACACTGAAAAAAACTAGGTTGGATCATGAAGGGGTTGAGGATTTTTTCTTCCTGTTCACTGGCTCAGAAACAGACCTTGGAACCCTTTACTGGTCCTGAAAACCTGTTCTTGTCTAGCAGTGTTTCTAGCCTATTGCAGTTTCAAGCTACATCATTTTGATGGCCATATCACTCGCTTCTTCATTATTGTTCCTCTCTTCCACATGTCTGACAAGACATTAGCACAGGGTCTCATGCACTACTAGAGGTAGAGATTATTATTTTATATCAGCAGTTGTAAAGAGATTGCTACTTTTTTCTTCCTCTTCCACTTGGCTTCTAACAGGGTTTAGGAGACTCTCCGAGCGATAGGATGTTTTGAATCTGTGCTATGTCTATCACTAAAAAACTAGGAATCTCTTCAGCCTCATGTCCTACAACTGGTGAGCATATAGTCATTCCCAGCTCCCTCCATGGTCTTGGCAGCTTTTGGGTCACTGGTTCAGGACCTCAACATGCATTCCCAGTCACTTGGGATCGTGTCTATAGCTCTAGAAATTAATCCAATGATAAAAGGAGCCTTTGGGAGAAGGCCAGGACACCACCTTGACCTAGAGTGGGCTCACTGTATTTGTGTCAGCTGGTTTGGATCTTATCTTCCCTGAGGATATTGAGTGTAGCTACAACAGAGCAAGCCTCCAGTGCAGATATGTTGATATGTGTTGGTATAAGACAGGGGCAGGCAATTATTTTGGGTACAGGGCCGCTTACGGAGTTTTAGCAAGCCATCGAGGGCCGCATGACAGGCAGCCAGGGGCAGATAAATATTAATTTTCTAAATTTTTTAGGGGCCCCATGGGCCAGATAGAATGGCCTGGTGGGCCACATCTGGCCTCCGGGCCGCATTCTGCCCACCCCTGGTATAAGATGAGGAAGGGTAGCGCCTCTCATATGTTTTCATAAGTAATAGCTTACTTTGTCAGATGCCTCTCTAAACCAGTTAGCCTTCAGGGTGTTACTTTGCTCTGCCTTCTGCCCAGCTTCAGACTAACATGACTAATTACAGCTCTGGCATAAACTGAAGCTTCGGTTAATGTGACTTGCCTGGTTTCCAAGTAG
>NW_005842015.1:2814969-2832457 GCF_000455745.1 Alligator sinensis
TCATGTCACTGTTACCCTTGAATTATTTGTATTACATGGCACCAACAAGCACAACCAAGATTAAGGCCCCATTTACAGGTGGAACTGTATACATATACAGACAGACAGCTCAGGTTGGAAAAGAAAGTTTACACTTTAAACAAACATGAGAAGGAAAAGTGGGGTACTGAAAGATTAAATGAGTTATCTATGGTTATCCAGCAGGGCAGGGGCCATGACAGAATTAGGACCCAAGTCTCCTGGCTTCCAGAACAGTACTCTTCCTACATGCCCCAATGCAGCTTACCTACAAAATGAGGTTGTGTCTTCTTAGCTCTATCAGTACAATTATTACAAAACTGATATTCCTTAGAGCAGACAAAACCCAATTCAGTTTCTTTGACATTTACAGGTAGAAGAGCACTCATACTACAGCTTCCTCTTGGGGACTAAACAACAAAATCCTCTTAAGCTATATTTTACAGAGAAAGGGATTTTTAGAATCAATAACTCCCTAAGAAAAGTCCAGTACATCAATGTGACAAAAAAAAAAAAAAAAAAAGAAAAAGAAAGCCACAGGCTTAAGACTTTCTGGGTGCATCTTGACCAGATGCTTACTGTGTAGTAGCTCATTACTACTGCACAGTGCACACTAGCATTGCCAGGCACAAACCATGATGTGACGCTATTGCGCAGTTGTAACAAGCTATTGCGCCATAAGTGTCAGCAGGCAACTGTGTTGGAGACTACTGCATGGTAATTCTGGTTACTGTGCAGTCATTTACTACTTGGTTATGCAAGTACTAACTGACTGCACAGTGGGCGTCTCTGTGAACTACATGATAATACAGGAAAGGGAAGCATGGTTTAGAGGCCTGAGACAATGTGTGGGGAGTCTCCAGTTCTAATCCTAGTTATGACAACAACTCCCTCTAAATGGTACAGGTCAAACACTGACCTCTTTGCCGTCATTTCCTGTATAATAGGCATCAAAACAGGGACATTTTAAGGGTTATTTACAAAAAAGTACTTGAAAAGATCAACAGCCCATAACTTGTGGAACTTACTGCCACAAGATATTCAGCTCAGTCAGACTAAGAAATATATATTAATAATAAGAAAGTTCATTGCTACATTAATAAAGCATAAACCAGGAGCAGGCAAAATACAGCCCACAGGCCGCATCTGGTCCGCCAGGCACTTTCATTTAGGGGGCTGGACTTGATGATCTTCTGAGGTCCCTTCCAGCCCTAATGTCTATGAAATCTATGAAATCTGACCCGCAGTGTCCACCAATGAATTGTGCCCCACCAGCCCTTCTGCCCTCGAGGCTGGGAGCAAGGCACCCACATATACACCCCCCTCCCCAACATACCCTATTGTGCCTTGCTCCCACCCTTGTGGGTGGAAAGGCCCTGCCCAGCCAGCAGAAGCTTCTGGGTGGGGCTGCTCCTGCAGGCTTCCCCGTGTCCCTCTTGCTTGCTCCGGGCACCAGGTAGGGAAGTGGCTGGGGTGGAGCTGCAGCTGGGCAGGTGTAGGACTGTGGGGTTGGGGCTTGCGGCAGTGTGAAGCCCGTGCCCAGGGGGGCGGTGGCAGTGTGGAGCTCGGGTGGGCAGCGTGTAGGTGTGAGGGAGGGTGGGGGGTGTGGGGAACCTCCTTATACTCCCCACCATGGCATGCAGCCCCAGCAGGGAGCAGTGGTAGCAGCAGCTGCAGGTGGGGGTGCTCCGGGTGCTAACACTCAGCGCTGGTAGCCAGCTGCTTTCTCCACTCCAGCATGTGGGGATTCCCTCCCATGCTAGTGCAGGGAACACAGCTCGCTGAGGAGCTGCGCTCCTCCCCATGATGTGCACCACTGGCCGGAGCTGGGCACCCATGCCCCAAGCACCTCCACCTACTGCTGCACCATGGGGAGAGTCCTTCCACCCCTTCCACCCTCCCTCTCACCCCACAAATGCCATACACCCACACCCTGACCCCATAGCCCCCCCACATATACACAACCCCCCAACATACCCTATGCCTGCACACACACAGCCACACACCCCCCACCCCATCATATACACATCCCCTATCACACACATGCGCATACGCACACCTCCACCACACACATGCGCACACCCTATCACACATGCACATGCCCTGCCACTGTATACAAAGCCCCCCACCCCCCACACAATATATCAGACTAAGAATTGATGTTGAGTTATTATGCAATCCCCTCTATATACAGTACACAAACACAAATCATGACAAAAATATTTTTTGTAATAAAAATATGTTATAATCTGTTTGACTTTCAGTGTATGATCTGGTTTTTTCCTGGTTCTAAGATGGCAACCCCCCTCTCCCAAAAGAAGCATTTCTGGGGGCAAGGGGTGGGATGTCCAGTGGCAAAGGTCAGGGGTTAGAGGTGGGACTTCCAGTCCCAAAATGATGACCAGGGGACGGGGCTACCCATGCAGCCCTCGAAAGCTCACCAAACCTCATTAAGTGGCCCTCCACCCAAAATAGTTGCCCGCTCCTGGCATAAACCCTCCTCTTTTAGGAGATTAGCTATTTGATAATTTGCAGAGATTAGCAAAGAATTTTCTCTCTGAAATATCTACTCATAATCAGTGTCAAAGAGTACATTTCTTCAGAGAGAGTACCTTAGGAATAAGCTACTAGTGGTGAGGTCCTGCATACTTGAATATAAAACAGCACTCACAATTTATTCATCTCCTGAGAGCCTGACCCTGGCTTGGCTGACACCTCTGTGTGTCTGTGTCAACTACTACAAGGGCTAAATTACACAGTCATGTCTCAAGTTCTCCTGTCCTTCCTTCTCTGTTTGCCTTGTTGCTTATCGTATGCTCTAGAGACTGTGTGCTCTGAAGAGTAGGAACTGCCTTTGTTATATGTTTGATTATGGGGTCATGATCACTCATTAAGGTCTGCAGGCACCACTGCAAGGGAAAAAGTAATAATGTAGTTTCTGTATAGAAACTGAACAAATTAGTTGAATGTGTCAGGGGACACTGAGCTGAAGCAGCTGACTCTGACCTTAAACTTTCAAGGTTAACACAGAAAGGGCTCTCTCGTTACTGGAGAATAAATGGCATTAAATTGGTTTGTAGGCTACCTTTGCTGGCTTTTATGGGGAGGTGAGAGGTGTAGTAGTGCAATGCAGTGTCTGAGAGCGTGTTTAATCGAACTACTGGAGGCAACAAGAGCAAAAATGGTGCCAAGCCTGCATATGAAAATAGCCTTGCTCTTCTTCACACTGCCGCCAGCTCCTCTCTTAATTTAAGAATTTGGCACACTCTAGTGGTATCTCAGGGAAACAGAGGATTAGCACACACTGCATGTCCCAGTCAAAGGAGAGTTCCAGCAAACCTGCAAGGTTTTCTTTCTTGCAATATCATCCTGGTCCAGTGTATGAGTGTAGGACAGATTTTTACTTTACTTCTGCCTTCCACCAAACTCAGTGTGCATCCAGCCCACAGTAGATCCAGGCAAGAGGGGATCCAAGGCAGGTGCAGCAGCACAGTTACACCCCCCTTCCACAGTGAAGTCTACACACTGGTGGCTCTATTTCCCTGTAGCCCCAGATACCTGGGTCCCCTGTGGTGCTCAAGGCACAGCTGGAGCCCCTGGCTGGAGTAAGACACTGGGGGACTGAATGGGGAGCAGGTGAGAAAGAGGGGACCCACACACTGCTGACCCAGGGGTAGGGGAAGTCCCAGCACTGCTCCTGCTCTGCTATAGCTAGGGGCTGTAGGGAGCTGGGATGGCTACAGTGGCAGGTAGTTGATCCCTGCTCCCTCCCCATCCACTGTGTTTCCCTTGGGGGCTCCAGATGTAGGGAGTGTTGGGCAGGGCTGGGAACAGTGGCATTAGTGGGTCATACCCCCACTTCTAGCACCTGCTCCTGGACCACAGGGGATTCCTGGGGGGCAGGCAGGGAACAGGAGCACCTGGAAGTTGGGGCGGTGGGGGGAGGGAGGGAAATCACCCATTGATGTTGCTGTACCCAGCCCTGCCTGGCACTTCATACTGCTACTCTCCACAATGGGAGTTTCCAGGCCAGCAAGAGAAACACAGTGGTGGGACCCACCCCACTACCACTGCCACCAACCTGGTACCCCATGCAATCACACCCTGCAACCTCCAGCTGGAAGAAGCAGGACTGTTCTGGGGCTCTCCCACCCCTGGGTCAGCTGGGGACAGCAGCAGTCCTGGCACTCCTGCCCCCTGCTCACTGCTCAGGTGTCCCCTATGGTCTAGGAGCAGACACTGGAAGAGGGGGCCCACCCACTGCAGCTGCAGTCCCTGGCCAAACTGGGCACCCCATATTGCTGCTTACCAAAGCCCCTGGCTGGAGCAGGGCAGGAGAAGCCGTGGGACTCTTCTGCCCTTGGGTCACCTGGGAACAGTGGGGAGGTTTCCTTCTTCTTGCATCCAGAAGAAACCCCTGGGCAACCTCTACTGGAGAGGGGAATGGGAGAGGAGGGGGTGCTGAGAGTGGTAGGGAGGGGGGTGTTTTACCTGCTCCAGGGACTCCAAAAAGTCCCTGGCAGCTGCTGCTGCGGTGTGATCTGTTCGCAGTGGTGGGGAGCAGGGGGCAAGGGCTGTAACTTCCCCTGCAGCACCAGTGGCATCTCTCATACCCCCCTTTTCCAATTCCTAGATCTGTCCATGGATCCAGGTAGCAAAAGCCAGCCTGGCCTGTTCCTAGTAAGGAATTTGTAGCACAAGGCCTGTTCCGAGTAAGGAATTTGTAGCACAAAGGACTATCACTTCCTCTGCCCATGCGGATGGGTTTGCAGCACATATCACATCCCTAGCATCGCATCCCTACCAATCTGACCACTTAAGCAATGACTCCCTGCCTCTATTTTATTATCAACCCTACACTGAGTTAAAAAATACAATGGCTATAACAAGAGAAAAAGTATTATATAGAGCCCACCTCTTCTACAGAGCCCACCCCTTCCCTCTCTGAGAGCCTTGTATACTTTTCTTGCCTCCTGTAGGTATATCGGAGTGTCCGAAGTGGAGTCAAAACAAGGAATAGGGCTTAAGTCTCTTGAAAAGGAAGATTCAGAGCATGTCAGACAGTAACAGCCTTCATTGCCCAAAGAGCCACAGAAAGGATGACTCATCTTCCCTCTTCCTTTTTGCTACGAAGAGGTGCTACTGTTTGTTAATGTGACTGACACTGCAAAAGACAGAAAATGACAATAACTCCTTTGCCATGAAGAGCTTCCAATATGAAAGACAAAACTAAGTAAATCAAGATGTACTGGGTAACTCAGAGGAAGCAAAAAAGATATTATTTGCAGCCTATTGGGAGCTGTTTTTCTAGGGGAGGTTGGCAAGTCTGTCCCCAAAAACATGGCATGTTGCCTTTGAAACCTTAATTGATGCTAAATAAAAAAACAGGCCATGTTTTCAGTAGCCGTGTACCCAATCCCTGAGGGTGCGCACACGCTCATCTGCAGCTGCAAGGATGTTAACTGCAAGCAGAGAGACCCCACTGTAAATTATGGCTGAGATGTTCAGACCCAGCTGGGGGATTTAGAGACACAACTACTGTTAATATGCATGGGAGTTATTTCACTAAATCTTCTAGTCAGCTTTGAAAAAAATCTTGGCTGGACAGCTGGGGATTCTATGCTAGGGTTGCAAATATTTATTTCGAGACCTGCTCTGCATCCCCAAGTTTTTTGAATGACAACCGCTTCCTGTTTGATTGATAAGTATCCTTTATCATATTTAATACACTAGAAAAATGTTTTAAAGCACATTGCTATTTTGTGCATCTTAGCTAAAAGATGCACAAAATACCATCTCCTCTATTAAACTAGGTTTTTCTCCTTTCTCTAAAGCACATGATAAAAGCAGCAACCATGGAGGTGTTTTGGGCAGAGTAGGTTCTTTTTATATCTTAACTGGAGCTCTCAAGAAATAGAATGTAGGGTGGAAGGAAGGAATGAGAGTACCTGAATGTTAGATAGCAGCCAGATGGGAACTTTGTCTGGTAGAAGCATTAAATTGGTAAAGTGACATGTGAGCACACTAGAGATAAGTCGAGAGAGCAGGGGGAAGGCAAAACATGTTAGGTCATGGCCTTGAATCTGCGGCCTCAGCCTGCCCATCATGACCACACATCCCAGTCTGCCACCTCTTCAGCAGAGCACTGGGGTGGACCTAGGTGGTCAGAACCTGATAACTAGACCTAGCCACCCACCCACTCTTTGAAACTGGACTGGCCAGCCAGGGTCAGCTGACCCTTTACCACTTCATATAAAAAATCCTGATGTGGAAGAGGAAGTGTCTGGGCAACAAGGCTCAATCTTGTAAGCAAGCTGCCTCACACTTGGCTTGTGCCTCTATTGGCTCTTGGATTCTATGGCTACCAGATCCAGCTTGCCCACAGACCCTGAGTTTGGCCTGACCCTTTGGCTTCCCAACCTGACTCTGGTTAAATCCCCCAGATACCTGACCCAGCTGGCCTCCTCACCCTGTGCTCTAACTGACCTGCTGGATCTCTGACTTGGTTCCCTGGACAGATCTTTTGACTTCCTGGCTCCCCTACACTCAGACTTCCTTCCTTCTTCTGACCCTGGGTGACCCCCAGACCTGGCCACCCACAACCCAGCAGCTGGAGTTGCTTGTAGGTTCAAGACTTTAAAGATTTCACTCTAGGTATCTGATGTTGAAAAGGTAGTGAACTAATAAGTCAGGATGTAAGAATTTTTTTCTGAATTTTGAAGTAAAAAAAAACAAAAACAGGAATAAGTTATATATGCCCCACACTCCCATTCCTTCCCACCCTCCTTGTTCCTAAATCAGCTCTTAATTGTGTTTCACTTCTTTCAATAAGCTAAGTCTGTGGCACCCAACCTTCTGGCCCTGCAGGCCAGAAGAGTGGATTGGGTCTGGCCACAGGTCAAATCCCACATGGAGTTGGAATGTGGGACTGCATGTCACCCCAACTGCACTCTGCCCTGATCTGGCTGCACAATGGCTCAGTTGCACGCTACCTTAATCCGGTCACATGCTCATGCAAATCTGTTGCACAAGGCCATGTTATCCAGCCTATGGAGCTCCTTGTGGGTCCAGAAATTTGTCAGTGGAGCTGCCGCTGCTTCCCTATCACCAAATTTCTTGATGCTTGGGGAGCCCTGTGAGCCAGATGACACAGCTCTGGGGGCTGGATCTGGCCCATGGGCCAGGGGGTTGAACATCCCTCAGCGAAGTGGTTGAAGCCTTTTTGACAAAAAGAGTTCCACCTCATATATATGACACCTGATTAGCTCCAAGGAATTTCCCCCAACTCCCTGGGTGCAGTCATAGTCACATCCCTGGACTATCATTTCCTTTGCAATCCGTTCATAGGCCACCTGGTTTCAGTGGTATGACCAGAGTGTGTGCTAGTTCATGATCTTACCCCAGCTGGCAAGAGATCCACTACCTCCTCCATGGTTCAGTTGCTGCTGCACTTGTTCATGACACTAGATGCAGATGGGAGCCCCATGATAAAGGGTAGATGGAAGTCTGAACTTGACTTAGTGGGTGGTGGTTGGGTCAGAGGGTCTCCTCAAAGGGTGGATGGATAGATGGATGCTAATCTAGAATAGGTGGCAAGCATGACATGGGTGGCAAGTCACTCTACAGAGCAGTTATAGATGGGGTAGTCACCTGGGCCTTGACAGAATGCTACTGCCCGGAGAGGACATCAGGGCCAGAGCAATGGCAACAAGTTCAAGAGGGGCCAGGACTGGGGCCAAAGCAGTACACTGTGGGCTGCTTGTTAGGGGTGTGTGAAGTGGGCCCTATTTGATTCGGATTCGGCCCAAATGAGGGACAGTGACTCGATTCGTTGATTCGGATCGCTGTCCCTGATTCGATTAGTCCGAATCTGAATTTGAAGATTTGATGCTGATTTGGAGAATCAGCAAATTGGACATAGAAAAAGCTTTTAAAGCTGTGTCTACACACCATGAGGTAGCAGGCACAGCTTGTGATTGCTGCAATGCTGGGGCACATGGCGCATCCCACAGGAGTGTAGGGAGGCCCTCCATGTGCTTGGCGGTGAACCTAGAAGCGGACTTGAAGTACTTCTGGTCCACTTCCAGTTCCGCCAGGGAGCACGTAGGGCCACCGCCACCCCCTCTCCCTCCCCCCCCGTGCCCCTCTAGCTCGGTGATCGGCTACAAGGGGACCCCGGGTGCCCCCCCAGACCCAGGAGGCACCAGTCGCTGAGCCAGGAGGGTGCGGGGGGGCCCCTGGTGTGTTCCCCAGTGGACCTGGAAGTGGAACAGAAGTGCTTCTGGTCCACTTCTAGGTCTGCTGCTGAGTGCACTGGGCAGCCCCCCACGCTCCTGTAGGATGCTCCATATGCTCCAGCATCACAGCATTCACAAGCCCTTGCTACCTAGAGGTATGTAGAAAAAAACATTTAAAGCTGTGTCTATGTCCAAATCGATTCAGAGGGTTCTGATTTGATTTGGAGAGATTAAAGGGTCCTCTGATTCAATTTGGAGATTCAGCCACCAAATTGGGCCAAATCTTCGTGGAGTTGAATCAGAGACTGAAGCATCGCACAACCCTACTGCTCGTCCCAAACTTATGTCCCAGCACAACTGTTCAGATGTCCTTCACTATGTCTTGGAATGAAATGTTAGCACTTCTAATCCTGTAAATCTTTTGGATGTTTGTCCTGGGACAATGGATGTGGATGTATGAACAATTGTGCTTTGTCCCAGGAGACAATGATTTCTCCCAGGACAAATGTGACACCTGTTCTTAGTCTAAAAGAAAGACTACTTACTGCTGAGGCTGGTAATTCAGTCAAAATGTGGGCAACCACCACTGTATTTTCCAAGCTAATAATAATCTTTAAAAACATTTATAGTAAGCTTCATTGAGGTGGAGTTAGGTTTGCTGTCACATAGACAGACCTCTGACTTCAGTATCAGATAAACCAAAGATGCTGTTAAGGTCTCCCCACAAAACCATGTTGAAACTACAAGAGAAAATAAATCAGGAATGATGATTGTCCTAATTGTTTTGGAAAATTGGCCTCTCCCTTGACCTCAGTCAGAGGGCTGTAGCGTATATACAGTACCTCTGGAAAGATTCCCCCTCATAGATGCAGCCAGAGGTAGCTGATTTGACACAGCAGGTGACTTCTATCCCATTGTGGCATGATGTGTGTAATAACTCAGCATTTGGGTTTGGCTGCCTTTCCCCCCGCCCCACATATTTTTGGGTTACAAAGAAAAACATTACAAATGCCACATGCAACCGTCATAAGCCAAGTGTGGGGAGCAGGTTGGATACAAACAGAGCCTTTTCCTTTCATCAATGCTCCCCCTGCCCCCCGCATTTGTCACAGAAATAGAAAAAACTACCCCCCTGCCCATCCATGCCAGGCTATCCATGCACTTACCATTGCCATGAGACACTCCGATTCTTTTACTGTGGCAATGAAGCTCAGCAGGGCTGCGAGGAACAGAATCATGCTCAGACACATCCCGCTGTAAAACACTGGAGGGAAGGTACACATTGATGTTTCCACAAGCTATGACAAGCTGCCCTCAGGAGTTCTCTGCTGGCAAGTTCCAGTTCATCTCATGCTCAACTCCCTTGGACTAGCCAACTTTATGACCAAAGGCTTCAGAAGAGCTTCCTTAGGGACCCCAGGTGACCAGAAACTTCAAGGTTTGGGTCCCCAGGACATTAGGATGGGGGCTTGGGAACACCATGGAGCTAGGATCTTTGGTAGCTAGTATAAGCTCCCTTACACTGCAAAGTATTAGAAGGGGGAAATTACACATTAAACTTAGTCCAGGGGTGTCAAACACATGGCTCGTGGGCTGGATCTGACACGCAGAGCCACATGATCCAGCCCGTGGGTCTTGCATAGACCCTGCAGGCTGCATGCAGAGCTGGTCTGGCACGTGAGCTGGGCCCAGTGCTGTGGGCACTACTCATGGCACAGGGGGTTAGTTCAAGGTGTGATCTACATATGAAGCCTGTGTTGGACTAACCCTGTGCACTGGTTTTGGGGCCAGTTCAAGTCAAGCCATGCTGGAGCCAGTGTGAAAGGCTGTCTGGCAGGGTGCTGCATGCAATGCACATCTCACGATCTCACTGCGAGCAGTGCCCATGGCATTGGATTCAGCCAGTGCAGTACATGCACCGTGTGCTGGCTCTGTGTCAGGGCTTGTGCTGCCTGTTGTGAACAGGCTGGATCTGGTGCTGCAGGTGCTGCCCATGGCACAGGGGGCATGCTGCATGCGATGCCCCACCAGATGGCCTTGCATGTTGGCTCTGGTGCATGCAGATGGTCTGTGGCCTGATCCTGACTGGCCCCAGAGTTAGAACTCAGGGCCAATCCAGTGGGGTGCTGCATATAGTATGTGCCCCATGCCAGCCCCAGCTCACAGGCAGTGCTGGGTACAACCCACACACTGCCTGGATCTGGCCTGCAGACCAGTCCAGAGATCCACATCCAGACTGCAGGGCCAGAGGAGTTTGACACTTAACTTGGACTGTACTAAGAGCACCTCAAATGTGAGCATCCACACATTAAAGTTTGTTAACTTGTGCTAAGTGCTCTCTAAGCGTCTCAGAGTTATGCCAGTTCAGGTGAGGGTTAACTCTGGGTCGTGCTACCTAGCTCATGTTAGGGTAACTTCAGTTTGCTCCAGAGATAAAACAAGCAATTAGTAGTCCTCTAGCATCCCAGGATGCTTTGCTCCCACCCTCCCCCCATCAATGTAGAGCAAGGATAGAGCCCAGGTATCCTAGCCATGCCCCTGCTTGCCAGACGTTTGGTGGCAAGGCAGACCTGTGCAGGCAAGAAACAGTAAAAACCTTTAACATGTAACTGCTTAGAGCACAGTCTAACTTTAACACCACTTAACATGCACAGATTGAGTATGGGTTCAGTGTAACGTGCAACTTGGCCCAAAGAGTCCCCATCCTGCCCCCAAACCTGCTGAAGATCTTAAAGGTGGCAACATAATTCTATGACCAGACAAAACCGTAAGACAAAGGAACAGAATAAGTTCAGCAGAGCAAGAGTTTAAATGGAGTTAGTCTCTAAACTTCTAACTACAGAGGATGAGGAAAAGTAGGCGACTGTCCTCTGTACAGTGGGAAGTGGGGGGGAATTGACATTCATATACTGCAACACAAACAGTCCTGTATGACCATACTTTATTAGCTATATGAAGGCATTGCCCAAGGCCCATCTCTCTATAACAGTTGTGTCAAACTGGTCTGGCCCCACAGGCTGGATGAACGGTGCAGCACAATCCCCGTTGGCTGGATTGTGCCCTTCTAGTCTGGGACCTACTAGGAAGAGGCCCAGCATCTCAAGCATTTGGCTGGCACTATAAGAACAAGCCATGGGGTCAGGCCTCTTCCCAAGGTGCTGCTGCAACTCCAGTGCTGCAGGTCTCTCAGGCACTTGGCTGCAGCTACAGGAAGGTCCTCCTCTCAAGGCTGAGCTGGGTGACCTGGCTCTGTGGGGCCAGATCTGCCTGCAGGCATATGTTTAGCATTCCTGGTCTACATTGTACAGGAGAAGTAAAATAAAGAGGCCGGTTCTGTTCCCAAAAGCTTGTTGTCTAAGGCCCTGATTCCACAAACAGTTAAAGATAGGAGGAACCTTCATGCCAATGGGCAGTTCTGAAAGACTTCAATATAACTACCTGTTGGTGGGCATGAAGCAGTGGGGCATGTGCTCAGCCTTCTCAATCAGTATAAGAAAGAGCCAGATAAAAAACAGCATAGGATGCAAGATGATTCAAATGCCTTTCAACTTTTTCAGGACTCTTCATCTTTGTATAGCTTGTCTATCCTGAAAGACTACATACATACACCTGTGCACACTTCCCTTTTCTCCCAGAGCTCATGCTGAACTGAGTATCCGGGAAATACTTCATGCTACCTTGTTATTTTACCCAAAATGTTAAAAGTTACCTTTTCAGGGATCTCTGCCCTCAGATAAAAATCCTACTGAATCTTAACAGTGCTAAACAAGTGCACGTGTTCCAGAACGCAGCCTCAAGCACGTATTCACTACTAATCTAGTACAACACTCACTCCTGACTTCCTGGCCAGAACAGAGTTCTAAGTGATACTGGGGACAAGGGGTTACGGAGTGTATTGATGCTAAAAGCTCTTTAACTCAGCACTCGGGACTAACAATGCAGTAGACCAAGAGCCTTGTTGCACATTACATTTTAGGTGGCTCCTGGAACTCTTAACCCTTAGATTGTCCACACATTAACACCTGAAACTAGTTTTAAGAACACTTTAAGCAGTTTAAAGTTATGCCACTTCTGGGCAGGTTTATCTGTTACCCAGCTCTCATGTTCAATTAATTTGTGGCCACTCCCCACAGCTGAGCCACCCAAGCTGCAGTCCTTCAGGATCCCAGGATGCAGCGTCAGCTCCCCGACCCTCCTGTTCTGTGTCGACAAACTTCCCACTCCCTGAACTCTACTGCCCAGGGGGCTGTTCTGGCAGCAAGCCAACTCCTGCTCCCGCCTCCAGGGATGTGACCTTTCCATCCCCAGGGGTGCAAACTTGGGCAAACAGCCTGCAGAGCACATGCCAGCTACTCAGGGCACAGGGCATGGATAGATCCAGGAGCAGGGTCTAGGGAGGCAGGAACAAGGTGGGGGGCCAGACTGAGTCCTTATAAGCTAAGGGTTCCTTCCAGGGGCAGGGGCTCCCCAAAAAGTGCCTTTCCTCACTGCTCCCACTCCCAAGGTACTGTGGGCAGTATGCCCAGCACCCCACCCCACACCCCAATCCCAAATTCCAATTTATTAAAACGTGAGACTTTCTTTAATTTACTTCCTCTTATATATCTATTGTTACTTCTTTTTATTTTATCCTTCAGTGGCTGACTTCCTTCATTTTACCACCCTCCCCCGTCCCCATTTCCTTTCCACCTCCCATTTCATTACTCACCCTCATCCCTTAATTCTCAGCCTCCCAACTTCATGTTCCTTGCCTCCCCAACCCACCTCTCAGCTCCACCCCACCCCACCCAAAGCAGGAAAAGAAGCCTGTCTTGGCTCACCAGCTGTCTAGTAGCAGCTCATAGTTATAGCTCCTTGTCAGGCCCCTGCTTGCCAGCCCTCTAGTGGCAAGTCACAGTTGTGTAGGTGGGAGACTGAGACGATTTTTAGCCTTAAGGTGTGGCTGCTCCAAATTCAAGCTAGCACTAACATTGATCAACTTTTGAGCAGCTCAAAGTGCAATGTGTAACAAGGCCCTAATGCTGCATGTCTGAAAGGAAAGAGGCTTTAGGTATACCCCCTGAAATGTTAAACTGGAGTCTGGGAGCAGTCACCCAGCTTGCTCAGGCTCCAAAAGTAGCCACCTCAGAGTGAGAAATGGATAGGCATCATTCCAGCAGCCATAATGGATAAAGCAAGGGAGAACTGTAATGCCCAGGCTCTTCTCACTTCTACTCCTGCCTTATTTTTATCCATTTTTTCCCTCTGTGAGTTCAGAAGCTTGGATCGCTCGCTTTGCTACCTGGTCTTGTCAATGCTTGAATTCAGCAAAGACAGAAAGCAAACCTTGCTGTGAATGATCAGGGTCCCTGTGCCAGAAAAGAGGAATTTGTCTGCCTTTCTTCTCTTGCTGCATTTCTCCAGCTTCTTTTACATGGGTGTGTTCTGCCTCCTTTCCTCTATTAGTCTCTTTCTTATTTGATTCCCTTCCATTTTCTCCACCTGGTGCATTAAAGCTAAACTTACAATTCACTACACATTATACAGGGAATGAAGGGTTGGGGACATACAGTTTGTGCTCTTGTTACATGACAATTACATGTTCAGTTGTGCCAGTATAAATTTGGGCAACACTGCAGGTAAGGAGATACTGAATGCAACCATCTATTCTTTAGCCTGCAGCTTGTCTGACCATCAGCAGTAGTTTATACTCATCATCTTTGTGGTAGTCAATGGGGATGGGGAAACAGCTAACAGTAACATGGAACTGAAGTTCTGCTGGAATTTGAGAACTGAATCCAGATGTAGAAGTGGAGTAGTTCCACTGTGAGTGAATCTCCTATGCACTGAATGATGCATGACTCTTACTGAATCAGGGCCTAACTCCTATCCCCACTCATTTTTAAAGCACATCACAACAATGCACTGTTGTGTGGTCCTATCAAATCTCTCTTCCTCCAGGCCCCTGCCTTCCATTCATAATCTCTCAGCCCCTTTCCTATGTTTGTGTTTCCTTATATAGCAATGTTTATTTTTTCTTCATGGTTTGTCTGAAGCATGTGAAGTTTTGTCTGAAGTATGGTGAAGCACAACCAGCAGCATTAAAGCATCATGATTAGTGTTCCACACCATGCTACGGCTATTGCTTTGATACCTTTATACTATCAGTCAGGAACTTGTTTGATGCAAAAGCTCTGAATTTCCTATCACTGCACCCTAATTTTACAACGATGCAAAGATCTTGGCCCTCACAAGCCATCTGAGTTGGGATAGAAACAATTACTTACCTGCATTGTGGATGATTCTATAGGGATTAGCATTATAAGAGACACCACTGATTATGGTGAAAGGAGCCCCAAAGTGAGTGAGTGTGGTCAATATGGCAAGTGAGAATCCCAGGAGCTAAACAAAAAAACAAACAACAGAACAAGGTGAATGTACTAAAAAATGAAAAAATTAAAACCATTTACAATTAGCAAGCGCAACTACAGCAGGTCATAAGAGATACATAGCTCATTCAGATGCTCAGCTTCATAAGCAAAGGGAAACTAAAGTGATTCAAATACAGCATACACTTAAAACTCCCATGTAAAGACCACTCCATGGACACTTTGCACAGGAAAGGCCCCAAAAAGGTTATTCTTATAATGGCTGCCTATAAAAGCATGCACTCACTGCCTTCACCTCTGCAAAAAAAGAAATTTAGATCACTGGGAAAAAAAAAGGAGCTAAGCCTTTACTATTTTGTCTAGCAACACATTCATGTTGTACCAGTTTTTGTAACGTACAGCTACCAAATTTGTTGTAGCTTCAAGAATCATCCTAGTTTGGTCTGTGCTCTCCCCTCCACTCTTTAAGTGTAGATTTGCAGTGTTTCAGAGACTGTGTTGCTATCTTTACTGAGGAAAAGGTGGTACAAAAAGAGAAATCTTACCCTGCAGCCCAAACCTCCATTTACATGACCCCTTTTGTCCTCTAGAATTTACCATAGCTATTATTGTTTTAGCTCTGTCAGTGGTAGTGTGATGGCTCTATCACCACCTGTGTTTTAGGCACTGTGTGGTCCTATCACAAAATCATAGAGAAGGGCTGAAAGGGACCTCCAGAGGAACCTAGTTTAACCCTCTCCCTGCAGCAGGATCATCCCTATCCAAGCCACCCTATACGCTCCACAATCTAAACTCTACATAAGACTTACCGTCAATCCTTACAACGCAGAATTAACACTCTGACCTGCCACAGGTAAAGCTGGCTGCTGTGGCTCCCTTATGTCCTGCTTCTGTGAAATGCTGTCAATATATTATCAAAAGATCCTGGGTAGAAGGCTATGTCCCCCACTACAGAGGAGGGTAACCGCCCTCACCCTTCATCCATACTGATCTGGCCATGGGGTAAATCCATTCCTGCCTCAAAATCTATCAGTCAGTCTGCCTGAGTGGCGGAGCAAAACCCTGTAGCCAAGAACCTCCAGCTTGAGTTCTAGCAGGAGCATTGGCACACCCTAGCATTGGAGCCCATCCTTGGCTATAGCTAGCACTCATTGCCTCCAAGGAAGGCTTAAAAACACCCTGACACACAGCAGCAGAAAAGGGCGGGGGGGAGGAATAGGGGCAACCAGCAAAGCCCAGAAGCATGGGAACTACCCATAGTAAAACATAGACATAGCTATGCTGATATCCTCCCTGACCAGTGGCTGTCCAATTTTTTGAACACCCCCATGATTTCCCTAGGCAGTCTGTTCCACTGCCTCACAATTCTATCAGTGAATAAGTTTTTCTTGATACCTACTCTAAGCTTGCTGCGACTTCAAGCTGTTGGTCTGCATTCTCATCTACAGCAAGAGAGAAGAGGGGCTCTCTTTCTCCTTCATAGCAGCTCTTCAAGTATATGAAGACTACTATCACGTGCCCTCTTAAGCACTATTTTTGCAAGCTGAACACACCTAACTCCTTCAGCTTCTCCTCACATGACCTGCCCCCCGAGCCATTCATCATCTTTGCTGCCCACCTCTGGACTCTCTCTGACTTCTCCATGTCCTTTTAAAAATGTGAAGCCCAGAACTGCACAACATACTCCAGATGATGCCTAACCAGTGCCAAGTAGACAGACATTATCACCTCCTGTGTCTTGCACCTAACGCTTCTGTTGATTCAGCCCTAAACTACAGTTGCCTTTTGTGCGGCTGCGTCACACTCATATTGAGTCTGTAGGCTACCAAGACCATGAACACTGTGTGCTCCCAGTGGCTGGGGGGACACGGTGAGCTCCCACAGGCAGTAGTGGCAGGAGTGTGGCAGTGGCGAGCGGGGAGCTCCCGCAGGCGGCCATGGCAGTGCTGGTAGCAAGGGGAGGTTAGGGGAGGCCAGCAGTCGGTGACCACCTGCAGATGCTGCTGGCAGTTTTGGCAGCAGCCAGCAGCAAATGGGGACCATCCACAGGTGCTGTCAGCGATGTTAGTGCAGGGGTGGGAGTGGCGAGTGGCGACTGTCTGCAGATGCCACTGGCAGCACTTTTTGAGGGGGATGCACCGCCAAGCTCAGGGGGTGCATATGCACCTGTATGCACCCCCTACACATTGCCAATGACCAAGACTCCCAAGTCCTTTTCCACAGAGCTGCCATCCAGCCAGGAGTCTCCCATTTTGTCTTTGTGTTTGATTATTCCTCCTGAGGTGTAGCACCTTTCATTTGTCTGTACTGAACTTCATCCTATTGGCTGTAGACCAAAAGCTAGGACGGGGAAGATGAGGGCGGAGGAAGCCTTGGACCACTAAACCAAGTGACACCCACAAGAACAGCCTAGCCTGGACCAACGATGAGCAGAATGAATACCCAGTGTGGAATCAGAAAAAATATATGCCTTAAACTTTGATTATTTTAGTTATAAGATGACATAACCGCTTTGTGGAGAATTGCTGGCTCTGTATAGTAGAACAGATAAGAGAAAGTGTTTGTTCTTTGTAACTCCTCTGCAACTGCTTCGCTCACCGCGGCCTTGAAGATAGCAAAAAGTATGTACAACTCTGATTTGCAGGTGCAAGAAGGAGGTTTGTGAACTAACCTCGCCTCCCCCATTAGTTCCCATCCTGATTACAGCAAAGAAATAATGAAGTAATATTATAGCCGCTTTTCATGCTAATTTCACTATATGATCACGTGAGTTGTAAGCAACTGTTAAAAAGTATATAAGCCTCCTGATTTTGCTCTTGGGGGGGGACCCCTTCCAAGTGCTTGGAAAATCCATGTCACTTTGGA
>NW_005842015.1:2841231-2843146 GCF_000455745.1 Alligator sinensis
CATATCCTCATCTAGTAGCACAAGGTCAGATGAGGGGCACACTGAAGTGCTCTGGGTTAGAATACAAGGGAGTCGAGGGGAAAGGGACTTAACGATGGGGGTCTACTACAGACCACCCAACCAAGGGGAAGAGCTAGACTGGGAATTCTTAAGTCAGCTCATGGAGGTAGTTAGGTCAAAAGACGTGGTCATCATGGGTGACCTGAACTTTCCAGACATCCGCTGGGAGGAGCAGTCAGCCAGGTCTGACTGCTCACATAGGTTCCTAGCCAAGATACAGGACCTCCATCTAACCCAGGAGGTGCATAGCCACACCAGGGGAGACGCCTTTTTGGATCTGGTGCTGGCCACAGGTAACGACCTTGTGAGGGGGCTGCGGGTGCTCGACCACCTGGGCAACAGCAATCATTGCCTGCTGGAATTCACCATCCAGTGCAAGGTGGCAAAAGCCTGCAGCAAGGCAGCAGCCCTGGACTTCAGGAGAGCAGATTTCAATGAGGTAAGAAGAATAGTTGGGGAGGTACTGAGGTCCCAGAGGGGAGGGGAGTCGGGTGTCCAAGTAGAGTGGTCGTTCCTTAAGGAGACGATCCTCCAAGCCCAAAGGGAGGTAATCCCAACAAGGATCAAAGGGGGCAAGAGGGTGCAAAAGCCCCCATGGCTCACCAAAAGCATACAGGAACGTCTCCTAGCTAAAAGGGAGGCGTATACCCAATGGAAGGGAGGGGCCATCACCAGGGAGGACTATACCGCGGTTGCTCAGGGCTGTAGGGGGGCGGTCAGGAAGGCCAAGGCGGAGATGGAACTGGGACTAGCTACCCGGATCAAGGACAACAAGAAGTCCTTTTTTAAATACATAGGGGGCAAAAAGAAGGTACCGGGTAACATGGGGCCTCTGCAAGACATGCTAGGAAATCTGATTGTCACATCAGATGACAAGGCTAACCTATTTAACGATTTCTTTGCCTCCATTTACCTGAGCAGGGATCAGATCAGCCCGTCCGCTGGGACCCCCTCAGGCCCCAGGGGAGGCGCACCCAGGCCTAGGGTCAGTGAGGATCTAGTCAGGGAACTTCTGGAGGGAACTTCTGGAGGGACCGGACGTATTTAAATCAGGTGGTCCTGATGATCTCCACCCCAGAGTGCTGAGGGAATTAGCACAGGTCATTGCGGGACCCCTGGCACGGCTTTATGAGCACTCGTGGTGCTCTGGTGTGGTGCCAGAGGACTGGAAAAGGGCCAATGTGGTTCCCATTTTCAAACAGAGGAGGAAGGAGGACCCAGGAAACTATAGGCCCGTTAGTCTTACCTTGACCCTAGGTAAGCTTTTTGAGAGAATTATCCTGGCACATGTCCATGAGGGGCCAGCAGGGGAGGTTATGCTTAGGGGTAACCAACATGGGTTCGTTAGAGGCAGGTCCTATCAGACTAACCTGGTGGCCTTCTATGACCAGGTCACAAAATCCTTAGACGCAGGGGTACCAGTGGACGTAGTCTTTCTGGACTTGAAGAAGGCCTTTGACACTGTCTCTCACCCCATTCGCATTAAAAAACTAGGGGACTGTGGCGTCGACACCTACACAGTCAGATGGGTCACTAATTCGCTGGAGGGTCGCACCCAGAGAGTGGTGGTGGATGGGTCATTTTTGACCTGGAGGGATGTAAGCAGTGGGGTCCCCCAGGGCTCGGTTCTCGGACCCGCGTTGTTCAACATCTTCATCAGTAACTTGGACGAGAGGGTAAAAAAGCACCCTGTTCAAAATTGCTGATGACACCAAGATGTGGAGGGATGTTGGCACACTACAAGGGAGGAATAGGCTGCAGTCGGACCTCGACAGGTTACAAGGATGGGCGGAGGAGAACAGGATGGGGTTCAACACAGACAAGTGCAAGGTGCTGCACCTGGGGAGGAACAACC
>NW_005842015.1:2843540-2845662 GCF_000455745.1 Alligator sinensis
CTCGGACCAACTTCCAAGGGAAGTGGTGCTGGCTCCTACCCTGGGGGTCTTTAAGAGGAGACTAGATGAACCCCTTGCTGGGGTCGTTTGACCCCAGTACTTTTCTCTGCCATGGCAGGGGGTCGGACTTGATCTGCTCAGGTCCCTTCCGACCCGACTGACTATGAAACTTTTCAATCTGTCAAGATCCTTCTGAATTGCACTCGCATCCTCCAATGTGTTTACAATCCTTCCTAGTTCCGTGTTGTCCGCAAACTCTCTCAGTAAGCTTTCTATGCCAGCATCCAAAGAGTTAAATAAACACATTGAACAGCACTGTGCAGAGGACAGACCGTTGTGGGACTCCACTTGAAACCTTGTGCCATTCCGACATAGATCTGTTAATAATTACCCTTCACTTGCCGCTATTGAGCCTGTTATCTGTCCACTTTGTAGTTTTGTCCAGCCCACTTTTGTCCACCGTGTTTATGAGAAGGTCATGTGAGACCTTGTCAAAAGCCTTGCTGAAGTCAAGATATGCTATATCCACAGCATTCCCTTCATCCACCCAAGTAGTTACTTTGTCAGAGAAGGTGATCAAGTTTATTAGACACTATTTGTTTTTCATAAATCCATGCTGCTTACTTGCACCAGCCTTTCCTTCTCCAGATACTTGCAAACGTTCTTCCTTAGGATACATTCCAGTAGCTTCCCAAGTACTTAGGTGAGGCTAACCAGTCTGTAGTTCTCTGGGTTCTCCTTCTTGCCTTTTTTTTTTTTTTTTTTTTTTTAAAAGAGGGGTACTACATTGGCCCTTTTCCAGTCCTCAGGTACCTTCCCCATCTCCCATAAGTTCATGAAGATTATTACCAAGGGCTCCAAGATCTTACCCTGGGTTGAAGCTCATCCAGCCCTGCTGACCTGAATTAATTCAGATCTATTAAAAGCTATCTGACTGTCTCTTGTTGTCTCATCCCTCAGCTTGCCCCCAGCTAAACCTTATTAGGTGTCTGGCTGCAGCTTAATTTTTTTGCTAAGACTGAGGCAAAGTAGTTGTTGAGTAGCTCTGCCTGCTTTGCATCTTCCATTAGGAGTTCCCCCTGGTTTGTTATCTTTCTTGGCCCTTCTTTTCAGGCTAACATACTTACAGAACTATGTTGTCCTTAACCTCTTTTACCAGGTGCAGCTTCTTTATCTTTTGCCTTCCTGATTGCCCCTGCATGTTCTTAATCCTTCTGCCAATACCCTCATAGTCACCTCTGATCTGCTCAGTGTCATGCCTGGCAGTGCTGTTGGTGCCTACAAGGACAAGCAGGAAGACAGTGTTCTGAAAGATGAATGAACTTTGGGAGACTTTGTGATGTCTTGAATTTGGACTCCAGCCACACAGTATACCTCCTGGACCCCCAAATCTGTATGACAAATTGGTGCCTCTTTCTCCTGCAGAAGGGAGTCACCAGCCACCACCACCCTTCCCTTCCTTTTTGGTGCAGTGGTCCTGGAGCCCTTGTCCTTAAGGCCTTGCATTTCCTGCTCTCTAGGCTGCTGCCTCCTCTTCCTCAGGCCCACAGATATCCTATCCTCTGCCTTTTCCTCAGCAGTTCCACCACAGAGTGCTTGAAAAGTTGCCAACTTCAATCCACTGCTCTTCAATTCTGAGGACCCTCCTTCTACAAGTAGTCACAAGCTGCCATTTCTCATTGTCCTTTGGCCGCTCCAATACCAGTATCTTATCATTCTTGTCTAAGTAATCTTCCTGTTCCCTGATGCAATAAAGCATAGATACCTGTGCTTCCAACCTTTGATCTTCTTCTCTAGGGCAGATACCAGTTTACATTTAGTGCAGCTGAAGTGCTCCTGACCCTCTGGGAGGGATGGGAATATTAGAGGTGTGCCGATACATTGGTCACATAGCAGATTGGCACTGATATAAGGAAAATTGACAGTATTGGCAATCAGCATTTTTTGACTGATAATGTCACTGATAAATGCCCTGTGGATGCATGCAGTCACAATATAGCACACATGCAGCCAGGAGCACAGCCAGGTCTGGCTGGTAAGTCTGTTTTGAGGGGGGAGGGGGGGCAGATCAAGGCCCCAGTGGTGAGGGAGGGAGTGGGGCTGAGGCAGTGGGGTGGGTGGG
>NW_005842015.1:2845672-2854281 GCF_000455745.1 Alligator sinensis
GGGATGAGCAACGGCTGCTGTTATGAACCGGGGCAGCGCTGGGAGGGGGGGATGGGGGGCTACAGAGAAATTTGGGGTGGCTGCAGTCCTCCATAGCCCCCTTCTCCCACTGTCACCACCTGCCCCCAGTGCAGCCCCAACCTCAGCCTGCAGCGGCCACCCGCCCTTGCCCCAGGTGCACCCCTTCCCCCACAACAGATTTACCAGCCAGAAGCCGCTCTCCAAGCTACCCAGCTACATATTGGAATCAGATTGGTATCGGTCCATATGGCTCGTTAAAAACTGGCCATCAATATTGGCCTGAAAATTCTCTATCATTGCATCCCTACTGAACATAGTACATCCCACACAGGTTGCAACAGCTAACCCAGACTCCATTGTGCCTCCTTTGCGCCCTGGAGAACACCTATGCTGCAAGGAAAAAAAAAGGGGGGGTATGGGGGGGGGAAGGCACGCCACAAGAACCTGCGCACCAAATGCCCACCCAAGGGCCTTTGCATGTATCAACACAGAACAACACACCTTTTCCCTGGCTCTTTCCTTTCAATCTTTTTGGACTCAAGGCCTCCCTCACTCCCAACCCAGTTTGTGGGGCTAGGGGAGGGGTGGGGCATGGCCCAGACTCCACTGCTCACCTCTAGTGGCAGAAGAAGTTGGAGGGCAGCACAGCCAACTTGATCCATTACTCATTGTGCTGCTGGTGGCACAGCTGATGCAGGGGTCCTGGCAGCAGCAACAAGTCTCACTGCCCCACTCCAGGTCCCACCCGCTAGGTCATGGAGGTGGCTCCTGCCTGTGCTGGTCTGGCCAGGCTGCAGCTCCATGCTTAATGTGGGCACAGAAATCTGGGGTAGAGGAGCACCCCAGCCCCACTCCACATTGCTTATGCCCCTCTCCAATGCCCCATCTCCTATGCTCCTTCATAAATTTACCTGCAGGGAGGTGTGGGAGCAGCAGGGTGAGGGCAGCCTGCAGGCTGGAGCAAAGCGCAGTGCCACTGCAGGCAGCATTGCATGAGAAGGTGCACTTAAAGAGTGCCAGCTGCCCCTGAAGCTCACACAGTGCTGGGCTTAGCCAGCAGAAGCCCAGCACCTTGTAAAAAGGTAGCCTCAGGCAGCAGGGGCCTGAGCCCCCCGCTTGGAAGCAGCTGGCACCCAAATGCTGCTCTCCTCATTCCTCAGGCACAGACCCCCTGAAACTGGCTTGCGGTCCCCCAGGGGGGCCATGGACACCCAGTTGAGAACTGCTCTAGCTTCTTCTCTGTTCACTGCCCTCAGGGTTTGCTGGGGGCTACCTTTTTAAAAGACTGCCCATCCTAGATCCACCCAGAGGAAGCCCTGTCACTCAGTTATTCCAGAAGGAAACTAAAAAGAACAAGAGAGAAAAGCAAAATACACACCACCACAGAGGGAAAAGTGGGGGGAACCAAAACCTCCCAACACACACACACACCAGGCACTGGGCAAACACTCTAGCACCAATCAGCCAACCTATTAAAGTTATTAGCACAGGGAAAAGCCTCTTCAAGGCAGCCCCACACCCGAGCTGCTTATCCCCAGAGCCGCTGCTTTCTACCAGCTTATCTCAGAGAAGGTCTAATAGATAAGGGGTCTAGAAGTCTGGTAGCTGCTGGATGTATGCTAGTGTTCTCACCATCACTACTGAGGTCACAGCTGAAATGGTGATAGCTAGAGTGGTAAAGTTTAAAATTATGGGAAAACTTGGGGTAAGCAAACTGGAAAGCAATAAGACAGGAGTTGATCCTGAAACCCTAAGGGAGGGTCCCTTAGAGGCAGGTTTCATTAGGAATACTTCCCCTTCAAGGTTCAACAAGCCTGTTCTGGGAATCATCAGAAGTTATATTTGGCACTGCAGGATAGGCTTTAAGAGATGCAATATTTCATTACTCATTAATGGGGGAAGAGCCAGTCATTTTTTTAAAAACTCAATAGTGGAGCAACAAAATATTACACTTAAGTGTAACCTGATTACTTTTTCAAGCAACAACTGATGCATTTGAAACAGATAGCTTTACAGATGAAATATCCCATAACTGCGTTCTTCCCTGGTTTCAAAATAAGGTAAATTATAGCATTTGTTTGCTCTTTAGGCTGCTTACCACTGCTCATCACTGCCTATCTGTTAATACAGTCTCAATCTGATGTCTAGCAGAACATCAACTCACTCAGCTTAAGAGAAATACCAATATAAACAAATTGTGGACATTGCCACCCTTGGCTGTATCCCAGAAAGATAAACTAAACTAAAACCTGTCCAAGCACCCCTCTGACATGAGTTGGACTGATTTTGCTTCAGTTGTTTTCAGAATCACGTTCTTTCAAGGCACCATGACAGCCTCAGGCCCCCTCTGAAGGGAGAACAACGTATTGGTATTAGAGCTAGGCAATTTTTTTTGTTATTTTGACAATTTTTATTTAAATATTCAATTCAGATTTTAAAAGGTACTTCTCCATTTTTTTTTAAATAACTTCTTTCACACCTATTTTTAGCCCGTCAGAAACTGGCTGATAATTTTTCAGTTTTTCCAATTTGGTCATATTTAAAATAAAGAAGAAACCCTCCCCCAAATTTCCATTTAATATTCATCATTAACCCCCCCTCCCACCCCATTTATCAGCTTTAACTGCAAGTGCAGTTTAACTTTTAAGAGGTCAAGACATTTTGTCATATTTATTTCTTTGACATAACTCTAATTTCTTGTTTTGCTGTATAGAAACAGAAGATCTCAAAATGCCTCTTCCATCTAACAGCCAAGTCAAATAGGTTTTTGCCAGAAAACAATACAATGATTCTGTAGCCTTATTATGATATATAAAACACACACACATCAAGAAACCATTAACATGAAATGTAGTGAAACCATTAAAAGAAAGGGTAAGAGAAGATGTCTGTCCCCATTTTAAAAGCTCCAGTATCCACCGGCAGCAATACATTTCTTACTTAAATTCACCCCCAACACTGAGACAATTGGAGCAGCATGACAGCTTGAGCAACTAAATACCTATCAGCGAGAGAAGGCAATGCTGGGAAGCAACGATAACAGCTTGGGATGCAAAGATAACTCATGCAGTTTGCTTCTTTCATTCTAAATGTTCTCTGTGCTAAAAATAAAAGGAGAGAAAGAAAACTCTTACAGCTTATTTTAAAGAAAGAATTCTAAGGCAGGTTAGTTTGCTTAGCCCAAATTCTGCTCAAATTCCCCCTCTGATTGTTACCATGACAAACAGGCTGGTCACCAGCAGCTGGCACTTGGTGGCCCTGATCTGGCATTGCTGTCCCATGTCTCTCTCTTCTCACTCGATACTGGCTGTTCCTCCCTTAAGATCTTGCTAAATTCAACGTTTCAACTTGCTGGGGCAGTTTACAACAGATGCTTGCAGCAAGGCATCTTGGGAAGTGTAGTTCCTACTTCAAACTTGATGCACTGCTCCTAAAGGGCATACCCGATCTCCTCACCCAAAACAGTAAAGCCAGTTTAAAACTGAAATAAGCAAAAGAAAGAAAAATTGGAAGTAGTTTTATATCATTCTAAAGAAAGAAAGAAAGATGTTCAAGTCAAAACTGTAGAACTACTTACCAAAATGGTCCTTGAAGCTTTTGATGATATTAAAACCCAGAGCTTCAACAAATGCAGTTTTTAATAACTATTTGAACAACAGATAATCACAATAAGCCATAAGGACAATCACAAAGAGTTAACTGATCAAGATAGTAATAAGAGTGAAATTTATTCGTTTGCAGAATGATCTGAATAGGAACCATCTTTATTAACATGGGCACTCTTAATAAACCTGAGGTTCAGGAACAGACAAGTGGGAAAAGGGGATGGAACAGGGTAAAGAAAGATAATTATTTCTGGAACTGTGAGGAGTTGCAACTTAAGGACTAACTGAATCAGAGATGCATAAGCTTTCTAAAGCAACAGCTCAGTTAGTCAGTCTGTAAAGTGCAACTCTACCTTGCCTTCTGCCTGACTTCAGACTAATGTGGCTAACTACCTCCCTTTCCTGAACAGTAAAAACAACTACAAGGAGTCAATAAGGATGAAAAGGACAAAGATATGGAAGGAAAAATATAAAGGAGAAAGAAGAAAAAACATACAGTACAGAGTCAAAGAGAAAAATGGATTGCAGAATCAAGTGCCACATACAGGAAAACAACGTGATGTTGCATCATCTTGAGTACATTGTTGTATGGTAAAATGAAAGCTTCCTTGTGGGCATGCAACTAGGAAGTTTCACAAGATGCGAATGAAATTTACCACAGCTGTGTGCGAGAGAGTGATCTTTAATGAAGGAAGGAGGAAATACATGCACTAATTCTATTAGACCACACTGAGATGGATAGAGAATGGTCCAGTGTACAGGACATTAGGCTGGGACTTGGGAGTCTTGAGTGCAATTCACTCTGTTGGACAAGTCAGTTGAAGTCTGTGTAACAGGGGTCAATTCCAGGGGTGGCTGTGACAGCAGTTATCATAACCCTTACCCTGCTCCAGCTCTAGGGTACCCTCCTCTTCTCACTTTCCTACCATGCCTTTCATGTAATTGTTTGATAGAAGGGAGGCTGCCTACGGGTCCTAGACAAGCCCCAGGTCTTTTAGCCACCAGCAGGTCCCTTTTAGATCTTGCTGGTCTCCAGTTTGCCCTTAAACGGAGAGGGCACCCTCATCTTGACCATGCCCCTGGGCTAATTATACATGGCTTTGACCACATCTTACACCACTGCCATGCCTCACAGAGGACACTGCACCATCATTCCCTTGTTGGGGCCTTCTCAGCATCCACCCCTTATCTCTAGCTGGGCCTGGCTTCTGGGCATCAGCTCTTATCTTGGTTATTTTAATCCTGGGCCCTGACTCCACCGTGCTCTAGGCATTGAGCTTGCTTTGGCTGTCTGGCACTCCACCCCTCAAAAGCAGTGCTGTGGGCTCTTTAGCCCTTTCTTGGGCTCTGGGTCCTCTGGCCCCAAGCTCTGTCCCTCTCTGGGCTCTCACTGTCCCTTCTCAGGCAATGCTGGACTCCCTGGGCCCTCTCAAGATAGGCAAATCACCAGTGTAAAATCCTAGCCCCAAAAATAAGCTCTCTGGCTACAACATAACTCAATCTACTCCAGGGATAGCAAACAACAAGAATATCCTGCTGTCTAGCAGCAAGGCTTCCCCTTATCTGGGGTTGTGTTCTTTCATAAGGTACAGTATCCTGCTGGCAGCCCTTAGGGCAGCTCTG
Source organism: Alligator sinensis (assembly GCF_000455745.1). Lineage (NCBI taxonomy): Eukaryota > Metazoa > Chordata > Crocodylia > Alligatoridae > Alligator > Alligator sinensis. Next base: position 2,850,922 of record NW_005842015.1, read on the forward strand.
AGGTCAGTCTATCACCCCCTCGCAGCTTTCCTGGCCAGGAACTGTGGCTTGTAGGGCTAGACACTATGGCTTGGCTCAGCCCCAGGCTTATATACCATCTCCAGGCATAGCATGTTCACAGTCCCTCTTCAGCAGGCAGCCCCCTACAGAACTCCTTTTCCTTGAGCTTCCAGAACCAGACTGTTTTCTCTGGCCAGGGCTTATATACCCAGAGCCATGCCCCCTCCAGCCAGGTGACTCTCTGGGCAGTCAGCAGGTGCTCTCTAACATGCTTTGCCTACCAGCCTGAAGGATGGCCTAAAGCAGCAGAGCTATCTCTGCAGTTGTTCACTTGATGCTTTCCCAGGTTACTCTTCTGTTGTACTATTGCTGTTCTGCTAGCACAGCAATAGGCATTTTTCCCTTTTAAAGGGCTTGGGCTGCCTATCACGCTATGGCAGGGCCTGCTTTTAACTGCCCAAGCACCATTTACCTCCCTTTTTTCCACTCTCAGTAACAGTAACCATAGGTCCCTTGTTACAGTATGACTACATACTGAACACCCTACTGCCACCATGTAGCCAGTCTCTCCATGCTTCAGCTCTGCAAACTGGTACTTTCCTACCAGAAACATAAGAATAACTGTACTAAAGATTGTGGAGCATCCAGATATTGCCTAACAAGGTCAATATAAGCATTTTACAGAGATAGAAAGGATTAATGTGGGAGGCAAGAGCCACCCAAATAAAGCTTTAATACTATTGATTACTTTTAGCATGGCAGGGCCTAAAGATGGAGAGCTGCATCTATTCATTCACTGTACATTATTAAAATGTTAAAATTATTAAATGACCACTAATATGCAACCAGTATAAAGCTATGGAAGGTAGTTTCACAGGAATCACTAAGTGTATAATGGGAAGAAAGCAGAGACAAGAAGATGTGATCCAGACTGTAATTTGCTGGTTGGCTGGCAGAAGCCTATTTCAGGTGATGAGGGGTTAGAAAAGGAGCACCCAGCTTTCTGAGTGAGTTAGCAAGGAGGAGATTCAGAGATGGAGCATATGTCATACAGAATACTGTTGAGGAACACCATGCTTTGAGCAGTATTGAAAAATCAATGGTCTTTAACAGGAATAAAAAGGCCCTCTGATTTTCCTGTCCCTTGATTTCCTTCTTTAATTCCAAATCCATAGTATAGCAATAATATATGCTACATAAATAATACTTGCTACAAATTCATATTGTCCACCAGAGGTCCTCACAGGCTAAAAAAAACCACAAATAGTTTGACATTCATAAGCGGCAGGTGCTTCAAGTTAGCTTTTTGACAGAGAACTTGCCCATCTCAAAAATATTCAAACAGTGCCTCTACCTACAAGAAGTTTCTGAAACCCTATCCACACTAAAGACATTCCTCAAAACTCTCTTGTCACGGTTAACACTGTTTTGTTTCCACTGGTATTAAATGCTAAGAGCCACCCCAGTTTTAGGCAGCATATGTTACAAGACAGTTTAAAACACTGGCAGCCAATGAAGCTAAGTCTACATTAAGCCCAGCACCAATGCAGCTGAACATGGTAGGACTGATAAGATTTTTTCCCTAAGGTAGACAGGGCTGGTGTGTTAAAGATAGGCATTTGGACAGAGCAACTGGATTGCTATTTCTTTATCCAATGAAACTGGGTTGGATTTTTTTTTTTCTTTAAGGAGAGATATATATGGCTCATTAGACCTGCAAGAGCTGCTTTTTTAAAGGATTCCCCCTGAATATGATCTGCTCAGGTCCCTTCTGACCCTACCAACTATGAAACGATGAATAGTTGTTTTGGGGCACAACTCCTACAGTACCTTTTGGGAGAATGCCTTCTCCTATGAAACCTCTGCTTTTTAGCAGGGAAGAAGCCAACCTCCTGCATAGCACTCCCATTCCATTCACCACGCCAAATTTTATGTTTGAAGTTGAAAAGCTTACTTTGTGTTTCCTCTTCTGCTCTTCCACCATCCCACAACCACTGAGGGGCAGAAGGGAGGTGGGGGGACAGAGGTGGAGGGAAGCCAATGGAGGAGGGCTTCTGAGGCAACTTACTTTTTTCCCTAAAATCATAGGTCCTCATGTGGACTTACTGGTGGCTTTCACGGTAACATCTTGTCTTTCTGTGCAAGTCCTGCAGGTGGCAGCAGGCCAGGTTTAGAAAGAGCAATCCACCTGCCTGCTCCTTTAATACACCAGCTGCAGATGCTCACCTGCCAAAGACACACCTGCTCAAGTAAATTGAACATGCAGGAAAAGGGTGGGCAGCTCACGAAGCATGGATTGTAAATATATTACATAAAAATAACCAGTTAAACTGAATAGTGGCCTGCTGGGGATTTTTTTTAAGTATGTTCTTTTTTTCAAAATCTTTTAACCGTTTGTTATCTCAAACTCCTACAATTACTGTGGGTTTTTTTGGTGGGGTGGGCATGGAATTGGAGAAAAATAGAAAATATTATCTACCAGTTGCAATTTGGTTATTGTCAGCATCAACAGGATTTTGTGTATCAATAGCAGGGGCAAACCAGGGGAGGGGGCAACAAGGGGGACAGTGGTGTGGTTGCACCACCCTTTGATTCCTGCTCCACTCAAAATATAAAACAAATGTCCTGGCAGGGGGAGCAGCATTTTTTCTATTTAGGCGTTAGCGAGGGCGTCACTCGGCTTCATGGCTCATTGTAATCTACCCGATTCCTTCTAAACTCTTCATTCCACAGGTGTAAGCAACCCTCTTTCCTTTGATAATGGTCTTAATGTTCCACTAATCAAGCTATTTTTTCTTCTGTAATTCTGCTGTCTGTTGGCTACTCCAGTTAACGTAGCTCCCGTTTCACCCTGCAGACTGTTTTTGAACTCTAGCTAAAAACATTAATGCATGTGTGGAAACAACTTTCAGAGAAGCATTGGGTGCACTGTAAAAATGCTTCATAAGTAGGGTGGCCATCGCAGACAGTCCGGTTGTCCTTTGTCTTCTGTTGATATGAAACTGGATGCCCTTGTGTCCTGTATTTTTGATGAGAAAATTACAGGACATAAAGGCATTGGGTTTCATATCAACAGAGGACAAAGTAGCAAAAACCAGAATGTCCTCTATGATGGCCACCCTATTCATAAGGGTTGATCTTGTATTATGAATCTGAAGAGATGTACATTTAATCCTATGACTATAAACTAAAGAAGCAACATTTTTTGAATACTTTGACTGGTTTGTTGTGTTTTTAATATCCAATATAAGATATAGCAAATTATGCACATTCCATAGATTCATAGACTCATAGATGCTAGGGTCGGAAGGGACCTCAATAGATCATCGAGTCCGACCCCCTGCATAAGCAGGAAAGAGT
>NW_005842015.1:2854879-2860378 GCF_000455745.1 Alligator sinensis
TGTTCCCTGCCCTCCGGCGTGTCCACTTCTCCCCATAGCTTTGTGTCATCTGCAAACTTGGACAGAGTACACTTCACTCCCTCGTCCAAGTCACTGATGAAGACATTAAAGAGTATCGATCCAAGGACCGAACCCTGTGGGACCCCACTTCCCACACCCTTCCAGGTCGAAACCGACCCATCCACCGTGACTCTCTGGGTGCGGCCCTCCAGCCAATTCACCACCCACCGGACTGTGTAGTCATCCAAGTCACAGCCTCTTAACTTGTTCACCAGTATGGGGTGGGATACCGTATTGAAGGCCTTCCTGAAGTCCAAGTATATGACATCCACCAATAAAGTTATAATTGTTTCTGCTTTGATCTTAAATTGAATAATAGAGCCCTAGGCCATGAGCATATTAGTAAAGCTTTTAGTTCCTTTTTACCTGGAGAAAAATGTGTTGTGCTCTATGTGGTGGTGCACCACACCATCTGCACCCCCTTCTTAAAATCCTTGATTCACTCATGATCAACAATATTACCATTCTCCCCTGTGTAGGCACTTGGCTCCAGATGCTGAATTGTGTTCATAGAATCATAGAAAACTAGGGTTGGAAGGGACCTCAGGAAGTCATTTAGTCCAATCCCCTGCTCAAAGAAGGATTATTCCCAACTAGGTCATCCCAGCCAAGGTTTTGTGTAGCTGCATCTTAAAAATAGTTCTGGATGGTCAGACTCCTGACCTTGACTCCAATGCGCTCAGGCTTTTTTGCAGGATTGAGGGCTCATTCAGTGCACCTGTTTCTCTAGGTTTTGTACATGAAAGAGTTTTTTTCTTTTCTTTCTTTCTTTTTTAAAGATAAATGGAGAATTGTAACAATTTCCCCTGGATTTCAGTAAAAGGGAAAGGAAGACAGAAGCCTTCCTTGTCCCCTGAGAGAAGGAAGAATGGAGGTGGAAAGTTCTTCCTTTTTGCCCACTCTCAGGCAAGGAAACTAGCAAGGTTCAGATATTTCTGCAGAAATGAGGCAGTGGATAGGGAAATCCCACTAAAGACAATTCCTTCTTCTATCTGAGGCCCATGCAGCTTAACCTACTGATGGGAAAGGCTCAGAGACCCCTTGTGTTTTGTTTTCCCTTCTTAGTTTGTCTTTTGGTAAACTGCAGCACTAACCCCTCACACTGTAATTATGCCATGGCACAGACACTTCTGTGGGCACGCTAGCTCAGCACCTTTTTCTTAATAGAGCAGGGGTGTCAAACATCCAGCCCATGGACTTTTGCCTTAAGTCTGGCTGAGGTGGTATGGCTTGTGCCCATGTTGCTACTAGGACTGGAGCTGTCACCATGGGAATCCCTGCCACCATGGCAAGAGCCGGGGCTTTGCCCATGGTAGTGGGACTTCTGCCCATGGTGCTGTTGGGCAGAAGGAGGCTTGTCTCTCCTCTTTTTACCTTTGACATGCTATAAAATGTTCTTGGTGTTCTGCGTGTAGCACCTCATCCGTGTGAAGGGTGAGGAGGCAATTCTGGGGATTCCTTGGTTAAATGGTTGTCCACAAACACAGGGGACTGGACTCAGACCCTTTCCAGTCCTATGTTCCTATGCAACTCTCAGAACTGTTTCTTAGGTTCAGGGTCTCTGCTGCTTACTAGTTCAGCAACTATAATTCACCTTCTGCTTTAAGTGCATTTTTTTTACTTCAATTGTGCATACGTGTGCATGTGTGTATGCGCATGTGTGTGTATTATAAGCAAATTAATTAATAAAACACTATTGGCACATACTTTTCCCTTTGGGAAGTGACTGAGAAAACACACTTACAACACATCTTAACAGCATTGCCAATTCCTGAAAGCAGGAAGTCACCAGACTAACCTCAAAAAAGGACTAGATGTCACTAAGTAGACCTTCTAAAGTGATTAAAAAATTTTTAGTAGACAGTTTAGAAGAGCTGAACACAGTAAACTGATAGGGGATCCTTAATGCATGCATTTTATCATTAGGAGCCCCAAGAACTCACTAGACCTAGCAACAAGATCACTTAAGTTAGCAACACTAGATCTTAGTCATGCTGTTTCAATACCTTTGAATTTTCAATTTTATCTCTTCCTGTACAATGAGCAATGGCCCAAGAGAACTGGAAGGCAATTCAACATAGGTAAACATAACCTCATTTCAGTTTTTCCATCTTAAAGTTTACCTGTAGCACAAATGACAGCAGAGAGGCAGAGAAAGTTTGTCCCTCTCCTCCTCACACAAAATTCTCACTCAAATTTAGAAGTTGCTTTCAATCCAGGCTAGCTGGCTCATCTGTGTCTGTGAGATGAAGCCACATGAGGTTTACACTTGGGTTGATAATGCTAGTTTGCATTGGCTAATGCAATGCATTCGATTGACTAGTTTGCATTGTGGATACAGGCTAAATCCCTCAAGTGTTCAAAGTTCTCCAGATCTATCCCACAATTCCCCTTGTGCCCAGGACACAAGGCAATTGCTCCCACAATTAACAGTGAAAAAAACCCCATGGAACAGTTTGGTTTAGTACAGCACTGAGAACTACAGGATGTGCCTGCAAGAATCCTAGTAACTCACATATAGTACAATTGAAGACACTGTAACCAGTGCAGTGTGGCTACTGCCACCAAAACTAAGCCACGTTGGGCACTCACACTTAGCTGCTGAATTCTTTCTGCAATGGAGACATGCTAAAAATTGATTAACCAATGGGGTCAGCATTTCACTGTCCTTTTGGAAGGGAGAAAGATGGCTGCCTTCAGGAGACAGGCTCTTTCAAGGATCATTTAAGAGAATGAGGCAATGAAGTAATCTAGTAGCCAGGTTGTAGTAACTGTCTGAGATGTAAGCATCTTGTTAGGCGAGTATATGAAGCTGGTGCCAGAGAGACCTTCAAAGGATCAGTCTACACTGCCCGATTGCTGCTCAAATCTGTGAGCAAGGGATTAGAGTCTTCCTTATGCCTTTGTTTTGAAATCTTTCTAAAGCCCACAGGGAAGGCCTCTAAATCAATACCTATAACAGAGGTTCTCAAACTGTGGTCCATGGACCACCGCTGGTCCACAAGATCCATTTATGTGGCCCACAGAAAGGTTGTGGAACAATTGAGAATATCTGTACTTGGCCCTGCACTTGATTTATTTTTTCTGATGATGGAGATTAAGTAGTCTGCCAAGACCCTCAGCAATTTTCAAGTGTTCCGCGAAGAAAAACGTTTGAGAACCACTGATCTAGGAAGACCATGGCAGGTTAAGTGACTCTTTCTCTGCTTTTATAAACTGTGTACCCTGTTTGTCTTGTCTAATGGATTATTACCTATCTGGTAGCAAATGCAGGAAAGGAGAGACACTGCTACTTCAGTAGCCACAAACTCATAGGACTTGCTACTGCATTGTGTTACATCCTAGTCCATGGGGCTGGCAACCTTTACAAGTCACAGGCCTGAACAACCTGACCCCAGTCCACTGGAAGACAGATGGCTTCAGCAGTGGGCCAGGGCCAAGCACTGCTGCCATGTGTCCCAACACCTCCCTATGAAAAGACCAGCCCCTAAAGGGGGCTGTGAGGTCCCTTGATGGCCACCTTAATTCTGCCCCACTCCAGTTCCTCAGTATCTCACCTACCACACCTTAGTGTCAATGTTATATTACACTGGGAGGCTGTCACCCTGCCACCTGTAGTGCTTCTATTGGTGCTGCCTTTACCTAGGTCCTAAGTACCATCTGTCTCTCTGAGGTACCAACCCCTTCCTGCACAGCTTTCTCTCCAAACTCCAGTTCTCAGACACTGGGCCCAACTGACCCTACAAATCCTGATTTTTAAGAGCAATAATCATGGCCTTGAGCCACTCCTATAGCTACACCCATGCCCTACAGATTTCACTTAGTCATGCACCAGACCCCATGGCCCTACACTGGTTGTAGCCTCTGGGTCTTTGACCCACACTGGGCTGTTGTCTCCAGCCTACAACTAGTCAGCTTTTGCTGATGCAGCCTGCTGGGTCCCAGACCTTCACAAAGCTCTATCTTGGCCTCAGCACATCTCCATTTCAGCTCTGGGGGTCTCTGACCTGTGCTGGGCTGTTGTTTTCAGTTGATAACTGCTCAGCTCTGGCCCACACAGCCTGCTGGTTTCCGGACCCATGTGAGGCTATCTTGGCCTCAGCCCTCTCTCCATCACAGCCCTGGGGGTCCCCAACCCACGCTGGGCTGTTGCCTTCAGCCTATAGCCATTCAGCTGTGGCCCACATGGTCCACTGGGTCCCAGACATGTGGGAGATTCAGTCTTGGCCTCAGGGTCTCTTTTAGCTTCTGCCCATCTTGAGCCCTCCCTCCCTGCAGGGCTCTACTCAAAGTGTCCCCATGCACCATGGCTTCCACACTTTCCCTGTAGCCACAACCTAGTTCTCCAGTCTGGCTCCAACAGAAGCCAGGGGTTTGTCCTCCCCTAGGCTCCCCTCACTACCAGCTATTCCTCTGGGATGCCCTTCCTAGGGCCCTTCCCCATATCAGTCTATGAACTGTCTCACACCTGGGATTTACATCTGGCTAAGGCTTCTTCTCAGTTTTGCCCACTCCCACCTGGGTTTCCTGCTTGATGCAGGCACCAGGCCCACAGCCTTAGTTTCTCCCTCTGGGTTACTCACAAAGCACACTGCAGTAGCTTTCTAGGAGCTCTCCTCTACAGAGATCAGGGCCAAACTACCTCTCTAGCGCCGGAGGCAGGCTTATATAGCCCCTGACTCCTCCTCTACCTGGTCACCTGACTCCTGCTCCTCTTGCAACAGGGCTCAGGTGCCACTCACCATTTATCAGCAGATTTCCTACTCAGCAGCCTGCGTTTGCCTCTACAGTTCTGCCTCTTAGCAGTAGGTGCAGGGGTATCCTATTAGTCCCTCCACAAGCTTGAGTGAGCAGCGTGCTAGCCTTCCCTGCAGACTGCATTTTGCCCTCTCCTGCAGTCATTACCTGATCAGCTGCCTGTCCTACTCCCAGTAACAGGGGCTAGCCCCCTACACTTCTTGCTTCTCGGCTGCAGAGCAGCAGGGAACTGAGATGGGGCCAGACAGCTGGAAGATGCATCCATATTGCCACTGGCTCTCTCCATCCCCAGCTGTACTATGGCTGCGGCTGGATGGAGCCCTGTCTCAATTCCCCTTTGGCTCAGAGCTGCTCCTACAGTGCAGCTAGGGGGAGGTGGAGGGGGGGAGAAGCAGTGGTGGGACGAGTGCATGTCCAGCTGCTGGGCCCTAGTGCAGCTTCTCATTGCCCAGCCCCAGCACAGGCATGGGCAGAGGCAAAGCACTTTGGTTCTGTGAGCCAGATCCAGTGGTTCTGTGGGCCATATGTTGCAGACCGCTGTTCTAGGACCTTCACCCTTTACTACTGCCAGTTTGTATGTACTGCAGTATGTACGTACTGCCAGTTTGTAAATAAGAAGCAGAAACCCTGAGCTACTTAGAGAAAACACATCCCATTGGAATATACATTTCCATCAGCAGG
>NW_005842015.1:2860388-2882594 GCF_000455745.1 Alligator sinensis
TGTTTTGTTAAATGGGGTTATTTTACCTGAGTTTAGTTAGAAAAAAATGACTTCATAGACTTTATAGACATTAACGGCTGAAAGGGACCTCGTGAGATCATCAAGTCTAGCTCCCTTGCCACAGGCAGGAAGTCTGCTGGGATCAGACGATAGTTTTAGCATACCCTTCTTTAATAGTGTCTAAGCAGTTACACTGAGGCTCAGCATTTCAAAATAAAAAAAAAATAATGGAAAGAAAAGGGTCATTTTAAGATTTTCAGATTGAAATTTTCCAGTGTTTCATTTCAGAATGACTTTTTTTCAAAAAGACTAAATGAAACATTTTGATTTTATGTCCCATTTTTGTTAAGATGCTTTTGAAATAAAACTTCCGTTTCCATCACTTTTCCACCCTTATTAAAAATGGCTAATGGCTGGTAATCTGTGGGTGTTTGGTTCTTTCTGTGAATTTAGTTGGATGGTGTCACCTGAGTTCATTAGACTAGATAATACAGGGGACCAAGATGGAACGTAAGTCATTTTGTTGGCAAATAATTAAATAAATTCCAGGAAAACAGAACAAGAGCATTTCATACTTTCCTACCGTCACATTAATTTGTAATTTAGCTCCCTAAATTATAATCCTGGGCAGTTCTAATATGGCCTTTCTAGTTAGATAGTACTTCGGATGAGAGAGTCTGGGAGCTTCCCATCTTGGAGAAACAGTTGAAGGTGTGTGGAGACACTTCAATTAAATTTCAAGCTAAAGACACAAAAACACGTATATACACATGTATCTGTTATACATTACATTGGATGAATAATTGGTGTGTTATCCATTCTATAAACTCCCTCACTACATAAATTGATTCAACCCAACACTGTGATGGAATGAGGACCCTCAGACAAAACAGTAGTAGAAAACACAAGAGAGAATGTGTGCCTATTTTGCTCAATGTTTTAAAATTTCTGCTGTAACCTTAGCTTCTCTTATTTAAATTTGGATCTGAAATGAATCATGTGGTTTATAATCAGGGGTAATTAAGAATTCAAACATTCAAATCAATTAAGATATGATAGCTTCTCAGGACACACTGCTTAGCAGATGTGAAGGAGTGTGCTACTGTAGTGTGTACATGCAGAGATTTAATAAGCTTCCAAGTTGTCCCACAAGCTGTATTTTATCTCTTTGATCAAAAGTGATAGCCTGAGAAGGGATACAGAGTCAGGAATTAAAACAAGAGCCTAACTTCTCCTTGGTTCTTGTAATACCAAAAGGAACTGGGAAAAAGCAGAGCCCTCCCCCCCCATCGCCTTATTTAGCTTGCTAATTAAGGACATGCAGAGAACATCACTGCATATCTCCTCCACAATGCTGCTACTGCAAATGTATCAGACATTTTCCTCCACTCCTTCCAGTGGTTTCCCATAGAATATAAAATCAAGTTCAAGAATTCAATCCTAATCTTCGAAGATGTTTCATAGCCTGGGCCCAGGATATCTAAAATGCCAACTAGAGCTTCAAATAAAGGTTATGGCTGAAATGTTTTTCCTCTAGCACAGTGGAATTTTGTACAGTAAAGGCAGTGATAATTTGTGCAGAAACCAAGGCTTCCTCAGTGGCTGTGACTGTGAAATGTCACAGGAAGTAAGCACCAGCACCAAGTGCAAGGTGCAGGTCTTTGGACCGACTGTGACTTCTCTAATAGGCATACAGAAGGGTGTGTGTAAATCTTAAAACAAAACACTACTGCAAATGCTTCCCGCTCTGAGAGGAGGATGAGAGAATGAACATACGACAGATGTTAGGTCACACTGCTTAAGGCAATACTGGAAGATACTCAAGATATTACACAGTAGGCAGTAGAAAAGCCTACTCTCAATAGATAGATAGTTCCATCCATTTCCATTTTTTTCTTTTCCACTAGGTTTCTGGTTATTTGGGAGCTCCTGTAGAATGACCTGATAAGTCACTAAATAACTTCTATAACCTTCTCTTTGAAGCATCCTTTATATCTTTAGAGAATGTGTTCTATCTCCTTTCATCTCTAATCATAAAAACAACATCTGTATTACCACCACCTCAAGAGGCTTCAGAGCACTCAGCATTTGAGAAGGTTCAAGCACCTGGAAAATATATATATTTAAACATAACATTTTATTTGGCTGCAACTGATGATTTTATCATCCTTGCCTATCTCTTCTGCTTTAGATGTGCTTTTTTCTCCCTCTGCAAATAGAATACATGTTATAGAATATAAGCTATAGAAAAGAAGTATGTCCATGTTCCACATACACCTTGTTTTGTTCTTTCACTTGCTCTTTTTAAGCACCAGAACAAACATTTACTAAACTGTTTGTCTGAACATGCATTTTTAAAAAGGTGATTATAATCATAGAACCATAGAAAATTAGGGTTGGAAGGGACATCCCCAACGAGATCATCCCAGCCAAGACTTTGTCTACCTGGGTCTCAAAAAGCTCTAAGGATGGAGATTCCATAACCTCTCTGTTCCACTGCTTCATTACCCTCCTTCTCATGTAGATACTGCTGTTTGGCCTGAGAGAAGGATACCACTAACAAAAACTACAAGCTCACTGTATGGCAGGTTCCTTATAACAGCAGTGAGTTGAAGAATGTGGCTGTACATCTGACATTTTGTCAAGCAGTGTCAATGATAACGATGACACCTGTCAGCTTCTCAGACATGGATGCCTGTGGATGTGTGATGAGCAGACAGGCCTTTCTATTGTATACATCCAAGGCTCCACATCTGGTTACACATCAACCAGAGTATAACATTGTATAATAGAAGTTTAATCACATCTGCCTATCACTCTGTACCAGAGTCCAAAACTGTAGGACACAGACTATACTGACTGGTCATAGGGTATTAGCTTCCCTTGCAGTTCCATCTGGGGAAACTGTAACAAAACAGATAGTGGAAGTAGAGATGAAGAGCAAAACTGGAAGGCACAGCCTCAGAAAAAAGGTTCCCTTTCCGTGGCCAGCTAAAAATAGGTAAATACTTTTCAAATGTTAGTTTACTATGTAAGCAACTGCCCCGGGAATGTTATATGATAATAACCACTGCAGTTTGATGCCACCTCTCGATATGTTCTCATCTCAGTTGGATAGCCAGATGTCTATAAGAAAATGTAAAGACTGGGAATTATGTACCAGTTCAAACATAAGAATGAAGAATACAGATGCCCCAGTTAGTGCCACTAATTTAAGACTCATGCTAGCAATTTCGCTACATGAGAAATATTGGCTTCTTGATTTAGGAACCATCAAGATCAAGGTCACATCTGCTATCTTGATTAACTCTTCCAGTGTGGCAGTTCCAGACAAAGCATATTAGGCGCCAGTTATCCCCACCCTAAAATACAAGCAGGTGATTTGAAAACTTTTTCCTGAATTCTGTTGAATTTTAGGTGACTTGAAAGACTTCTGAGACATGAATCTCCAAATGGAAACCCCTCTGCCCCAGCAAAAAAGCTCCTTTATGTACAACTCTTGGCTGGATAAGTAGTAAAGTTGTGACATTGTAAGAGGCTGGATGCTGATTCAGGAAAGCAGTCCAGTACTTGGCTATCCCCATTGCAGTCAATGGGATTTAAGAATATGTGCTTGGCTCAAGTGTGGCAATTGAACAGGGAAGGAATTTTTATTTAGATTTTTTACAACACCTGTTTAACTGCGAAGCCTCTCAAACACTTCGTGGAAAAATGAGTTCTTTGTTAAAGAGTTAACAGTCCTAGTGATTTAACAGTGAGAAAGTTCTCAATATACATATTTAGACCTCTCCTCGACACCACCCAAGAAGTTCTCCCACAAAGCACATGGCATTTAATGTTTTCACTCTACCTTTGAACTTAGACATTAAAATACACTTTTCAGATATTCTTCATAAGAAAGTAAAACAGACTAAATTTAATTTAAGAGATATTTTGTAAATTGGCTTTAAGATGAGCAGAACATATTATAATGATCAGCATTACAATTTTAGTCAAGAAAAAGGTGTGAACAGCACAACTCCTTTAGTAAGCACCATGGAATTTTTTATGGGTACAGTAAAACAAAATCTAGTTTTACATCTGAACTGAAAGATGGGACTTTCAATAGTACAACATCTTAGAAATACAGAGCCAGATTATAAGGAAAGTGTCTCTTGTTTCAACACCACTTCCTGTGGAACCTTTGGATTTCCTTTGGCTGTTTTCATCCACGTGTGGCCTTATTTTCATTGTTACAGATGAAAGGATTCCAACAAGGAAGTGATACAGTTTTAGAAGCCCCATGATGTACGTATCTACAGCTGACCACTCTTTGTTCAGATGCTTCAACAGTTAACAGTTCACAGTTTGGAGTATTAGGATCTCAAAAGTATGAGCACAATAACTAACTAACTAAAATGCATTTTTTTTCAAGGGTGTCTGAGAGATTTACTGTTAGCTAAGATGGTTTTCAGTTTGCAGTGTGCCTGAGGCTCTATTTGTAGAAGGTGGTACTTTCTTTTACCCCAGTGTTGAAAAAAATGCTGTATCACATTTGATTCAAATACCAGCAGGTGATCGTGGTAGATATGGGTTTGCAGGTTGACTTTAAAATGTGGATGTCCTTTAGATCTGAGAGCTGTGGTTTAAAGGATGCATTGTAGAAGAAATACACAACCTGTAAAACATAGGAAGCTGGTCCCCCATCACATTTTCCAATCTGTTCTTGAGCTCCCCTTGGCGGGATATGACTTCTCACTGTCCCCTACATATAAAGCAGAGCCCATGGGACAGCATCTGTCCCAGCATGTGATTAAAACCATTCTCTGGGTAAGATCTGGATAGCTGCTCCTTCTTTTTCCTCTATCAATGACACTTCAGACTTGTTGGGGTGATTGAGCATTGTTCTCTGAAGGAAATGGCTAAGCCACTCTGGATTAGACTGGCAGATTTGTAAAATGGCAGCATAATATTATCTCTGCTTTCCTCTTCCCCCACAGCAGTTCTTATCAGTTGGCCTCCCTACAGAGTATAAACTGCCCTTCTCAAACTTGTTGCTGCCTTACAGGCAATCACAAGGAGCCACAAGTCCATCCTGGGACTTTCTACCTTACTTCTAGTTACCTTATCTCTAGTTACAGAACACATAGCTGGAACTACCATGTAGGTCCTCCAGATGGCCTTTAATTAACAGCCTTCGTTGGAGTGCCAGAGACACTTTTTGTCATTCCTGTGAGCAAGACTACTAGGCAGGTCCAGCTGCACTGGAGTTGAAAAAGTGACCACTCTTTTATCCTACATGGAGGGATATCTTTCAAAAGGGCACAAGACCAAATTGCCCTTTTGTCTGATAAAGACCATTACATCTACTATTGTACCTGTGAAGAACTGGACACTACTCAGACTGCTGAGGTCCTAGAAAGTAGGCCTGTGCGAAGCAGCTAGTATTCGCTTTGGATTTGGCCGATTTGGGGGACAGTGATTCGATTTGGTGATTCGAATCACTGTCCCAAATTGATTTGGCTGAATCTGATTTGGAGATTCAGCTACTGCCAAATCAGCTGAATCTCCGAATCATACAGGCCCCACCCAACGCCCACTCTCCTAGCTCCCAGCTCTTTGGAAAAAAAAAGCTCCCACTCACTGGCTGCTGCTGGGCAGAGGGCGATCCCCACTGCCCCATACTGTGTGGGGGGCTCTGCCACAAGCCCCCTGATCCCCTCCCGCTCTCCAAGCCCCTTCCCCCCACCCCCCATGGCTGCCCTGCCTGCTCCAGCTCCCGGCCCTTTAAAAAAAAAAGTAATGACTCACCAGCTCCTGCCCAGCGGGGGGTGAGCCCTGCTGCCCCACACTGCCCACTGTCCCACACTGCATGGAGGGCACTGCCATGAGCCCCCAGAAGCCTTGAGGCTGCTGCAGCAGCTGGTGAGTTTTTTTGTTTTTTTTTTAAAGGGCTGGGAGCTGGGGCGGGCAGGGCAGGGCAGCCAAGGAGGGGGGGATTGGGGGACGTTCAGGGGGGCTGAGGGAGCAGGCAAGGAGTGGGACCTGGCAGGGGTCCCTCCATGGTCCCCTCCCCGCTCTTTCAGCCTCCCCTCTTCTGACCCCTACTTACCAGCTCGGAGTCCTGGTCCAGCTCCCTGCTGCAGCCAGTGGGGACTGCCTAAATTGCAGAAGCTCTCTGAATCTTTTCTGAATCAGAGAGCTTTGAATCAATTCAGACCTTTTAATTGGTCCCCTGATTTGATTTGGATTCGGAGGTTTGGCCACCAAATCAAGCTGAATCTCCTCCAAATCGAATCAGCACCCAAAGCTTTGCACAGCCCTACTAGAAAATGCCAACAGGAAAGGAGGTTTGTTTATTGAGATACTGATGCTCATTCACAATTTGAGTCTTTTAAAAAAAAAAAAAGTTGACTGAAGATATTTTTGAGTTCTCCAGCTTGAATATCTTTACATTTCCAATTTTATCTTTGCCTGTACAACTAGCAATGGCACAAGAGAATGGGTGGAAACGCTGGTCACAGAGTTGTTTATAATGAGGCCACATGAAACACTGGAGAACGTAGGGCAAGGCAGAACCTTGCCTTGGCAATGGAATGGATACAATTACCTTTATCTCTGTGATCTAATGCAAGAATATATCAGTACAAGTTCAGAACTCGTCAGCCTTTCTTAGGTTCTCTGATAACCTGAGACATTGTCAAGAACACCTGATGAGGGATAAAGCTCCATTTAATGCTGTATTTCTCAGGTTAATCTCTGGTAATTTGTCAAAAAGATCAAAAGGTAACAATCAATGTCCAAGTATCTTCATGGGATGAAATACTGGGTACTAAAGTTCTTTAACCTAGTGCAACAAGAACAAGCAATGGCTGGAAGCCAAAGCCAGATACATTCAAACACAATATCAGTTTTTAAACAGCAAGTGTGATTGACCATTGGAATAACTGACCAAGGGAAGTGGAGGACTCTCCATCTCTTGGAACCAAAGCTAAATGCCCTTCTGAAATGCGTGATTTAGTTTGGCAATTATTGGGCTCACTACAGGGGAAGCTGGGTGAACTTCTATGGGCTGTGTTATATGGGAAGTGAAGCTGAATTATCTCAATGGTCCCTTCTGGCACAGCAATCTATTCATCTAGGGTACAGATGATAACCAGAAAGATGTTACTGATCAGGTTTCTTCTTTGGCTTGAAAAAAACTAGAGATGACCTCTATTAAGCTCACTTAAAGGCAGAGAAGGTGGTGCAGAAGCCCTTCTAGCATGTTTGGCAAATTCTGTAGACCAGGATTAGGAGCACAACCCTGGGAGGGAATGTGCACAAACCGAGGGAGAGCATTCTGCATGCAGAATTGGGATAAAGCTGCCTTAGGCATGCTTCTTTACACTGTTATTCAGGGGTCAGTGTCCAGCTAGCCCTACTATAAGCAGCAGATGAAGCTGCTGGTTAATTGAGTTGCAGCCTCCTCTCTTCTCAAACCTAAAACTTCCTTTCCTTCATGATTTGCCTCTGGGAGAAAAGGTGGCACCCCCGCTCAAAACAACTGCCACTACTTGGGATTCCGAGTGGGCTTGAAACCCCTCTGCTTCCCTTACAGGGTTGAGAACAAGGAAAAAATAATTTCATGGTCATTATGAGATTCTCTGCATGTAGAGCGGCAGGCAGCCAAATAACCAGGGCATTGTTTCCTTCAAATAGTTTCCTCCTGCTGTAGAAACTAGCTCCAAAATGTGACTGAATTAAAGGGGTGCTGGCTGTGATTCAACCCATTCAGTCTTTCACCTACAGCCCATAATATGGCTATATTCACTTTTGAGCTTGCTTGTAAATAAAAAGTATTGCACTGTAAATCACCCAACTCTCCCCTTACTAAAACACACACAAGCTACATTAATTAAAGCAAGCTCTCCCTCCCTATCACAATTACCTGAAGGGGGAGGGAAAGGAAGAAAAAAAAAAAGAGAGAAAGAAAGAAACCCCACAGCCAAAGTCTGCATTCTTTGGCTCATCACAAGGATGCATTGTAAAGGCTGATTAACATGCATATAGCACATACACACAATCAAAGCTAAAATAAACTTTTAAACCCGGAGCTGTCTCTTTTCAAGGAGGGAAGGGGGAGAGAGAAAGGGGAGGGTGTTGCATTGCCAAGCTTAAAATTCACGATGCAACTCCATAGTGAATGGACACGTTTGCCTGTAGCTGTCTAGGAAGAAACAAAACCAAAGAGAAACCACACAACCTCCAAAAGGATTTTTTTTTAAATTTCCAAATCGTGCCTTAGAGACCCTGAATGGAGTCTCAGGCATTTTCAAATGAATTTAAGATGAACAAGAAGGGAGCTGGGGGAATAGTTATAAGTGTTGTCAATCTTGGAGAATATTACAGATGGAAAAGGCCAAAAGAAAAAACACAAATCTTTTCTCAGAAAGAGAATT
This sequence comes from Alligator sinensis, assembly GCF_000455745.1. Lineage (NCBI taxonomy): Eukaryota > Metazoa > Chordata > Crocodylia > Alligatoridae > Alligator > Alligator sinensis. The sequence goes on from NW_005842015.1 coordinate 2,868,809, forward strand.
AAAAAAACCCTTTTGCTAAAATGGTAAGGAATAAACATTAAAAACAAAACAAAACAAAAAACCCCACTACAAACCAATAAGAACACAGTGATCTCTTAAAATTCATACACCTTTCATGAACATTAAGGTAACAGATACAGTTGCTAAAACATCAAGAAATGCAAGTGATAGACTTGAATGTTAACTCTGCTCCTTGCAAAGCATGAAGTGTCCTTGGGCCCCAATCCGGCAAGGGTTTACTCACACACTTCACTGAGTATGCCAGCAGGCTCACACTGACAGCATCTAGGATATTTTTTTCACTCTTGCATGCTTACATTAGTATCTCCTGGAGTCAGATCTTGAAACTTTTATTCACTCAAGTAAACTGCGTACAAGTGGCCCCCAATGAAATAAACTGAAGCATTCCAGGGAGCGAGCAGTCCATGGTCATCTCATTGTAGGCTCAATTCCCCATCAACATTTCCCCATGGTGTTCTCATTCATACATGTACAACATGATGTGCTGGTCTTCTTACTTATGCTGGACAAGTACAAACTACATCAAAATGCAGTCATAGAGAACTGGGCCCCTGTGCTAGGCAAGTTTCCTTATCTGGAAGGAATGAGCCTGTTCCCTTTACATTTGTACAGGGTCTAGCACAGCAACATCGTGATTTATTGGAGCCTCTAAGTGGTGATGATAAATATTTCAATTTTATCTTATACATGCTCATTGAAGTGGTATGATAAACCTTCCCCCTGCACCTTTGAGACACACTTAGCATCTCTGAACATCCTCTCCAGATGATTACCAGAGGGAGGTACATTAAAATGGTTTATGGTACTTAATGATTTCTTGTGTCACTGCATCTTCTTTTATAGTAGTTAATGTTACAAAGAGATTTTAAGATTGATTTTTTTAAAGCTCCTGGATATACTTAAGGAGCATCATGAAACTTATGCCGTTACAATAAGAATGTATTCAGAGTAAGCCTGTACCCTACCAAGGCCCAGGTCCTGCAAACACTCCCAGATCTGCCTAACAGTAGTAACTCTGAAGTCTTAAAGTTAAGCATGTGGGTAGCACTGGCATGACGGTTGCATGTTCTACTTTAATGCTATCTTTACTGACGCTCACATATGTACAAGTCTTAACCCATTTTCATTTCTCTATGGTTATTTTTAAGCAATTAAAGTCCAGTTATTACTCTTGAATGTTCAAGCCTTTTTTGCAGAGCCGAGGAAAATGCAATTTCCTTTTGCCTAGAGAGCCAACTTTTTCAAAACGTGACCTATTTGTGGACTGAAATTCATCCTAAATGAAGTTTTTCTATATTTCAATTCTTGCTGCCATTCTAGCCAAAGTTATTTATAGCATATTCTAGACTGTACTGGGAGCTTTGCAAATACTTAAAAAATAGGTCCCTGCCCCAAACAGCTTAGTGAAAGGAAGTGACCCTGCAACTTTATATGGGCAAATGGGTCCACTGAATACAGTCAAATGACTCACAAGCTAAGTTCCTCCCATCTACTACTGTTTGCAAGATTGGGTTGCAAGGGATGGGCTACCTATGTGGCCCATAGCACCCAACTTTTCCAAGAACCATGAAACATCATTCATTGGTTCTTCAAGATACACAGCATGGACAAAATTTTCCAAAGTGATCACTGAGTTTGGATACTATACCTGGAATGGCTGATTTTCTGTGATGTTATTCTTTGCAGCTTTGCACCTTGACTTCATTTACCCATGTGTAAAGTGAGTACAAACTGCTGTGGTCTTATATGGCAGCAGTGTGAACCCACTTTATATGGACACAAGATAGTGTACAACTAGGGCCTTACGTCTACTTTAGGACATGTCTCACTAGGACTTTCAGACTGGTGAAGAAGGATGAAGACCCTCATTTCCGTATCTGGGCCCCTCACATTCTCCTTACCACTCTCAATTGCCTAACAAACTTCCCACCCCACATTTTTGATTTATGGAAATATGCCCTATCAATAACTTGCCCCAAGGAGCATACAAAAATTAACCAGCCCACACTCCTGAGCATCTTTCCATAGCAGAGACAAGGCCCTCCCTGAAAAAACAGAGGCCCAATTTGCTGAACTCCATCACTCTTCATCTCTAGCAACCATTTGGGAAGAGATTAAGGGAGTCAAGATGGTTGGGACCCTGAGTTTGCCTCTGGGGAGAAAGCAACAACTATAGATTTATGTGAAAGGTGCTTGTATACCAGGGTAATTAATAACAGTTTAAAACCCCAACATAGATGAACACCTTCCACTAAAAACATCCCACTAGTTGCACCAGATGACCAAATCTAGGGACCATTAATTTATGCATCTCCACTTACATATTGTAGTGCTACATGAAGAAAGCTGTACCAGGTAGGTAAGAAACAAGCCAGAAAGGAGCTGATCCAGGGCTCACAGAAAATAACGGAAAAACTCCCATCAGTTTTGGCATCAGGCTCACAGGCTGTATTAATGAAACAAATGCCTGAGTTGATATTTCAATCCATTACAATTGTTAATTGTAACGTATTCCTGTCTCGGACGGCCAGGGCCGACTTGAGTTACGCTCGTACGTCAGGGCGGGCTGGTGAATGGAGAGGCAGACACAACTTATTGGTTGCAAAAAACTTTACTCACGCCGCTTGCAATCACGACGCAGGTGGTCCGGTTGTCGGAACAACCACACGAGTTGTTCCAGCTGGCGGGGCCCAAGCCAGTCAGTCTAGCGACCGCCAGCCGCAAGTCAGATAACTTCGGAGGCACTCTGCAGCGTGCTCAAAGCTCTTCAACTTGGGCGGAAGTCACGCGGAATTTTAAACGGCCAGCGAGCCAATTACTAGCCGCCATGTGTGAATAATTTAGCACTGGCCAATAGAGGGCACAAATTTACATTCGAATGGCGGGAACTCTTTGCACCGTGCATCTCCGTGCTGCAAAGAAGAAATGCATCTTGCAAAGGAAACTGCAAATTAGTGGGAACTCTCCTGCACGCAGGCTCTCAATTGCAGCAGAACACTCTGCCGTGCAAAGGAGCTCTCATGTGGCCAGGAAATTCCATAGTGCCGAGGCACAAAAAATCACTGGGTCGTGACAATTCCATGTAGCTAACAGGATTTAGGAAGCAAGCAATATATATTTGCAGCAGCTTTAATTTCTGAGAGGCATTTAAGTGTAAGCACATGTAGAACACATTGTAGTAAACCAATCTGGAAAGCAAAGGCAAGGGTTAGAGTGCCAAGATCCAGATCTGGAAAAGGTCTCAAGTACTTAGCCTCATATTCCTGTTAAAAAGCTATTTGTCACCTGTAATCCCAAGAGAACCCACAGCCAGTGAATCTCTTTGGAGATAATAAAGACCTCCCTCAGAGGGGGAACAGTGTCCCCTCTTCCAGATACTCGCCCCACTTAACAGAGTACCATACTTGTACTTTCACAGCTACATACAGATCCTAGTTTACAAAACACTGCTAATGTATTTCTAACCATTTACCTATGAATAACTAAAGAGCTAATTTAGCCCTGAATGTGTTTTGTAAACAGGGAACTTAATTTAGTTCCCAGCCCTTCAGGGTGGCCAGCACTATAAAAGCTTAAAAGCTGTAAACTGATTTAGTTGCAACTACATATGAATCATGCCCAATAAGGTAGAGCCCTAATACATGCATTTCTAATTAAGCCAAAACATTTTGGTGTCATCACAAAGACGGAAACCACCACTAAATTCAATCACTGTGAAATTCAGTAGAAGTCATTATCTAACCTACACAGATTAATACTCAGACCGTAATTCCTGATCCTCAACCAATGGACAGATAGGCAGAGGGGGAAAATTACAACACTACCTTTGAATTACAACACTATTTGCAACAGCGTGCCCTTGTTGCAAGGAAGGCTAAAAGCATACTGGGCTGCATTAGTAAGAATGTTGCCAGCAGATGGAGGGAAGTAATTATTCCCCTCTATGTTGCACCGGTGAAGCCACATCTGGAGTACTCTATCCAGTTTTGGGCTCCTCGCTACCGAAGGGTTGGAGAGAGTTTAGAAGAGGGCTGAGGAACATGTCTTATTAGGAGAGGCTGAGGAAACTGGGCTTATTTAGTCTGGAGAAGAGAAGACTAAGAGGGGATTTAATTAGGGGTACACCAATAAAGTTTTTTTGAGCTGATACCGAAGGCCAATTATTAACCAGCCGCATCAGCCGATACCTGTTTGGTTGCCAATATGCAGCCTGGCAGCTTAAAGAGCAGTGTCTGGCTGGTAAGTCTGTTGTGAGGAAGGGGTGGGGGGGAGTAGATCGAGCCCCCATTGTGAGGGAGGAAATGGGGCAGGTGCAGAGGCAGAGGCAGGCACTGCCCAGCCAGGCTGGGGCAAGGCAAGGCATGGGACAGAGCTGCAGCTCTTCTGGGACGCGCAGAGGGGCGGGGAAGGGGGAGCTGCTCCCACCACTGCATATACCCCTGGGGGAGGCACAGGGAGAGTGTGCCCCCCAGATCTGTGTGCAGGGTGAGGGCAGGTTGCCACAGCAGACTGGGGGCCAGGGGCCGTACCAGCTTCTTCCTGGTGGGGGTAGGGCTGGGCTAGGGCTGTGCTCAGGCTAGGGCAGGGTGGGCAGCAGCAGCACTGGGAGAAGGGGTACAGGGGGCTATACCACCCTGAAATTCACCGTAGCTCCCCCTGGAGCCACCCCTCCCAGTGCCACCACCCAGCCTGAGTGCAGCCCTTGCCCAGCTCCCCCACAGGGAAGAAGCTAGCACAGCCCCCAGCCCCCAGTGTCTGCAGTGGTAGCCTACCTCTACCCCACGCACAGATCTGGGGGCACATGCTCCCTGAGCCTCCCTCGGGGGTATGTGCAGTGGCAGGAGCCCCCCCCCGCCCCCCCCCGGGAGCCACTCCCTGCCCCTCTGCACTTCCCAGAAGAGCCACAGCTCTGTCCCGCACCCTGCCCGGGCAGCATCTGCCCCTGCCCCAGCCCTACTCTCTCCCTCACCGCAGGAGCCTTAATCTGCCTCCCCCCCCATACCCCTTCCTTCCCTCCCACAGACTTACTGGCCGGACACCGCTCTCCAAGTTGCCAGGTTGCATTCCTGGCTGTGTGCACACTGCAGCCGCGCACATATATTTATTGGTGACATTATTGGCCACATCAGCCAAAAAAAGCTGATTGGTGATAATGTCAATTTTCCTTTTATGAGTGCCGGTATGATATGGACTGATGTATTGGTGCACCTCTAGATTTAATAGCAGCCTTCAACTACCTGAAGAGTGGCTCCAAAGACGATGGAGCTAGACTATTCTCAGTGGTGGGAAATGACAGAACAAGAAGGTTGACAGAACCTGGAGGTTTTTAAGAGCCAGCTAGACAAAGCCTTGGCTGGGATGATTTAGTTGGAATGGTCCTGCTTTGAGCAGGGAGTTGGACTAGATGACCTCCTGAGGTCCCTTCTAACCCAGTTTTCTATGATTCTATGATTCTAATTTTATCTAGAACACAAGAGTTTAGCCATTAAAAAATAAATCACTCAATTAGCATAGTGTTAACATATGTAATTTTTCTTCCGTCTCAAAGCTCCACTTACGTTCTTCAAATACTGCAGGAAACAGTTACCTTTCCTAGAATTGCCTAGCTGCCAATGATGGAGCTTGGGTTGAGGCTCCTGTGTTTTAAAGTAATTTCAGTACAAAGGGAAAACAGAATGTTTGAAAAGAAAAGGTGTGCATGCTGGGGATGAGAAATAGCAAGGAGAAAGTCAGAGACTTCCCTCCCATGGCATCTCTAATACACGCAGAATAAAGGCATGTCCCAGCCATATTCAACCAATTTAATTTGTACTTTCATTCATTTCAGGGCTCAGTTTACAATTGTCTCTACTTTCCCTCAGCATAGTTTATGGGGTTTCCTAATTTCTGTTTACAGAACTGGCTTAAATCAGGGGTGTCAAATGCATCTGGCTTTGCTGGCCATATGAGGGTTGCTGGGCCAGTCTGCCGACCAGATTAGGACCAACTCCCTGAGCCATGTGCAGCATCTGTGCAGCATGCACTTGTCCCACTCCGGGGCTTGTGTTGCATGTGATTTGTGGATAGACTTGGTGCTGCACACAGCACAGGGGAGGCAATCCAGGGTGCAGGCTGCATGTGGCATCCCACTGGACCAGGCCTGTTCACTGGCTCCAGGTTGGGCCCGAGGCCGCCTACACATGCCGGACCGAGCGCACAGGGCTGGTCCAGTGGGACACCACATATAGCCCATGCCCCAGATTGCCCCCCCTGTGCTGAGTGCAATACCAGGTCCAGCCCCTACAGATTGAACCCTGGGACTGGTATGTGCTGCACATGGGATGCAGGCTGGACCAGCTGTGGTTGCTGCAAGGGAGCTGGCATAGGGCCTGTGTTGCATGTGGCTGCATGTGCTGCATTTGTCCCTACTAGATAGGCCCTGTGTGCTGGCTCCGGCATGACTTGATTTGGACCAGCCTCAGAGCTGATCCAGCGTACATACTGCATGCAGCATGCACTTCCTACCAACTCCCTGTGCTGCTTGCAGTGTAGGGTCCAGCCCATGTGCCACGGGCAGGGCCAGGGCTGATGCATGCCCCATGGTGGTCCAGAGACCCACATACAGCTCCATGGGTTGGATCCAGCCCACAGGCTGTCTGACACCCCTGGCCTAAATACCTAAACTTTGTAACAAGGAAGAAGAATTTTCATCTTGGGAGACAGACAGATTAAGTGACTTGCACAAGATTTTACAGTTTGTGGAAGAACTAGCATTAGAATCAAGATTTTACTCCTTTCAATCAGGTTCCTTAGTTGCAAGACTATTACTCTCTCCATCTAATCCAACCCTCTACACAGCCTAGAAAATGTGGATCTTCCTTTTGAAAGCTCCTATGAACTTAGGCTTTTCCTTAACTTTGTTATTAGTTCTACCTCTTCATATAAGACATCTAAAAATGTCTCATCCTTGTCCTAATTGTGAGGTCCTTAGTGTCCAAACACAGAGACACATGCTTAACTTTGAATCAAATGGAACTATTCACAGGTTTGAATTTAAGCATGTTTGCCTCATTAAGTATTTTAATTTTTCCTTTCCCTGTATCATTGCTCTCCAGAGCTAATTCATTTCTGAAAAAAAGATGTGCTTTGTGGTGGATACCCTTTATCATACTGTGATATACAGAATATGAGGTCCGTATACTCTTTGTTTACATAATTGCCATGGATTCCCTTTCTTGTTGTTACATGATGAATGGCCTTCAGTCATATCATTTAACGTATCAAAATGCAAAGGAATACAGGATGTTACTGTATAACTATTGCATGGTATCTGTACCAGGTAGGTTTATTACAAATACAGAGAGTTCCAGCGTAACATTTAAATCTGTTAAATGTGTTGGGGAAACACAGTGTATTCTATATAAACATATTTTACGGGCAACACAGATTGCACATACTGAGATTAAGGCTGGGTTCTAAGCATAATGGCAAACTTGCACAACCTTATGGCAAGCCTAGCAAGAGTTTGGTATTTTTCCTAAAGCTCTACATTCTGAAATAAAGAGATTGCATGACTACCTCCACTTTGATTAAAAAAAAACAGTTCCTTGTTCTCACTGGAGCAGAAAATAAAAGCTTGAAAACTTGGAGTGAGTGAACCCTAGGAGCTCAGAAACCAGAAGAAAGAAAAAAACACTGGGAATTTGTTTTTCTTTTTAAAAAGACCCCATGATATTCAAGGCAGAGACTCTCAATAGAGTTGGGCTCAGATTTAGGATTTCTGGGTGTCTGGTGCTGGCAAAACTGTCTGACCTCTTCTTTTCACACCCTCAACTTCTTTCTGAACTCTCCCACGTGTCATCCCAGTCTGGAACATAACGTACAAAAGGCAATTTTTATTGCAGCCTCGGAGTTTGTAGAGAGCGGCCATGGAGGTGACGGGGGGGGGGGGGGGGGGGGGGGGGGGGTGCAATAAGTTTATTATTCAACTGCTGCAACACAGTGCAAAACCACATTTTCTATGCTGGTGAGTCTCAACCAGGGTGCCATGGCATCCTGGGGTGCCTTCAAGTCCTTTTAAGACATGCCCCTTACCATGAGCACTGTGTGGGGTGCCCTTCAATATTAGCACTGAACAACATGATGCATGATAACCTGGGGACTTCCAACAGGTATCTGGAGCCTCCAAACTATTCTCCCCTGTTTTGTTTTGTTTTGTATTTTTTTGCAAGGGAAGAATCCCTCTAGTATTTTTCCCTGTGAAAACTAAGAGGAGGGTTTTCTGAGGAGGTGGGGGGCCTCTGGGCTAAAAAGAAAAAAGAAAAGGTTGAGAACCACTAGGCACACAAAGTCCCAGTGCCTTGTGGGTGGAGAAGGTGATTTGGCAACATTTTATAGAAGCAGGACATTGGCTACCCTGGTCCCCCTGCATTACCTGTGGCAGGTTAGGGTGTTAGGTCTTTATTGTGCCAGGGTTGAAGGTCTTATGTAGAGTTGAGGATAGGGTTGTAGGGGATGGCTTGAATAGGGATGATCCTGCCTTAGACACAGGGTTGTACTAGATGATCTCCAGAGGTCCCTTCCAGCCCCGCTTCTCTATGACTTCATGCGTACTCCATCTCCAGATGCATGGGGGGAGCAGGTCAGAAAACAACCCTCCTGCAGGCACCTTGCCACAGGTAAAGCAGAGGAAACACAGCAGCCAATGTCCTGCTTCTACAAAACATCATCAAAAAAACATTTTATCCACCTACAGGGCCCTGCCACTGGGTGCCTAGTGGTTCTCAGCCTTTTTATTTTTCAACCTGGAGACATCCCTCAGAAAATATGAGCCTTTTAGTCTTTGCAGCCTGCCTGGCTGCTCTCCCTGCAGGTGGAGAGGGCCTGGGGGCTCTGACACATTCAGGTACGTGAGTAGAAGGCAGGCAGGGTTCTTTGGGTAAATGTGATCTCTTTTATTAGATCAACTCAATAGCTGGAAGCAAACGGTGCATGCCCCCAGTGGTTGGCGGGGCACAGCAGCGGTGGGAGCACAGCGAGAGGAACGCAGCACCGGTAAGTGGGAATCAGCAGCGGGGTGGCGAGCGGCGACCACCCACAGGCACCACTGACAGTGTTGGCAGCACCTTTTTACAGGGCATGCACCGCCACGCTCAAGGGGTGCACCCATGTGCACCCCCTACGTATTGCCCCTGGCTGAAAAAATTGTTCTTTGCAAGCGTTCGGGCACAAACACCCTTCTTCAGGCACAGAGACCGTTTGCTGGAGTTTTGTGTTCTCCTGGAGAAGGGTGGAGGCTTTCCTGCCTAGAAGCCATGCAGCCGCCTCAGAGAGAAACAGTGTTGCTAGGTCTTAAATATGAAATTATCATATTGGAAGTTCAAAGTTATTATATTTGCTGAAAAACTATCATCCACTGAAAAAATATGCAGGTAAATCTTATTTACTGTATATTGCTCACTGTAAGGACCAATGAGTCAGTGAGAACTGGGTTATCAAAGCTGAAGCATTTACAAGGTCTGTTCAAAAAGTATCGTGACTGAATGTGGCACAGGATCTTCCAACTTCAACCCTAGCAGGCAAGGGGATGGCGACAGCAAGGAAGAGGAAGAGAAAAATGGAACTGAGGACAGCAGCAGCGGGCCCTCCAGCAGGAGCTGGAGTGACAGTGACATGGATGACAGGCGAACTGAGTATGTGACCCCGCAAGTGGGGTGGGGATGAAAGGAAGGGGTTGCCTGGTCTGAGAGACCAGAGCTTGTTTGTGCGTGTAGCGAAACATTGGAAACCCCACTGGAGTAGAGGATGTTTGCTGGCAGTATGGCTACTTATGGTTCTGGACTGACTCTTGGGTTTGGAATTTGTTTTGGCTAATGTGGCTTGGAATACAGAAAATTAAAAAAAAAAAAACTGGTACAAAGTATTGGGCATGGGGGACGTGGCTTTGCTGAATATGTCTGGGAATGCTGGGATTCCTGTGGACAGGTTTGCGGCTCATGGTGTTTTCCCAGTTTTCTGTGGCCAGCGGTTGACGTAAGATCGTTTGTGTCTTTCATTATGTCAGAGTGTCCAGAACAACACGTGTGCATTACATTTTGCATGAAAATCAGGAAAATGGCAAGTGAAACATTTGAATGACTTAAAATAGCATTTGGTGATGACGCTATGAGCTGTGCAAGAGGTTTTGAATGGTAGCGTTGGTTTAAAGAAGGACGATCATTGGTCAAAAGTGACGAGCTTTCTGGACGCCCTTCAGCATCACGAAATGATGAAAATGTGGCAGCGGATCAGTTTGACACAAAATGATAGGTTGGTGAGTGTCCGTGTCCGTGAGATAGCAGAAGAAGTTGGAAGTTCTGCTGGTTCATGTCCTTCAATGTCCTTCTAACTGGCGATTTGGGAATGAAATGACCAGAAAAATGACCAAAAACGTAAGTGTCCGACTCTTGGATGCTTCACCACAACAACATGCCTCCCCACTCAGCACAGCTTATGAAGCAATTTTTAAGATAGCAGAAGAAGTTGGAAGTTCTGCTGGTTCATGTCCTTCAATGTCCTTCTAACTGGCGATTTGGGAATGAAATGACCAGAAAAATGACCAAAAACGTAAGTGTCCGACTCTTGGATGCTTCACCACAACAACATGCCTCCCCACTCAGCACAGCTTATGAAGCAATTTTTAGCCCAATTTTAGCCAAGCACCATATCCCACAAGTGCCACAGCCTTCATATTCACCTGATATGGCCCCATGAGACTTTTTTCTCCTCCCTCAACTAAAGAAAACCTTGAAAGGAAAAAGATTTGGTGATGTGGAAACCATAAAACAAAATGTGACTGAGCAGTTTTTAGCGATTCCACAAATTGGGCAGGGGCCTAGACCTGATGATCTTACGAGGTCCCTTCCAGCCCTAATGTCTATGAAATCTGTGAAACTGCTTATCACAGGTACTTCCAACAATGGCAGAAATGTTGGGAGAAGTGTGTGGCTGCAGAAGGAGCATACTTCAAGGGGACTAAGCCAAAACCCTTGTAAATGAAACATTTTGCTTCCTACAGCATCAGTTTCGATACTTTTTGAACAGCCCTCCTATTTTGAGGCAAGCAGTCCTAAGAAAGCGCTCACAGCAAACCCAAAAGTCAGTTAAAACTTGCTGGGAGTGACTTGGGTTTTGCATATGCTGCATCAATTTGTTGCTTCAGAAATTACTGGGGATAAAGGTTGTAGCTGTGTCCATCTAAAAGTACAAGCAGTCAGTGTGGTAGAGGTGATATCTTTCATTAGACCAACTAGGGTTCAAATTACACTTGGAGTCTTGGGGGGCTCTGCAAAAAAATTGGGCTGCCCATCACGATGCCCTAATAAAATTGGAGACCCCCAGGTTATAATTTTCAAATCTTACAGGGGGCCCTTTGGTCAATTATGGGGCCGCTCAGCCCCCCTGAACTCCCCCATAATTCACACCCCGAGACCAACTAGACAGCTAGAAACAAAATTGTTCTTTATTATAGAATCATTGTGTCATTTGTCAGGAAAACTCATTTTTCTGTTATCAGTCCTCTTCCACCAGAAGCATATCTATGTTAAAGGATGGTAAGTGGAGCAATTAGGGGCACTTAGTACAGGTGTGACTGTGATGTTACAGGGATTGCAGGGATATTCAAGGGAATTGCAGCCAGCTGAAAAGAAGTGCCAGTCATCCAAGTGAAGGAATCAACTGCAAAAGAAAACAAAAACTCAAACCTGCAGAACATGAGGGTACGTCGCATAGGGTTCCGGCGACGAGAAAATAAACCTGCAGGACTCGAACCTGGGTAGAAGAGCTCTGAGGCCGATCGTAAGGGCTCACACGAAGTTTGTCAGGCTCCGTGGGTTCGGTTCGTAGCGCGTGGGAGGGGTACGTCTAGGAATCTATCGGCGACGGGGAGAGGCTAGAGATTGATCAGATCTCCGTTGCCTGCTTCAAAGGCACGGGGTCCCTGAGGATCCGCAGCGCTTAGAGATCTTCACACAGCGTGAAGTCTCCTCCTCCCTTGTTCGTGGAGTCCTCCAACTTGGGCGGAAACCACTCAAGCCTCTTATACGGCTAGCAAGCCAATCACTAGCCGCCACGTGTGAATAATTTAGAACTGGCCAATAATGGGACTCGAATTAGCATACCAATGGCGGGAACTCTTTGCAACGAGCATCTCTTCTCTGCCACAAAGAAATGCACCCTGCAAAGCAAGCTCCAAATTGGCGGGAAATTCTCCCTTGCACCGGGGTTCTCCTCTGCAGCAGAAAACTCCACTGTGCAAGGAAGCTGCAATTTAGCGGGGACAATTTAGCAGTGCCGAAGCACACACAAATAAAAATCACACCTTTTGGGTTGTGACACATTGAAGGACCAGAAGGGACCTGTAAGATCATCGAGTCCTGTCCCCTGCCATGGGCAGGAGGTAACTGGGTGCAAATGAACTCCACGAGGTGCTTGTTCAGCCTCCTCTTGAACACCTTGCAGGGACGTATTTGGGTGCTGCTCTGAGACAAGAAGAAATGCACATCTCCAGAACTCTTGGTTCAGAGATGATACCTTTTATTAGCCCAACTAAGAAGTTGCAGAAAAAGATCTTTTGTTTTTTGTTGTGATTTCTTAGTTGGTCTAATACAGCAGTACCCAACCTCAGGTCACAACCCAAATGAGGGTCATGAGGGCAATGCCAGTGGTGCCGCACACAAAGGATGAGCTGCGCCACGTGCTGGGAGTTCCCCACCCACCCCTGGGCTGCCACTGCCGCTGCACTCTACTCCCAGCAGCGGGTCACGGCAAAAAGGGGTGGGGAACCACTGGTCTAATAAAAGCTTTCATCTCTGAACCAAGGGTTTTGCGTTTCTTTATTGGCAAGCTTTTGGGCGCACACGTGCTCTTCCTCAGGCATAGGAGGAGGCAAAGATAGTACAATTTCTCCTGGGGTAGAAAATTCATATTGTACAGGAGAGCTGGAAGGGGCAGGAGGGGTCATCTCTCCTGGCTGGAGAACAAAGAAAAAAGGTGTTTGCAAGTGTCTAATAAAAGACAGGGATGTACTTGGTAGCTGTGCTGCTCTGAGACAAAAAGAAATGCAAAAATCTAGAACCATGGGTGACTGGTGCGTCCTGAGTCGGGGGGGCACTTGCCCCCTCCCAGCTGCTGACTGGATGGGGGAGGGTTCCCCTGCAGCCCATTGCGCTGAGAGGGTGGGGGAGGTCCCCTGCAGGTGATCCCTGGCACTCCTGGGCTGGCGCAATCACTGCGGAGGAACCCCCCCACCCCTGGTCAGTGTGATCGGCTGTGGGGGAACTGCGGGGATCACTGCTCCTGGTGCCCCCACTCTCTGGCCAGTGCTCTCAGGGGGGCACCAGCACTCTCCCCTGCCCCTCGCCTCAGTGGGGAACACTGGCTCTGGTCAGGCGGGTGCGCGTGCACCCCTGCGCACCCTCTACGCGTCACCACCCTCTAGAACTCTTGGTCCAGAAACGATACCTTTAGGCATCACTGACTCCTCTGTGAAATCCTATGAAATACGAACTTTCATTGGCGCCTAGGAGAGCTTTTGCAATCTTTTCCTCCCATACCCCATGAAGGCTGTTTGTGCCTGAAAGCTTGCAATTAACATTTGGGGGGGTGAGGGGGAGAAAATCCTGCTGGTCTAATAAGACCCCTAAGTCCTGATAGCCCTTTGGGAACCCAGAGTTCTCGATTTGGGCACACAAAAGAAGACAGCCCCCGCTGCCACCCCCCGCGCTCAGAAGCGCTGCCCCGCGCGGGG
>NW_005842015.1:2883520-2893453 GCF_000455745.1 Alligator sinensis
GCCGCCTCCCCCAGCGCGGCGCCCGGCAGCTCCGCGCCCGCCTCCCCGCGCTCCGCCTCCTCCTCGGACGACAGCGCCTACGACGCGGCGCTCAGCCCCGAGGAGCGCGACCTGCTCGACTTCACCGCCTGGTTCGGGCCCTACTGAAGCCTCCCGGGTAAGGGGCCCTGCCCGCCCGCCAGCTCCGGTGTGAGCCGGGCGCTAACTGGGCCCGAAAGGCACCAGTTTTGGGGGCACCCCCTGCAGCAGGGCAGCCGCGAGCGAGAGGGGTGGGGGCAGCCTTGCCTGGGGAGTGGGGGAGGTGCCCTCCTGAGGTCCCTTGCCACCCTTGCTTTCTGTGATACCTGGGGCTGGGCGGAGGAGCTGGAGGGGATTGAAAGGCAGGTCCTGGAGGCACAAGAGCTGCCTGCAGGAGGTCTTGGAGTCCAGGAGGAGAGGCCCCAAGCTGGGACTCCTCTCCTTTTGGCTTCCTCTATGCGCTTTTCTCTTTTATAGGTGTCAGTGCATGCACTTTTTTTTTTACCCATGCACATGCCTGCTTTTGGGGGGGTGCGAAGCTAGCTTGCTCGCACTTGTGCTTGGGGGGGGGAGGGTGGCGAAGCTTGCTCCATCCGATCCTCTTCCTCATTCAGTCTGCACTCCCACCCTCCTATATTTTCTATCTTGCCCCTGCTTCTGGTGTTGGTATTGCCAAATCTGGTGGAGTGCATTGTGGTACTACATGGCATCTTGCAGGTGCCTGACCACTGCAAGCAGCCAGGAGCATTGCAGGGAAGGGGCTCTGGCTGTCTTGTAAGAGCTGGCCTTCAGGCAGGGGTAGGGGTTAAACATCCCTGTGGTGGATTGCCCTGAGCATCATCAGAATAGGAGAGGGGAGGGGGGAGGACAGTAGTTTTACCCACGCTGTTTGAATGGCACTTCACTGGAATTGGCTCCCTTGCCCTCATTGTCCCAGAGCAAAGTGTTAATTCAGATACTTCCCCGGCATCCCTCCCTGGAGGTCTGTTTTGAGCCTTGGACTAACTGGTTCCAAAAGACACAAGCATTTTTGCAAGCAACAACCTACTGTCAGGGTCTGGGAAGGAAGTGGCAGAGGCTGAGCAGGCAGCTCCCTCTCTGCAACAGTTGGTGAACTTCCCCGGGAAATGAAAAGCTGGGGGAAGCCTGGAATCAAGTGGAGTCAAATGTGGATTTAGCTTAGAACTGTTTGGGGTTGTAAATCAGTCACGATTACAAGCATCTGCAACAGTTGGCTTTCTTGTAGCTTTGATGTGTTCAGCATGCTAGGAATAGGCTTGAGTTTTTTCAAACAAATGGGGATGGAGAGGCTTGAAAGATTGGGGTAGGGGATAAGAAAAGAGGACTTTACAGTGCAAAACCTAAGTTTAAAAATATGAATTAAAAATGCTGGAGCCTTCTGAACGATTTTCTTTCCTGTCTCCTTGTCCCCCATCTTCAAAGCTAGACTCAGTGGCAAAATTCAAAAATATATGAGGAGGAGACTAAGTTTACAAGAGTTGTCTCCCACCCACCTCCATCCCCCACCAGGGCAAAGGGGACAGATTAGAGCAGCGCAAGAGCCAGCTCTAATGCTTGTACTTCATAAGGACAATAAATCACTTGTGTGCAGCATTGTGAGTGAGCCTTAAGTTGAACTGAGATTGATTAGCCTAGAAGTCATGGCTAGGGAGAAAGCAGCATATCTGTTCTAGGAGCTGTGTGGACTCTGTTAGTTGCATACCACTAATGGCCTTTATTTATTTATTTTGTAACAGCCTTGAAAGCAGAGATGTTCAGGACCTCAGTACCTCATTGTCCTTGATGCCTATTATGATGAACAGAAGAGCAAAAAGTTCTCTTCCTACTTCAACCTGTTTTCTACCTTCATAAAGCCCTGCTGCAAAGAACTTTAAGAAACTGGACTTTCAGAAGCCACCTGCCAGGGTTCTTGGAGCAATCTGTTGTGGCTCCCGAGTTCTCCTTTATTTGTTTTTTAAAAGTGCAATTATGTAAATAGGTTCTAGGGACCACTATGTTCACCTGCTGTTGTACAGTAGTTTATGGTGCCCTCCATGTCTTTAATTACCAATGAAATGGTATGCTTGTACTTCAAATGGTAGCTTGAATGCTATCGGGCGTCCACCCTTAATACCTGTGTACTATTTTTGGTGGGGCGGGGGAGGGTGGAAAACGAAACACTTGCAACTTCCTTTTTTATTTCTAAAGGGGGAGGGAATTTTTGTAAAGTCAAACAGATGCTATTTTAAGTAACTTGAACTGCCTATGGGAACACTATCAATATGAAGACGTATTTTTGTATGAGAAACTTTAGAAAAGGGGGAAGGGAAGGTTGAGTTATTTTTTAGTAAATCCAATCCCCTTGTTCCTTAACACTGCCAGCTAGAATGTTTTGAGAACTTATATGATTTAGATAAAGGATCTCTTTTTCCAAACACTTTACTAAAAGGACTATAAAATCTTGTTTTGTCTTAAAGGTGGTGTCCAAGTTGTGTCTGGTGTGAAGGCTCATTTATCTGAAAACTGAAGTTTTTAATGTATTGAAGGCATTTTTGTATGCACTTGCTAGGTTTTCTTAAGTTGTACATATGCAGTTTTTAAAGAGTATCATATTTTATGTAAATTGAGTTTATAAATAAAATTATTTATAAATGGCTTTGGTAGCTGTTAGATGTGTACGTTCCAGCTATCTATTTAGGTGTCCCATTTTGCTTGGGGGAAGGACCTTGACATGGAAAGCAGTAATAGAAGAAAACTTACAGGGTAATAAGGAGGACTGTCTGCACACAAGTCGCGCAAGCGGCATCCACTGTTCTTAATTATAGGGGCTAGATGCATTTACAGTCCTCCTACTCAGCTGGGTGTGGGAAAGAGATGAGTGAGAACCGCTGGGACAACTAACCACTCTAAAACTACAGGGAGGTAGGATTGTAAAGATAAAGGCATACTTCAGCCTCTAAAGGCAAAACACAATGATTGCTCTCCTTAGGGTTGCTTTCCCAAAATACAGTGGAGCCTCTGCATAGCCCTCTTTGCAAGGCTGTCCTGAAAGCAGTGCAGAGCCCTACATAATACCTCGGGCAATACCATCATTTCTAGTAATTAACTTGTACTGAGAGCTCCAAAGACAGATGCCTGGTACCCTTCCTCAAGCTAAGCAATACTTTGAAATAAAATGAGGCGTGCGGGGGAGCCATATTAAGAGGTTTAGTACTACTTCTGGGTCTATACTGAAGGCATGGTTCAGTGGAAGTGTGCCCCAACTTCTGTTACTGGGGGAAAAGTTATTAAGAGCCAAAGCAAAGATCAGAATGGGTAAACGAAGGATGTTTTCAACAGCTCTTATGAACTAAAGCAAAACAAAAATGCGTACTAGAGGCTGTACAAAACCAAACTAGTAATCACTGAAAAAAACTCAGACCTACTTCTGGAAGACCATGTGTATGGCTCTTCCTTTGAAAGAAGTAGTTCCTATATCTTAGAATTCAGAAAAACAATAGGATAGTGCAGTTCTAATTCTCTTATTATACTTCAACGTGGTGATTTAAGTCCTTTCATATTCTTGAGTTCATCGTTCAAGGACTTGTGTGTGCTTGACACTTTTTTTTTTTTATTTGAGCCTGAGTCCTAATATAAATAAAAACAGGGTGTGATGAGGTGTCTAAGAAATAAATCAGTATCTGTGGCACTCCATGAAGCAAGAAAAGCTAAGGGTATTTGGTACTACTTAAATAAATAAAAGCAGGCCCTATTTAGTATTTTGAAAAGGCAGCTTGGTCACTTGTGAGCCTCTAAGCTTATCTGTACCTGAGACAATTGCTGAGCAACTCTACATATAGACATTTTAGAAGTGCTTAGAGTTAGAAGTGGACAAGGTTCCTTGGGTGAATTTGATATCTTTTATTAGACCAACCCAAATGGTTGGAGAATAGTTATTAAGTAAGCTTTCGGGTTCAAAAACCCTTCGTCAGGCTAAGGAAGCTGCAGCAGTTGGTGTGTGCTCTTCCTGGATGGAATGAAAAGTAAACAAGCCAGGGGCTGGGCTGGGCTGGGGTTGTTGTACTTCAAAATTTGCACCCTACCCAAATCAACCTTCAAATGTAGAAAAATCCTCAGTCCACTGGACAGACTATGGGAATTGGACTCCAGAGTGGTGCAAGCGGTGTAGAGAAAAACCTGCTCCTATACGACTCGTCAGCATCCCATAGCTCACCAGTGGCAAAGCAAAGACTAGCATAGCTAAATCCTAATCTGCCTGTTAAATACATCAACAATTAGACATGGAGAAAGCAAGTAGGTTCTGAGGTTTATCATTTTCATCCTTCCAGCATCCCCTTTTCTTACATTTTAATTTACCATTTTCATTAAAAAATGACTGAGACTTTAAGCTCTTATAATTAGAGCACACCTCAAAGATGGACCGAAGCAGGGATGCTTGTATAAATCTTTCAACTGCTTAAAACAAGAGTTTTGAGAGATTTTTTGGCTTGGGCTTTTCCAAGCCTTTTTAGCCTGCCAAAAGTACATAAAGAGACATCCAGCTCTCCTGTCCAGCTATGCACAATACTGCAAACCACTGGTCTAGACAACTCTGCTACTATTTAATGACTGCATTGTTGTTTACCTTCCTTCAAGAAATTAATACCAAAAGTGTTGCGTTTAAAATGTAGTTAGTAAGTCTTTTTCAGAAGTCAGTCACCCTAGATATTTCCTGCAGCAACATTAAAGCTGTATAAACTAACTGTAACAATTTATAGCTAACAGTTATTAGCTATAAATGATAAAATATTAAAGTAAACTAGATGTCATACCTTAGATTACAAACAGAGTCCACTATCACTGTTCTATACCACTTTTATACTCACTTTTTTGGGTAAGCTGTGATTGAAATTACTCAGGAGCTATATCCCATGCCATTCTCAGTGACCTAAGAAAATCTTACAAACATTTCTGAATCCATATGAAAAGCAGAAAAGTTTACATTTCATATTTGGAAGGGGTTAGTACAAGTTTTGGCAATTCAGGCACAGAGAAGCCGCACCAAGTTACCTGAACAAAATATGGGGGAAACAAATCTTTCCCTTTCTGGGAAGACAAACTGATATAGGCTTTTGCAAAGCTTTTGAGAAGCTGAAAAGGAATTTCTCTTCTCAGGCTCAGAGATAGTGAATAATTCATTGTGTGTCATGATTAGAAAACTCCTCCAGAAGTAGAAAGGAGCAAGGTGAGCATATACTGATTCTGACAGAGTTGTGAATGATAAAAGATTTAAAAATTTTTTTTATTGATAATATTCTTGGATAAATCTAACTCAAAGAATTTGCCAAACTATAACCCCAGATTAAGTCACATCTTTCTTCCAGCTGCTTTAATCTCAGATGAGAGCTAAAGGAACTTTTGTCTAAATACTAGAACCTCAAATAGTAAATAAAGAATCAAAATTAGTTAACATCAGGTAACTGTGAAGTTCATACAGAATAATATAGTTCCCCTATAGACACTGTAGACCAGTGGTTCTCAGCCTTTTTAGACTGATGGCACCCCTGGGTAGACTCATGGCATGGCCCCCAATGGAAAATGGCAACTCTTAGTTTTCCCTTTTTTTTCTGACTACATAAAATTAACAGAGCAATTTTGCTCTTGTAAAGAATGCAGAAAGACCACATCTATTGATCTCTGTTTGAAATCTCTAGGTTTGTCATGTGAATCATGTTGTAAACCTAATAGTGATAACATGCTGTGCTGTACTGTGGCACCCTGGTTGAGAATCACTGCTGTATACAGTGAAGATGCATTTCTTCAAGTTAATCAACTAATGTTTCTTAGGTGAAAAACACAATGTATTTCCTGTTTTCCAATGACTTCCCATGTTTTTAAAACAGGAAACACCGTGTAGGGAGTTTATATACAAACTGGAAAACGGAAGGTCCTTTTTTTGTTACATACAGTCCCACTTAACTCTGCAGTTTATTCTCCACAATCAAGAACGGCTGCTAATTCAAAACTGACCAGGCTGAGTTCAATAGCACCTTGAAAGCTGGCAGAACCAGAAATGTGGACACCAAAATCTTCTATTTGTATAAAAAGATTGCATGGGTGACAGCAGCAGCAGTCCAAGATTTTTGGAACTCCCTTATGTACTTCACCAACCAGGAGAAAGTCATCACTATGAATAAATGGGATTATTCCCTTGCTGGTTCAATGGCTGAGTTTTGTCTTGTCATCAAGGATGCCAGTTAATGACAACTGTGGTGGTACTTGAATGTATTGTGCATTCTGGTCCACGGCAAACAGAATCCTGACTGTTTAGACTTGGAAATACAAATATCCCTTCATCACAAACACCCTTCATCACTACTGATATAGGCTACACTTTGGCTCTCTATTTACCAGTTCATTTTATAAAAGGGATTAAGAGAGCTCAGTTTACTTAGCCTAACAAAATGAAGGCTGAGAGGTGATAAAAGTATTTTGTATGGATGTGCTGGGGTGAGCCAAGAGACCTACTTAGTTGCAAGATGTAACTTGATACATTTATGGATGGATTTAAGGTGAGATACGTTTGCTTGCAATAACAACAGGGGACTGGATTTGATGATGACCCAAGAAGTGCCTTCCAGCCCTATGTTTCTACCATGTAGGGGATCAAATTGGAGGTTTTCATCAATACAACTGTAGATCTTCCCTGCTTCCTTCCTTTACCATTTTTGTTTGAAAACTCATTGCTCAGATGAAGACATTCCTGTGTTCTGAAACATTTTTTTTGGTTAAGGGTTCCAAGAATTCCAAAATGCAAGCGCCTACAACTAGCCACCTAAACATGTACCTTAAACATCCAGAGCTGTCATGGGCTACAATGGGAATTGTGGAAGTTGTCTCTCTCAGAAGCTGCTGGCTTTCATTCAGGATACATACAGGAATTATATTTCAATTGACCTAAGAAGTGTTAAGGTGATCTAAATGCCCACTTGTGCAGG
The DNA here is from genome assembly GCF_000455745.1 of Alligator sinensis. Classification (NCBI taxonomy): domain Eukaryota; kingdom Metazoa; phylum Chordata; order Crocodylia; family Alligatoridae; genus Alligator; species Alligator sinensis. Next base: position 2,890,516 of record NW_005842015.1, read on the forward strand.
TATTTGGAGGGTTTAATTCAGCCAAAAAAAAAAATGGAGCGCCTGAACTAAGTTAGTGCACCTAAGGAGATGTTCATAGATGTTCATAGGTTGTAAGGGGCTGGAAGGGACCTCAGCAGATCATTGGGTCCAGCCCCCTGGACTAGGCAGGAAAGACAACTGGAGTCAGGTTACTGCAGCAAGGTGACTGTCCAGTCTCCTCTTGAGACTGGACAGTCTCAAGTAAGTAAGTCTCAAGTAAGATTTCCAAAATGCACCAGCTTAGATCAAGAAAGGGTTAACTTGATCTTGGAAATGCCTGCAAATGTTCACAGTATAGCCCCAGGGTTAGGTAAACCCAGCCACTTGACACCCCTCCCCCCTGTCTCGGTAGCCCTGAATGGGCTATTTTTAGCATTCCCAACTGAACAATACCCTTTACAGACCTACCAACCCTGCCACCAACCTACCAGCTCCCCATCCCACCCTAAGTTACTTACCTTGGGGCTCCCCACACTGCTCCCAGCAGCAGTGAACAGCTGCACACATCACTCCCAGTCTAGGTTTAGGCAGCTTAAAGTAGGCTGCCTAAACCTAGAACGTGTGCAGCAAATGGTTTTTCGCACCCTTAGATATCTACCTATGAAATGGAGTGCATAAAGCTAGATACCACATTCTAAGAAGCTCTAAGCAAGCAAGTAGACCACCAAGGTTTGGTATTAAATTGTAGACAATCAATTCTGAGCAAATTAATTGAACAGAGGTTGCAAGGAAGACTTAAGTATTAGGCAGAGTAAATTTGCACCTTATAGACTAATCAGTAGAGCCTAACAGCATATATGTATGTACACACACACACACATATATGTATGTATGTATGTATGTACGTATGTATGTACATAATAAACACACACACACACACACAAGCACATACTGACACAAGCTTTTGTGAGCTGAAACTCACTTCATAAGATGCTGTGAAAGGATGTGCCTCTCAGACTTGCATCTTATCAATTCCTAACCCTTTCCCCTCTACACACTCCCTTGTACTACTTTGATTATATGACTATAGTTAAAACTGTAAAACTCTGGAGGGGTTGTAATTGATACAGCTTATTTCCATACAGAAAGGGGAAAAAGCTATGCCAGTGTAACTGTATACATATCAGGGGTTGTATTAGTGTGACTAATTTGCTCAAAAACACACCACCCTGTACATCCCTAATCAGCAGTTACACCTTTACAAAAGCTATTTGTAGACCAGGACTTAGCAACTTGCTAATAAGCTATAAACATTTCAGTTTTATATTCTGCTGTTCTCTTCACCATATTGTTCATTCTTCTTAGTGAGGCTTATGGAGTAGTAATTTTTATACATGTGCTTCTTATCTTGCCCCTATTCCCCTCATATTAGATCAAAGTTGTTCCAAGTTCCCACTTTTTTCCTCAGCTCACGTGGTAGAAACATATTGCATGATGGTGTCAGATCCAGCTTGTCCTTCTCTGGGTTGTAAAAAATAGCCTGTTTTTATATTCATATGCCTTTCCTTTGGCATTCTGAGTTGCTCAAAATGAGGCTTTGTTCTTGCTACCCAAAGCAAATTAATCCTACTGGGTGCATCTACACATTGAATTAGGGTGATGATGTGATAAACTTTGGCACAGTTTGTGCCAGAGTCAGTTGCTTCTAAGGTGCAGTGTTTACATGTATACCCAGGACCACAGCATTTTGAGCTAGTGCAGAGCAGCCCTGGACTGGCAGGGGACCTGGGGGGGCAGCTCTGGGCTTCAGCTGGAAGAATTGGGCAGTGGAGGGGCTGGCTGAGGTACAAGGGTGCTACATTGTGGGGCTAGCCAGCAGGCAGTCCCCGCACTTTAGCACCCTCGCGTCCCAGCCAGCCTGTCACAGTCTACACGTGTGTTTGAGTGTACATATTTGCTCTACCATAGGACAGTACTGTCCCCAACCATACTATCCTACAGCAGAGTTAATTAATTTACTGCACCCTAACATGGGTGCATGTGTAGACTGTAACACTTAACTACAGTGCTAATTAGTCAACTCCTCAATACAGCGCATGTGTAGATGCACCCAATGGGTGCATCCACATGAATGTGCACGTGCATCTTGCAGCATCTCCAAGCTCTTTGAGACACTGCAAGAGGCATGTGTGGGAACAAAAAAACGTTCCCCACACTGCAAATTCGCAACCCAGGGGCAAAATTAGACCCCTGGATATCCAGGGGTCAAAAAAAAAACAAAACCACAGGGAAAAAAAGCAGGGTAGGCAACCAGAGGCTCAGTCCTCCACAGACACGCTCTGGTAGCCAGCCAGACCGTCTCTATGCCTGGCCCTCACCCTGGTGTTGGAGCACATTGCCTGCCTGTGCAAAGCAGGCAGAATGCCAGCTGCAGGGAGCTGGACCCCGGCTCCTGCTGGTAAGTAGTGGGGGGGGGGAAGCTGGAGGAGTGGGGAGGGGACCATGGGGGGGCTCCGTCTGCTCTCCCAACCCCCCTAATCACTACCACACCCGGCCCCATCCCCTGCCTGCCCTTTCAGGCCCCCGATGGCTGCCCTGCCCAGCCTTGTTCTCTGTCTTCCCCCCCAAGCCCCCCTGGTGGCTCCCCTGCTCAGCCCTATGCCCTGCCTGCCCACTGAGCCCCGCCACAATTGCTGCCCCACCTGGTCCCAGCATCCTGGCAATTAAAAAAAAACCCCCAAAACAAAAAGCCTGCACTCACTGGCAGTAGCGGCTGCTGCTGCTGTCGCTGGGGTCACTGGGGCCTCTTGTCAGAGCCCTCCCTCCCCCCACAGCATGGGGCCTAGGTGACAGCTGTAGTGGCCCCAGCTGCCCAACAGCTCAGTGACTTGCTGATCCCAGCAGCACCCATGTGATGGGCAGTGGCAGTGCGGGTGCCAGGCAGCCAGGGCCGGGCCCCACTGCCCCACACTGCCCC
>NW_005842015.1:2893594-2893881 GCF_000455745.1 Alligator sinensis
GGGGGAGCAAGCAGGTGTGGGCATGTGGGACCTGCAGGCAGGGGTCGTAGCCCCTGTGGGGGCCATGTAACCCCTGTTGGGGGGACTGTAACCCCTGTGGGAGCAGTCCGTAAGCTGTGCGGGGGGGGCTATGCCCTGCAGGGGGGCAGGGGACCCACCCCTCTTGAGCAGCCCCCTGTGCACAGTCCCCCCACAGCTCCCATGGCCCCTCACATCCCTCCACAACCACCCACACCCCCCTACCCCCCTTTCTAGACCCCTCCTGCAAACCCCACATCCTCCCAGCA
>NW_005842015.1:2893949-2901445 GCF_000455745.1 Alligator sinensis
TGCCAGACAGGATGAGCCCCACTGGCAGGAGCTGTGGCTTCAGGGGCAGCTGCCCCACATCCTGGTTAGTGAAGGGGTCACAGGGAGCTCTAACTTCTCTATGGTAAGAAAACCAAAGGCAAACAGCAAAACATATAGGTGTCTAGAATTCATTTTATTATGATAGAGACACTGGTAGTCTTCCAAATTGCTTTAGCACTCTAGATCAGGGGTAGGCAACCCCCGGCACGGGTGTCAGTATGGCACTCGAAGGCATTTTGCTTGGCACATGTGCCTCTGGGTGGATGGCGGGGAAGGGGCCAGGGCTACACAGCAACAGCAAGGATTGGGCCCTTTGTGGCTCCCCCGTCATCCACCCTTGGCACACCAACATCTTACAAGTTGAAGTTGTGGGTGTTTTCGGCACTCCACCCAAAAATGTTGCTGACCCCTGCCCTAGATATATCAATAAAACATTGCCCAACTGATCGCTGTCTCTCTCTCTCTCACTCTCTCTCTCTCTATATAGTGGTCTTTTGTTTTAATTGTGGAGGAACATGGATTTGGGGGTGTTTTACAGAGTGACTTTGGGATTTTTTTATCAGGGATTTTTCAGTTTTCAAATAGGGAACACCAGAATTCCTGCTAGAGAGGCCAGTGGCAGGACCTAGGCAGAGGAGCCTGCTCAGAGCTGGCACCTCAGACCCAGCTGGCGGTGGCCGGCCTTCTCACCAGTTGGCGGCCGGATCTGCAGCCACAACCCACTGGCAGCTGGCCCATAGGGGCAGATGTCTTATCCAGGTCTGGCAGGTGCGCAGCAGGTCACAGCCAGGCAGCAGCCCCCACTGCCAGACCCCTGCAGTGGGTAGAGGGTGCAGGGAGCTCTCAGGGCTGCTTCAGCAGTCCAGCTGGCACAAGGGGGAGTGTCCCCAGGTACCGATTGGCCGGGACCCAGAAGCTCCTGAGAACGAGTAGCCCTGAGCTACTTGACAGGACAGCTTTTTGTACTTTTGGGGCCAGGACAGGGCAGCTGGGGACAGCACAGGTGCTGGCTCCAAGCTCTAGCTCCTTCTGGCTGCAAATCCAGGAGGAGCCAGGCAGGGCTATTTTGCCCCAGGTGGCACAATTTGCCCGACACCAAAGTGCTTGTCCAGGCACATGCCCTAAGGCAAAAAGCCCTGGCTCAAATTTGCACCACTTCTATTTGAGCTGCTGCATGTGCATGTGCTTGCATGTGTGGACACGCCCAATAAGTGTTAAAATAACCCTTCACAATGTACTGTCCCTCACTGTTATTCTGAATCTATGCTACCACACATCATGGACCACTTGCTGTCAAGCTCCATTGCTTTCCTACCCCAAGGCTACCTTTGAAGAGAGAATACTTCAACAAAGGAAAAAAAGGAGCAATTTTGAAAAAGAGCAGGTATAGGCCATTTTAAACATCAAACAAATCATTAGCAAGAAAACCTTCCACAAAATTGCTCACTTTTACTGTACAACAGCTATGTATAATGTACTTCCTGGCAGCAGATACCTGAAGTGAAATGGAGTACAACAGGGACTCAAGGGTCTGATGATAGCTTTTAATATACGCAGTTTTCCTTAAAATACATAGAAGGAAGAAAAAGTGTCCAAAGAGGATCCAGCATGGGAGGAGTGCCTAGTTTTCTTCATCACCTAAATCATAGTCCAAAAGTAATAAATAGCTGGTTTACAAATGAATCTGGTGCAAAGAATGAGTAACTGTTGGTTTCAGTTTATGATGGCTTGCATTTGTGCAGCACCTCATAAAGAGTTCGTTATGGAACAGGCATGCTGCAGGAAATAGCAGCACAAACTTCCACACATCTCTCTACCTATACCTCTGTTCTGGCTTGTGAGAAATGGCCTCCAGGAGAATTAGGGTCTGTTCAATCCTTGTTTTGTCTACTGAGGACTTTCCATTATGGTGTTTTGTGGGACATGACAGCTGCTTACTAAGAAGTGACCTGAGGTCAATAAACTATTTTCATATAAACCACTTAATAACTGAATGATTATGATCATTTTTAAATATACCTTATCCAGCTTGGGTACAAACCAGAAACCTAGACATATACATTATTACTGGTGTTCTAAGACACCCAGCTCCCTGAACCACTTGTAGTCAGTAGATTTGCATTGGCTCATGAACAGATGCCCAATAGGTTTGTTATCAGAGGGGGTTAGGGTTAGGGTTTTCTTCTTTACAATCCAGTGTTGTACCAAAGAAAATGTTAGTGATATTAATCTAAGCTACAGGAAATGTGCCAAACTACGTTACAACAGAACAGTACAATATTAAACTAAAGTACAATATTTCGTGAATGAGTACTCAAGAGTATAGTGTGCAATACAACAAGATGACAGAGAAATGAACTACTCCCTTCAATCCCTCCAGCCCCCTCAAAAAAGCCTTTTGGAGATGCTACATACCCAAGCGTCATTTAAGACTGCCTATATTTTGGGAAATGTTATCCCTGGGATGCACTTATATTGTATTCAGCAGGTCCTGAACTCATTTGAATATGTCACTGAGGGTTGGAGGGAAACTATTTTCAACCCTCTTAGCAGGTTTAAGAATGTGGGGTACTGCACCACCTCCTGCTGACTTGGAGTTGTCTTCTATTTATAAGCAGGTTTAAATGATTTGTTCTAATGCTTACAAGCAGCAATGATTTCTTTGGGTGATATCTTCCACTGGACCAATTGCACAGATGAGATAAAGTTAGATGAGCTTTCAAATGCAAGGCATTCTTCTTCCAAGTCATCGTTACTTACTTGCATAAGGAGTCACAAAAGGATCCAAACGTTAGCTGAGGGAGAAGACGATAAGAGCTCTGTTTTGGCATCTGCTCAGTCAAGGTCACATCTTTCTTTAGGGGAGGCAGGCAGTCAACTAGTTTTGCTTCTTTATTATGACTGACAAGAAATAGCACTACAAGGAAAGTACCTGTGTTGCACACTGCACCCCTGCCCTTAGCTAACAGGAACAGGTCTAAAGGAAGGAGTGATTTGCAACTAGTGTGCCAGCCTCAGTTTAGGTGGAAGCTGTGGGAAAGCTTTGTAAACATAGGGCTGCCTACCAGATGATGGACTTATTGTACTATTCAGTCTTAATCTCCATTAAAAAAATTGGGCTGCCCATCACGATGCCCTAATAAAATTGGAGACCCCCAGGTTATAATTTTCAAATCTTACAGGGGGCCCTTTGGTCAATTATGGGGCCGCTCAGCCCCCCTGAACTCCCCCATAATTCACACCCCGAGACCAACTAGACAGCTAGAAACAAAATTGTTCTTTATTATAGAATCATTGTGTCATTTGTCAGGAAAACTCATTTTTCTGTTATCAGTCCTCTTCCACCAGAAGCATATCTATGTTAAAGGATGGTAAGTGGAGCAATTAGGGGCACTTAGTACAGGTGTGACTGTGATGTTACAGGGATTGCAGGGATATTCAAGGGAATTGCAGCCAGCTGAAAAGAAGTGCCAGTCATCCAAGTGAAGGAAGGAAGAGGCTACATCTTATTTTGTTAAAGACAAAGCAGAGGAAGACGACAACTTTTGATTTGTATCTGGGATGAATGAGCCCAGCCTCTAGCACGGATCTTTGAAAACTCTTGGCACTCTGGTGTAGTGCCCGAAGACTGGAAGAAGGCCAATGTGGTGCCTATCTTCAAGAAAGGGAGGAAAGTGGATCCGGCTAACTATAGGCCCATCAGCCTGACTTCTATCACGGGGAAGATCTTAGAAAAGTTTATTAAAGAGGCCATCCTTAATGGACTGGCCGACGCCAACATCTTAAGGGATAGCCAGCACGGGTTTGTTGCGGGTAGGTCTTGCTTGACCAATCTCATTTCCTTCTATGACCAGGTGACCTATCACCTGGATAAGGGAGAAGAGATTGATGTCATATATCTTGACTTCAAAAAAGCCTTCGATCTGGTGTCCCATGATCGTCTCTTGGAGAAACTGGCCAATTGTCGCCTTGGGTCCTCCACGATCCACTGGCTGGAAAATTGGCTCCGGGGTCGGACCCAGAAGGTAGTAATTGATGGAAGTCACTCGTCGTGGTGTCCTGTGACCAGTGGAGTCCCCCAAGGCTCTGTCCTTGGACCCATACTGTTCAACATCTTCATTAATGATGTGGACACTGGAGTCAGAAGCGGACTGGCCAAGTTCGCCGATGACACCAAACTTTGGGGCAAAGGGTCATCATTGACCACAAGATGAACATGAGCCTGCAATGCGATGCGGCGGCTAGTAAAGCGACCAAAACGCTGGCTTGCATCCATAGATGCTTCTCAAGCAAATCCCGGGACGTCATTCTCCCCCTGTACTCGGCCTTAGTGAGGCCGCAGCTGGAGTACTGTGTCCAGTTTTGGGCTCCACAATTCAAAAAGGATGTGGAGAAGCTTGAGAGAGTCCAGAGAAGAGCCACGCGCATGATCAGAGGTCAGGGAAGCAGACCCTACGATGACAGGCTGAGAGCCCTGGGGCTCTTTAGCCTGGAAAAGCGCAGGCTCAGGGGTGATCTGATGGCCACCTACAAGTTTATCAGGGGTGACCACCAGCATCTGGGGGAACGTTTGTTCACCAGAGCGCCCCAAGGGATGACGAGGTCGAATGGTCACAAACTACTTCAAGATCGTTTCAGGCTGGACATAAGGAAGAACTTCTTTACTGTCCGAGCCCCCAAGGTCTGGAACAGCCTGCCACCGGAGGTGGTTCAAGCGCCTTCATTGAACACCTTCAAGATGAAACTGGATGCTTATCTTGCTGGGATCCTATGACCCGAGCTGACTTCCTGCCCTTTGGGCAGGGGGCTGGACTCGATGATCTTCCAAGGTCCCTTCCAGCCCTAATGTCTATGAAATCTATGAAATGAAATCTATGAATCAAAACAGACAAGCCATTGGAATTTGGATTAGAATTGCCTCAATGAGGAGGGAAATGACATGTCAGGATATCATCCAGCAAGCTGGTAACAGAGCTAGGAATAATTCCCAAATAGCTCAGTGCTCTGTGAGGTAGGCCACTATCTTTCCACAAATCTTTCTCATAGCGCAGTATAGCCATGACCCTGCAACCTGCCCCTTGCTGATGGACCTTTGTGACTTACTGCTGTTCCCACAAGACCATAGAGGCCTGATAGCAGGATTGGGCCTATAACTGTACATTCCTACCTGATTAACAATAACTCAAAGTTTTAAAGTAGAAAAAATATTCTTAATTTATTTTTCTCTATTGAAATATTCTGCTTGCTTTTTTGCAATAGATTCAGCTTGAAAAGTCAAGCATGATATGCCATTTTCCCTTTGGTTTACAATCAGCTGCTGTTCCTCATTTGGGAGCATTCATATTTCAAAAAGAAAACAACAGAGTTATATGTTGGGATTAAAACACTCTTTATGGTTGGTAGGGTCAAAAGGGACCTGAGCAGATCATCAAGTCTGACCCCCTGCCATGGGCAGCAAAGAAAGAAAGCTGGGGTCAAACAACCCCAGCCAGGTGGATTATCTAGCCTCCTTTTGAAGACATCCAGGGTAGGAGCGAGCACCGCTTTCCTTGGAAGTTGGTTCCAGATCCTAGCCGCCCTGACTGTAAAGTAGCGCCTCCTGATAACTAGCCTGAATCTACTCTCCGTCAACTTACAGCCTTTATTCCTTGTTACTCCCGGTAGTGCTTGGGGGAACAGGGACTCTCCCATAGCCTGCTGCTCCCCCTTGGCAAGTTTACAGACGGCCACCAGATCCCCTCTCAGCCTCCTCTTGTGGAGGCTGAACAGGTTCAGGTCCCATAGCCTCTCCTCGTCGGGCCTGCCCTGCTGCCCCCCCATCTCGCGGTGCTGCCCCCTGATCATGCGGGCAGCCCTCCTCTGGACCCTCTCGATGCTGTCCACATCCCCTCTGAAGTGCAGCGCCCAGAACTGGACGCAGTACTCCAACTGCGGTCTGACTAGTGTCACATAGAGGGGGAGGATCACCTCCTTGGCCCTGCTTGAGATGCATCTGTGGATGCATGACAAGGTGTGGTTGGCCTTCCTGACCGTGTCCCCACACTGTCGGCCCATGTTCATCTTGGAGTCTATAATGACACCAAGATCCTTTTCTGCCTCTGCACTGATGAGAAGGGAGTTCCCCAGCCTGTAGGTACGCTGCTGGTTCTTCCTCCCCAGGTGCAGCACCTTGCACTTGTCAGTATTGAAACCCATCCTGTTCTCATCCACCCACCCCTGTAACCTGTCCAGATCTAATTGCAGCCTGTCCCTCCCCTCTAGCATTCCCACTTCTCCCCACAGTCGCATGAAAATTTTCTGAAAGAGGCTAAAAACATGGAGTTTTGAAAAGGTGACAATAATGTGATTGTTGAAAAAGTGATAATAACTTTCTAAACAACTTCCCCCATTAGATCACTGCACACATTTGTTTTGAATTTTGACAATTTTCTACATTTAAAAAAGGAGGTATTTAAAAAAACCCCATTCATTTACTCCTTCTTAAATTTATTTTGCTCCTAATGGATTTTGTAAATTTTAAAAGCACCCACATTTAAAGATTAAGCTCATAACAGTCTGGAATTAACACTGAAAGAGAAAGTGGCAAGGATGATACTGAGGTTTAGAACCTGGGAGATGAAAAGGGAGGGCAAAATTGTCAAAGATGTTTGGGAAAGGAGACAAGTGGACAAAGATTAGGAAGGTATACAAGCACCAGTCCCAGAGGCAAGGGGATATTCTCTATGCAGCACATGCAGTATAACTCACAGATGCCCCATCTTGCTCAGATACCAAAAACAGTATAGCTATTCTAGTGTGAAGTTGTGGCTAGGCTAATATGCTCTGCTACTCAGCAGATCTAATTAGCCCATGTGGGGCACTGTGTTAATGAAAGGCTATGTTGCCACTGGGATATCTGTATTAGCTTATTCAGATCTGTCTCATGTATGTGCTATGTAGATATAGATAGCCTGAATCTAAAGTTCAGGCAACATGTCGAAGGGAGCCATGAGACTGAACATAGGCTGAGACATAAATGAGAGTTAGGTTTGAAATAATTCACTCAAAAGGTGGTAACAGAAATCAGGGCAGTGGGTAAGATGACCTTGAAAGACAATGCAGAGGAAGCAACAATGACAACATTTCTGGGGACTCGAACAGATGCAGGAAAATAGGAGGAGAAGAGAGACACACCAGAAAAGATGCTGAATCAAAGGACCTATCACAAGGAAACCCATGATGAAGGTCATTGAAGCCAGAGGCCAGCAGTGTCAGAGGCAGGGCACAGAACAGGAAGGATAGGACTATAGGAATGTCCTTTTAATTTAGCTAGGAGGAGGTTGCTAGCAACCTTGGGCAGTGCTATTTCAAAGGTTGGCGTGTGGAAGCTTGAACCAGGGAAGAAAGGTGAGGTCATGAAGGGAGGAATCCTAAGCTCTGATCTTGTAAGTGTTTATGCACATGCTTAGTCAGAGCACTGACCTTGGCAGCAGGAA
>NW_005842015.1:2901455-2919482 GCF_000455745.1 Alligator sinensis
GTCCTGAGTGCTGAAAGAAGAAACACTCCCGTTCTAACCAGAGAAGCAACCTCTTTCCTAGAACATTGTGGTTTAATTGCAGCAGAGCAGTGGCCTGCGAGCTTCAAATTTAACATTCTTACAGTCTCTCTCCTCTTTATTCCCTTTCCCCTCAGGGTCTCATCTCCAGCTATTGAAAAGCTATAAATATAATAATTATCCAGTCATAGGATACAGTAAACTGTACCTGCTTTTAACTTTTGCTTTCATTGTGAAAAAAAAGAACAGTGCATAGAGTTATTATAGCCCCTGGAAAAAACTTCCTCCCTAAAGTCATTGCTGAAAGCTGTCCGATTGATAGGTGAAACATGGCTGCTTACAACACAAACACCATCAGGCCTTTCTTAAAAAAAAAGAAATGTGGCAATTAATCACTTTTTGTATTCTTAAAGGAGATAAAATCTGATGAAATATTAAATGCTAGAAAGGGGCCTTAAGGTAGGACAATAACCCTTTTTACACACATACACACACACACACACACACACACACACACACACACACACACGGTTTTATGATGGACTTGAGTTTCTTTCAGCAGATTCATCTCTGAAGGGAGCAGGTGCTATCCCACAGGCTGGATAACTTATACTGGAAAAGTACTTGTACATACCATTCCTCCTACCAGTACTGTAGCTAAGGGAGGGCAAATGGGGCACCAGCCCCAGGCACCAAGTTGGTGGCTGGGGATACGGGAGTGGGGGGATACGGGAGTGGCTGTCACTGCCAACAGCCTAGCCAGGGATGCTGGCCTGTGTACTGATGCTACCCAGGGCAAAGAAGCACCTAGGTACACCTCTGCCTCTTGCCTACATATAATGTTGGCTTCTGTCTCTATACTGGGCCCAGATTCATCAAGGCCATGACCAACATTAAAGCATGTGAACAGGCACACTGACTTCAGTGGACTTAACTTACGTTGGCTAAGCATAAGCATGTCTCACTTTAAGAATGTTATTTGTATGTTTCTGAATTAAGGTCATGGATACAAGCTGGGCTGATTGCTACAGCAGGTTTTAGTGTAGATTCATATTTTGGGGACAATTGGCATCACTGTCGAGTATGCACCAAAAGATGCTGACATGGGCTCTATTGAAAATCACAAACAATTCAGCTTAAGTAAAGAGTCTCTTTATTTTTCATCTGAATATATGGCCTGGTCTTGCACCATCCAAATGAGAGGAAAGTTCAGTTGACTTAAATAGAGGCAAGACTGTGTCTTCAGAGCTCAAGAAGGATGTCTATTAGCTGTGACAGACATATGAAAAACAAGTCCTTTGTTTATCTATGCAATAGGTTGTGGTAGCGCATTCTTTCCTTGCTGTCCTAGAGGGACCACTTCCATGTTGCCTCATTTCTCACCTTTCTAAGGAAAATTAATGGTTCAACACATTTAGCATTGAAGTTACTGCAGTGTTTGGACTTTTTTGGACTGTTGCAGCAGGACACTGAAGCAGTTTGTGCCAATTTAGTTCTTGGTTTCTCTACAGAGCCAGATGGCCAGGAGTACAGCGACTGGTGTAAACTGTTGTGATTTTTAAAGTGTGCATGTCTATCCACTAGGAGTCCACAAAGCTCATTACTCATATATATCTCACTGAAATGCCATTCATAATAAAACCTCTCTATTCGGAGGAGTAGAAAACTGTTATACAGTTGGAAAAAAATCCTGTGCCAAATTCACAACTGGTACAAACTGAATTTGGCTCTGCCCATTATGCCAAAGCATTCTAGTGATTGCCAGTATGCGACACTTGAGTCTAAGGACGATTACAGCCTTTGTTACATAAGAACTTGCATAGACACGTTTAACCCATCTCATACAGTGGCAGGGAGTGGGTGCTGAAAGGGAGGGTTAACAAGGAATATCCAAAATTGTCCACCCATTGTTCTTCTGCCACTGCAGCATCTAGCATACAGAGGTTTAGGCAGTTTTGATTCAGAGGCTGCACCCCTTATATACCATGTTCAGTACCTGCTGATGGACCTTTCCCTCAAGTATTGGCGCAATCCATTTTTGACCTAGGTTAAGCTATCGACCCCCATCATATCTTGTGGCAATGAGTTCCACAAGTTAAAAACTGTATGAGAAACAGCTCCCTTTTCTTAATTTTAAACTTATTGCCTAATAGTTTTATTTTATGCCCTCTAGCTGTAGTGGTAAATAATAAACCTGTGTAGACAGCCTGTTCTGGTGAGAAGCCATGCTGCCATGTTAAGACTGCTGCCTGTACCTGAGCTAGCTCTTTCCACCTAACTTGGTTACATCTCCATGGCATTGCAGGCTCTGTGTAGACCTGCCCTAAGTAACATGATGATCGTATCAGTGCAAACAGTTACGAACCTGGAATTTTAAAATTACTACCTGATAAAATCCTTTTGTTCTCTAATCTACGCCTATTTTTGTGTGTTTGGTTATAGTTTAATATCAAAAGTACAATATAAGAATGATGTTTCAACTTTGACTATAAACATTCCCTGCATGCAATAGATTTTAGTTAATATCACAGCCATCATGTTGGTTTTAAATTAATTAATTACAAGCTGGGCTAGTGGAGCATTATAGAAATTATTTGTTTACTAGTTATTACTCATAGAGGATATACTAGTCAGTGAATTGGGTATTTTTCTGTCCATGTTCATTCACGATTAGAGAAAAAAAATTCAGGAAAAATGCAGAATTGGTGCCTCTAATATGCTTTATGGTTTTGAAAAAAAATAAAGGTACTAAAAATAAATATAAAAAAAATCAGTTCATTATTTCCTCAATGTATTGTTGGGGGGTGGGGGCGTGGGGGGGTTCTTTGAAAAATCTTTTCATTTAATTTTTTTCTTTATTTGTGTTTTAAAATGACTGAAATAAAGTCAAATTAGTTAGTCTGACCCTACATGAATTTATTTTCTTTACTTTTCAATTAACTGAACCCCCCTCCCCCACACCTCCCAAAAAACCCCAAAACCAGCCCTATTCACTGGTGGATCTTAATTTTCTTCACATCCACTTATTATTTGGCAGTATTTGCTGAATGAGTTGGAAGGACAAGTTTCAACCTGTGGGTCACGCACAAACTGTTTGCTTCAATTTACTGCTGTCCCTAGGGTGTGACTGCTCATCTAAGGTGCAAGGGAACAACAGATCCTGAGCTGTCTGAAGAATGCTCAGTGCAGCTTCTTGAGGAAGTGGGATAGTTGTGCAAGTGTCCTCAAACCACCTTTATTCTCCTCTGATCCTGGGCCACTATGCACCAGATTAATCATCAGATCAATTTAAAGCATCTGCTTTAAAGCTGCTATCAAGGAGCCATTCCAGCAAGTAGGGATTACCTGGCATAGAAATGACCTGGCCATACCTGCTTTTTCCCAGGTATATCCTCTTTGATAAGAGCCTGGGTTATGGTCAGCATAGGAGCTACTGGACTGATGCTCTAGGAACCCGGGAAATACATAGTGGCCCAATGAAGCTAAGAACGACGCCCATGATATTGTTTCCATTCCTTAATTGAGGCTACACACAGACATCCAGGAAGGTTAGGGGGAGGTTAGATTGCGTTAAAAATGGCCACTTGATTTAACTTAGTTCACCCAGGTGCCAACCTTAGAGCCCTACTTAGGTTTATCTAAGTGTGAACGGTACAGAAGTTCACAAAAGTTAGATTGGTCTAAAAATGGCCAACCTGATCTACATAAGTCTACCTCTGAGATAGTCTAACTTAGATTGGGACTGGTGAAACCAATCTAATTGAATTTCTGTACAGTTGCAGTGCAGCCCTAAAGCCCAGCCTTTGGCCCCAGTCCTTTTCCTACATCCCCCCCGCCCCGCCCCGCAAGCACCAGGCTATTTTTAGCTCCCAGCACCTTGCCCCACCCCTAGACTGGCAACCCCACCCACCTACAGACCAGCCAGCCCCCCCCAAGCCTAATACCGCACCCCCCACCTCGATCCTGCAAACTACTCTTGGTGACAATTTTACCAGCATTTGACAATGTCAAGGACTGTAAGTAAGATGGGGTGGGGGGAGAGGGCAGGTGGGATCAGGGGTGTAGGTTCACTGGGGGGTTGTTTGTCTGGAGCTGTGGGGGTTGGGTGGATAAAAATAGCCTCTAGGCCTTGGGGGGCAGAGAGAGTTCCCCCATCCTGCCAACCTCCCTGCCCCCCTACAGAGCTGTCAGCTCCCAACCCCCACCTAACTGCCCTGAATGTCTGTACATACCCTAAATGGCCAAAGCTTTTTAAAGAAGCAAATCACAAATAAAAATTAAAGAATGGTACATAGCAAAGAGAGAAACCTCATTTTTGCCTGTGCAAACTCTTCCAGCATGCGAATTAAGGGTGTTTCTATGTGGAAGAGCTGTTTTCCAACTATGTGCAGGACCCACCCTGCTTGCTAACAGTGAAGAAAAACTGGGTATCGGTCTGTTAGAAAGGGGCAACTCTTAGGCATTTGAATGACGGTGAGTTGGGCCATGATGCAAGAATTAAACCACTGGCTTCTGTTGCAAGCTTTCTAGTGATCTAGTATAGTATCACCAAACCCCAGAGTCAGAAAAAAAAATCACTAAACTGTCAAAAAAAAACTATTGGATTTTTAATAGTAATACATGGGGTTTTCTTTTTCTTTTCTCTTTGGCTTTGAGTCATCAGGGTTTATGCTATCAAGCCTTAATTCTCAAAAAAATAAGGCTGGAAACTTATGGGATGGGAGCTGAACATAATTGCTTGACTCTGAGATCTGGTTGCTTTAGGGAACACAACTACTATGACAGTCATGACCAAATCCACAAAGTTGGCAATAATGTAGAGGTATGACAAGTCATCTCAGTTATGTTTCCCCAACCATTATTGTCTATTTAGAGAATGAGGTCACTGGTGTGAAGGCTTTCTGTGAGTTTCCAGTGTTTGGCAGATGGAGGTGCCAATCTTCACCTGGAATCTTTAAGTGCCTTTGTAGTAAATACAATAATAGCTACAAGTGTGTTTTTGCCATAGTCAATCAGCATCATGGTTTGTATAGAATGTGCATTTTATTTAGATGTGAAATGACCTGAGGGATGCGATGAAAACAAGGAAGGCAAGATTTGACAGAAGATCTTGCAAAGCGGTGAGCATGCTCACAGACTGAGAACACAGTGGAAGGAAGCTATTAAAGATGACAGCTGTTTCTCCGGACTGGACAACTACATAGCCAAGGCAAAGGAGTTGATCTAGCCACAAGAAGGCAAGAAGGGAGCACAGTTCATGATGACAGATTTCCCTTTTCGTTGCTATGTATAACAGAATCCCAAACGAACCTTGCAGACTAGCTTTCACACAGCCATGCTGCAGGTGACACGTGCTAGGACAGTTACAGCTCATCACAGTTCTCTGAGAGCATCGTGCTGCATAAAACAAATAGTTACTTTCCAAGCTCCTGGGGTAAGTCAGTCCACATCAGAACAACCAACACATCACTTCTATTTCATTAGTAAGCAATTGTATTTCTAACCTGCATTTTTATATATTTCTTCCTTTACAACAGGGTCAGGGGGCCCAATTCAAAACATAAAAATCTCATTGTCATCAACTTTTAGCGGACTTTGGATCGGGTCTGCTGCCCGCAGTGCAGTTTTGTTTTATCCTCTGGGTAGATTTCCTTATCCCTTTGTCTAGTATATATTTTTTTTCCTTTTCCTTCTGAACTGGCAGCAGGTCATGGATCTATGAAGGGCCCCATTTACCCTTTCTTTTGTTCTACCCTCCTTTCATCCTTATTTGCATGTAAAACACCCGCCTCCATCCCTACTTTCCTATTACAGTAACTTGACAGGGGTTCTCTAATAGTACATGCAAGCATATACGTATATGTATAGGTATGTTATTTATTTTACCATGGCTCCTTTTTAGGAACATATGTAAAACAGCCTCACACCAGCAAACAGACAAGAACTCTTGATTTTCTGTGCCCTGTAAAACAGCCCTTGTGACCACAATGAAATCTTGGGTCTTTTCTGAATGGCTCCACAATAGTGACCATGGCTTATGCGTGCAGAGGGGGTCTCTTTTATTGGCTTCCCTCTCCCCTACGTCCCATTTTTTGCCACTGATGTCTTCCATCACCCTCCTCCTCTCCCCCTTTCCTTTAAATTTATTTCATGTTATATATCACCCTGCCCCCCCCTTTCCTTTCTTTCTTTTCCTTTCACAACTAGAGAGAGAGAGAAAAAAGGGGAAGAGAAAGGAAAGGAAAAAGCGACAGGAAAAATGGAGTGGGGTGGGGCAGGGGAAAAATGGAGGAAGGGGGAGACTCTTTGGAGGAGGAGGGTTTGAAAGAGTTCAGAGCAAAGTGAGGAACAATAGAAGCAGGTCACTGTGCTCATTGTGCCAGGCTCTATCCATCTAAATAAAGGGAAGGCTCTGACTTGTGTCCCAGCTGGGAGAGGTTTTGTTGTGTTTTGTTTTTTGCTGTTCCCTCCCCACTATTTGCTCCTCCTCTTTCTCTCCCCCTCCCTCCCTTTCACTCCCTCCCCAATTCTCTTTCTCAAAATGGATCAAAGTGCTCCCTCCTCTCTCCCTTACTCTTTCTTTCAGCTGCCTCTCCTCCGCCTCCAGCATGGCACAATACAGTCTTTTGTGGGAGCCACTGTTGTGGCCTTTTGCACCTCATTATCCTCATTGTGGGTTCCCCATTATTCTGCCCCGCCCCTTGTAAATAAACTCCATAGTGAAAAGCCAAGAGAGGGAGAAGGGGAGGGGAGTGGTGGTGGTGGGGATGTTGGGAGAGAAGGGGGAAATTTGCTTTTTTTCCCCCCCTCCCCTGCAACCTGTCATTTAGAAAAGGCAAACAGCAATTGCTAGAGCCATGAACAAATACACAGCGAAGGGAGGGATGCACAGGGAGAACCAGTCGAGGATGTAATAACAAAGGTCCCCGCATGTTTGCAAACATGACTTGTGCTGCTTTTGCCTACAGTCTCGGTACCAAGCAAAGGAGAGTTCACAAATGGCCTTAGGGCAGTCATTCTCTAACCTTATACTGGCAGGACCCATAAGAAAATCCAAACACCACCACCAAACATGTGTCACAAATCTCAGTTTAGGCAACTAAGGCCAGAATTTTTTAAAGGTCCCATTTAGACACTTAAGTCAATGGCCAAGATTTTCAAACATCCTTAGTACCAAGGTCCCCCTGCGAGCAATGGAAAGTGCTGGATCCTGAGGTCTTCCAAAAACATGGCCAACCTTCTGCATATTCTGAATATGGGTGGCAGCCTCATCAGGGAGGTACAAAACCAAGGCTTGATAATTAGGTAGCTGAGAAATTTTTAGCAGCTTTTGAGTGGGTGACTGAGTGCAAACAGGGTGGGTATTTGCTGGTTTGTCTATGGCAGCCAAAGTCCTCATTGTTTTCCTGTCTTGTTCCCTTGAACATTTACAAGCCTTGTTTGCCCTTCAGTTTGATTTCTGTTTGAATTATTCTCCCTCTGATTCCTGGTCCTCTCTTTCCCCTTGATCTCTATTCAGTTACTTCTTTTGAGAGGCCCAGTCATCTTCTGTAGAACCATGGGGCCCTATTTGTGCCCTTTAATGCTCTGCCAGTAGGTATTTGCTGCTATGGGTGAAGAAACTACACTGCGAAACCACTTGGATCCATATCCATATCCATGTCCCAAGCAGAAGATAGTGACAGAAAGGTATATATGGAAGAACAGGGCATACCTTTTATGACAGCGAATCCCAGAACTAGAATTTTAGCTTCCTCAAGTGAATTGAGAAATAAATACTGTTCTCTCTTAGCACCTCCCTTGACTACATTTCTCAGAAAATAGTCACTAAGGGTACATCTGCATTGCCCACCTGCCATGCCTGGGAGCAATGCTGACAAGTACACTCTGTCCACTTGATCCCAATGGGGTGTATCTACACATGCAATTAATGTGCAGCAATAAACGCTAGTGCACACTGCGCCAGATTTTATTGCTCCCAGGTGCTGCATTTACACTTGTGCCCTGGATCACAGCAGGTTGAGCTGGGTTGGGGCAGCTCCAGCTGGCAGGGGGCCCAGGTTCAGCTTGCCAGCTGGAGGCTGCTCTGGCCCAGCTCAACGTGCTGCAGAGGGGCTGGCTGGGGCATGAGGGTGCTTCAGTTTGGGGCTAGCCAGCAGGCAGCAGGAAGCACGCTTGTGCCCCAGCCAGTCCTGCCAGTATCTACACATGCATTGCTGCAGAGTAAAAAACTCTTCCACAGAAGACTATTTGTGTTTACAAGTGCTAACCTATAGCAAGTTAATTAGTTTTCTCTGTTCTAATTGCACTGCACGTGTAAATTCTGAGACGTTTACTTGGAGCTAATTAGGCAACTGCAGTAAATGTCTCATGTAGACTCAGCCACTTAGTAGGTTCAAAATCCTGGAAATGTAGCTTAAAGTAGGCTCAGTCTACCACAAAACATACCTGGGAGAGCGAGCGTGGAAGTGATGCTGGAGTTCACACTCATGACTGCTCTGTGTTCTGAGCTACCTGCTACTCTCATTTCCAGGTTGCCTCCAGATGTTCAGTCATCAGGAGCCATAGTTATTTAGACACACAGCAGTTAAACTCGTATATTGGGACCAATGACATGGTGCTCAACACAGCAAGAAGATTTACCTCTCATGGAATTGCCATCACTAGCCAGGTTATTTTTCACCCCAGATAAGGTCTGAACCATCTGTCATGAATTGTGCTAGCTCTGTGCATACTTTTTAACAGCACTTTAGGATCTTTTATGATGACAAGCATTATACAGGTGTATTATTATTTACAGTGGAGAAAAGACAAACAGATTGGCGCCTTATTATTTCAACGATAGCTTAACCTTATTCCTGACAATGTTGAATTAATACCTAAAGACTGCATCTTCTCTTTGGGTATGGGCATACAACTTGCCTTGGAGTAAAAGGGGGTGAGGCTCTCTCTCATACCAGCTATTCCACAGTAACTGCTAATTTGCATGCTCTTATCCTATGGTAAGTGGAAGCTAAACTATGGCAATTGAGCCTATATTTATTCACGATTTACTATTGTAGATTAACTTTCACTTATCATTTCATTTTTCCCTTCAGTCAATTATTCAGTAAATCATTCTTTAGCTCTTTTGTAAAAGACACTGAAGGTATCATTCTGAGAGGGTGTAAAAGTCAATGAGAGCCTTAAGTCATTTAGCTGCATCCCACAGTTGTCCCTCCTGTCATGACACAGCACTCTGTTTTGGACCCAGTGCTCCTTCACTCCAATCATACTCTGTGCCCGTGTGCATGTCTTAATAAATATATAACAATCACTGTTTAGAATGTGAAGCACAGATAAAGGCCCCTTCTCCAAGGGTTTTTTGTTGTTGTAAGGGTCTTATATTCAGAAGGACGGAGCACCCACAGCTTCTACTGATTGCATTTGAAATTGCAAATTCTTACTTACCACTTCTGAAAATCAGGGTTAAGCATAAGAGATTGATCTACAATCTCTTATGGACTGGAAAGAATGAGAGTGGATTCAGGGGAATCATATTTGCCTGGATAGAAGTCCACAAAAGTCTTTCTGCTAACTTTGGTGGACGATCAGTTGGGCCCTAAACTTAGCATCATAAAACAGCAAATATGGTGCAGATGATGGTCTTCTGGCTTGAATACTTCATGGAACAGGGGGGCTGTTTTAGGCAGAAAGTCAAGTTACGTGATTATTAAAACCTATTCTGGTCTTAACATTCTTGGATCTATGTGACTTACAGAGTTATGAAGGAGGTGAGGAAAGGCACTTGACAAATGTTACTTGTGGAACAGTTTTAAGCTTAGTGGAGACATGAAAGAGATGGAGTTGCAACACGTTCCCTTCTATTACACTTAGCACGTAAGGATAATTCCAGGCCTTATCTATGGTGCTGCTTTCTAAAGGCACACGCACACACACACTTTGGTTCAGTTCCTCAGCTGCTGTCAAGTGGCTTACTTCCAACATAGCTCTGTTGTTTGTCACTAGCTGAGGATCTATCCCATTTTTCTTTCCTTAGGACCTGACTTCTGTCATTGTTATTATTTTTATGCTGCCCATTTACATCAATGTTGTGCCCAGCATGATCCAAACACACAGAAGAAAAAAGCAAGGTTCTTACCTCAAAGGGATCATCATCCCCTTTTGGGGGCCCAAGATACCTAAAATTAGGATGTTATACCCTAAACTGAAGTTGAACCCAGAACCCCATCCCCAGTCTCAGACAGTTCTGGTTACACAGTCACCCTGGCTCTCTTTCTTTGAATAAAATGGCAGGATTTTGAAATTCCTTGTTGCTTCACATTTGCATATAAATGCTGATTTTATCTTTTCTGTACACAAAGTAAACACAGAGCTGTTTTACAATAATGTTACCGTTGAAACGTGCATTGAGAATGACAACACAAGCCTCAGCTAAGCTGACTCCATGCCCAACAATTGTTTCTTAAGTCCTACAGGCAGCCGTGAGCCTGGAACCCCCTTCTTCCCTCCCTCCTCCCCCTGCCTACTGATTCAGTTCATCATTTAGCTATCAAAAGGTGGGAATATAAGACAAAAGTGTAAAGAAAGCAGTGATGAAGAGATTACATCTTCATAAGGCAGTCTGATCTGGCAAAGGCAGAGGCTGTTCAAAGAAGGATTACCTGACTCTTGCACACACAAAAGTGACAATGGAAGGTTCACAAACATGGGGTAGACCCAGTGCTGGGATCTAAGACAGGGAAGTGCTGGGCACTCTCTCTTACCACTAAGTCCATCAGAAGTAGAGAGCAATAGTATTTTTCAGGAAACACTTTATCGGATCAGATCCTTTGATTAAATCACTATGGATTGAAGCCACTGCCCACTGAAGCCAATAGGAACCTTTTTGTTAAATTAGCAGATATTGGATTCAAAGCATCTGACAAAAGCAGGTTGTTACCTTTGAAAGCTCATGCCTCTCCGAATTGGTTAGTATCCAATGTGCCACTGTGCCCTGCTTTCTGCCCAGTTTTGATTAATATCTGAGTGAGCACACATACAACAGAATATTGGGTAATGCACAGTGGAGTCCCTTATTAGAGAAAACAAACCCAAGCATTTAGCAGGTATATATATTAACCATGTCATGGAAAAGCAGATTTCCATCTCTTGTATGTATTTATGCTGGTCTACAAAGGAAATTTAATTCAGATTAAAGGTGGGTGTGAATTTGAAACTAAATAACTACTCCCAATTAAATTTGTTGGGTGGCTATCCCTATCTCAGAATCAGAAAGCCTTAATCTAAATTAACTTATTCCACTTCTAAACAGCATTAGAGAAAGATGAGCAAATATGTATGGGAGGGGAGAATGAAAGTGGATCAAGCTCTTTGGGAACAAGGCATTCTTATTCTAAAATAACACCATACACCCAGAGTTAATTAGCAGTAGTTATTCAGAATCAGTGTACTGGTTTTGGCCATGAGAAAAGTATTGTTAAAGCAATCTAAAATGTAAGTTTTAATAATTATTTCCCCTTAATAATAGATGTCACAACAGACTTCTCTTCAAAGTACCCAGTACCGGGCAACAAAAGAGACTTGCTGATGTAGTCTATTTCATCTTGAGCATGATTCAACATCAAAAACATGAATACTATTAAGTGGCTGAATGAGCAAGGAATCTGAATCCCTGCCTCCTCCCCTTCTACTTTATATAATTGGCCTCTACCAATCTGAGGGTCCTGATCCAAAATCTACTGAAGCTCATATTGCCAAAGATTTCAGTGAACTCTGGATCTGATCTCCAGGGTGGTACATCAGTGTGAGGGTGCAAGAGCAATCTTATATTACTTCTGCTCATTGCTGTACCTGTTCAATGAATGAACAGAAAACTTCAGTCTCCATGGCTGCAAATCGTACACCTGTAATGAGCTCTAAATTCACTTAGTAAAAAAAGAGATATTATGTTCCCATCTTCATTGCTATGGCTTTCCCTCCGGCAGTTGCATTAAATTCAAATCCTATTATGTTGACTTCGCAGCTGCAAAACCTGAAAATGTAACACAATCATCTTATGTACAACAATTTGAAGAGCACAGCTTTGGGATATTAGCTATTTTAAATTAAGCTTCTCTTCTTATTGTATTGTACTAAACATTTAGCAGAAGGACCAATGTGGGCTTGGGGGTGTTAGAGTACAGGATCCTTGAAATTCTAGTAGTTAGTGCTACATGGAAACCTGGGGTAGGAGGCTGTGAAAAGGTTGCCAAGTGAGGTGGCATTAGAAAGGGATCAAGGGTCTGGTTTACAGCTGTCTGGCTGCTTTCTCAAGCAGTGTTAAGCAGCTGGAAAGCTGCCCTAAGTAGGCAGCTGGGGATTTCCTTTGACTAGGGAAATCTAGAGTGGTGCAAAGCTGATGTGGCTAGCTTTATGCTACACACTCTTGTTTCTTGGCTAAGAGGATTTTGCAGTCAATGAAACTTAAGCACATACCTAAATCAGGATCGACTTTAGATTCTAGGCCTATGGGTTTTTTTTAAAGGAGTGGAGAAGATGAACAGCTAGTTCATATCGGTGTGGTGGTAGTAGATTTTTCAATAAATAACAAAACTGGAACTGGAATAAAACTCTACAAACAAAACTGGACTGTTGAAGACAGTCTGACCAAATGATCATATCAACTGCAGTGGACCACACAAGTGCCTGTCTGAACTCTGCTGTAGCCTAAAGGGGTTGCACAAGGGAAGATTGGAGTCATTGCATTCAAAACTATATCAGTTGCTCCCCTATCTGTGGGTTAGACTTTCAAATGGTGTACATCTGCCTAGTTATACAGACTTCAGGAGAGATATTTATGCACAAGCTGGAGTTGTGACCTTTATGCTGGTGTCTCATCAGTATAACTATTGGCTTCAGGAGAATTGCTACCCATTTCCACAAATGTAAGTGAAAGGAATATCATGATCTGCGAGTAACTGAGTGAGCTAAAGTTCTATCCCCGCAAGAAGGGTTTGCGCTGCAGGCAGTCCTTGACTTACAACGTTTCGAGTTACAACGTTTCGCACTTACGTTTCTAAATTGACACCATTTCAACTTTCTGACATCAGTTTCGATTTTACAACACTTGATCCGATGTGACGCCATGACAGCGAACAAGTCTCTGTGTCACCCATCTCCCTGGAGAACATCTGTCCAAACTTCCTTGGACACTTTCTGTAAGAACGTAGACAAGACTCCAGAAAAACCTGCAGCCAAGACTCTTGAGAAAACTCCAGCCAAGAGCCCTTCAAAAAGTCCAACCAAGAGCCCTTCAAAAAGTCCAAGTCACCTCAAAGAAGTCCTCCCAAATCAATATGATTGCTATTTACAATATAAATACATTAATGTAGCCATATTACTCATCTATAATTGACTGAGTACAAAATTCTGGGTTATTTTTGGTGAAAACAGGGTATCGGGCCTTGGTTTGGGAACCGATCCCCCATTTATAACATTGTTTCCTATGGGAAAAATCAGTTCTGAGTTATAACATTTTGACTTAAGACGCCGTTTTTAGGAGCCAATTGTGTTGTAAGTCTTGGGACTGCCTGTACTTCAAGCACACACCACTGTAGTTGGCCCATGAAAATGCCTCATAGAGACCTTCTGACATGTAGTCAAGCAGGGTTTGCTTCTGTAACATGCCAGATTAAATTGTGCCAGTGAAACCCCTGTTTTAGACTGCTGTCACCCACCTCTCTGGTCAGTGATTATTAATGGTAACCAACCACAGTATCACAGCACTGAACCAGTTAGCCTCATGCAAGTTTTTTTTGTGTAGTAAAGGGGCTTAATCCGTTAAGAAATCTAAGTATTGCCTGGGTCAGAAAATGGAAAAAAAATAGATCAAATCACATACAATTATATAAAATTCACATACTTTTCTTCCCATCCTGATGTTGAATCCCCAGCCCACACAGACACATTGTCTGACCTCACTTGGGTGGCTTTTATTGCTTTCATTATTCCTATAAAAACACAAATGGATTTTAGTCAATAAACTAAATGGAAACTCTTTTATTGCCTGAATGTTGAAAGACATAAAATAACCCCCAATCCCCATCCCCTGCTGTAGTCCCAAATTTAAAGTCCATGTGCTCTTTAGGGGCATATACTCCATTTCAAAATGCAAGATAAAGCTGCTTCTCTCTGTCTGGACATCTCTTATTTGCATTGGAGGCAGTCATGCACACAGCATCAGAAGCAAATGGACATAGATCTTCATAATACTAACGACAAAAAAGGAGAAGCCCTATGAGAGAAACACTTCTTGGATTCTTGCAGCTTCCAGCAGAGAGTAGATGTGGTAGCCACGTGTCTCTCAGTCATCGAGGGTTCACTGTTGCTACTGATTGGGTTCTGGCTCGCGTCCTGGCATCCTTGCCCTGTTCCCTCAGCCTCCCTGGTGCTTCTGAGTTACCTCCAGCCCCTTTGGTCAGTGATTAATGGTGACCATCAATCAGCTATTCCTGCAATGAATGCAACAGGCAGTTTACGATTAACCTTTATAAACCCAGCTCCCCCCTCACCCTTCCCTTTTCAAGCCCCATGCTGAGATTATCGCATGAAATAAAACAGGATTCATTCAGGGGCTCTGGAGAACAGGTCTCCTGCTCTTTTCATATTGAAATTGGAAGGTATCAATAGCTCCTTTGAAGTTGATTCTACAGGGTAAATATATTTTCCTTAGATAATATAGAAGAGAGCCAGTAATAGCACAGTTTGGGCTAAGGGAATTAAACTCTCAAAGTGAATCATACTAACCTGCTTACAGGCTCCCTGAAAAGAATAGGCCATTTATTTTAATTGAGCAGAGAATATGTAAATACTTCCTATAACTTATGGCAGGGTTCTGTATTTCATCCAATGAAATATGACTATTGTTTTGTTATGGCATAGCTTGAAGATCCCATATGTGCTAGGCACTGTACAGAGTAAGAGATAGTCATTGCCATGAGGAGAGTTCAAGGATGATGACGAATAATTGATTTATTATAATGGTACTGTGCAGTTTCTACTGAGACAAGGGCTTTGTTGAACTTTTTGTCATGAACTATTAGGGCTAAGAGAAAGTAAAACCCCGCTTGAATACCATTCCCTTCAGCAACTGCCCTCTATTATTGAGAGAGAGATAGGATCCTGGGCTAGAGGGGCCTGTGGTCTGATGCGGTGGGACATTTTTATTCTTTGGTCTTTATGCAAATTGAGCTCGCCATGATTCTAAGTTGCAATTTGCAATGGTGTTGCTCAGCAAAGTACACTGGCATTAGCACCAGTGCAAAGTGTTAATGTTAGGCCTTTACTTCAGTCTAGCTGAGGTTATCAGGGCTGCAGAGAAACTTCACGGGATTTTGTTAGGTCCTCCTCTCCGAGCTTAGAGTAGGCACGGCGGCTGAAGAAATGGTGGGGACTAACTGCAGATTTGGTCATAGCATGATTTATTTACCAGGATTCTTCACAACATTCCTGTTTTCACTTCTCAGGAAACAGCAAAATGGCTGTTCCTCTTTTGGTTTCAACTGTTTGTCCATGCAACAATAGAAGACCTTTGAGACCTGGTGATTACACTGCAGGTTCCAATAAACAGGAAAAATATAGTTCAATGTGACTATATTTCGGGGATCTAATGGTCTTTGGTGTAAGGCTTATCAAAGTTTGGGAACAGAAGAGTTACAACACAGGCTCTGGGTACCCTATAGGATGCAACTGTATGTCAAATGTTCCAGGAACTAAGCTGTATTGTAACCAGCCTCATCAGTAAGGGTGCTCTGGTAGTGTAGATAAGCTTGCAGAAAGGACAGGGCTTATCATAGAAGGGAAGTATAAGATGTGCTAGACACTGTATTAACACAGAACCCATAGATGATCTCTGCATTATCAGGTCCTGGTCTATGACTGATGCTCCTACTTATTACTGCATTACAAAAAAAATAAATATATTTATATCTATAGTTATAGTTTCAGCCAGTTGTCTCTTTCCTAATGCCTGTACTCTAAACAGGAAAAGAACTCCTGAAATAACACAAGATTAGTACCCAGCCAGCCTCTCTCCATTAAGACAATCCCAATGAAAGAATTCAGTAGTACAGTCCAGAGTCTAGAGTAATGTAGTAGGAGGCTTAGGAGATGTGGGCTCTGTTTCCAGCTATTACAGTGCCATGTCATCGACCTTGTGCAAGTTACTTTGCGTCTTTCTGTTTCTGTTTGCTCTCCCACCTTTTGTCTATCACATCTATTTGTACTGTGAACACAGATGCTGAAGGTATTTATCAATGACATCTTTGCTGGAAAATGAAGTTTTGTCAGTACTGACCCTTTGGTAGGATAGGGTTGGTTGTGATAGACTTTTTTGACTTGAAAGGATTTTTAAATCATCAAAATGCCTCATATCAAAATCTTTTAAATGAAAATTCCTGGTTTTGTGGTTTGAAAATACTTTTAATTTCAAAATGTAAATTATCAAACATAATTTTAAAAACATTCAAAATGGTCAACATTTTAAATGAAGCATTTAAAAATGATCAAAATAAAATGTTTTAGTTCACTCAACCCACTTCCCCCTTCAGATTTTTGGTTCAAGAAGAGTTTTTTGAGATTTAACATCTCATCCTCACCTACAATGGGAAAACTTGACAATATCCCAATTTTTTTTTTCTCCCAAGAAGAGGAAAGCATTTTTATCCTCTCTATAATTAAAAGCTATCTGAGGTAGAGACTCTCCCTCATGATCTATTGGCACATCACCTAGCTCAACAGGGTGCCAGTCACAGTTGGCATTTTTAGCCCCTAATTTGAAATGAATAATAAATCATAACCACTGGAATTACTGGCAGTGGTTAATTGGCTATAGAATATCATGGTTCTCAAAAAAAAAATCTTTGACTGGGTTTGGGGGAAAGGTAGGGAATCACTAGTCAGGAGATCATACTAGAAGCTTTTCTGAATGAGTTAGCCTATTAAGTGCTACTCTTCCCTGCTTTGCCTTCTGCCTTACTTCAGACTAACGTGGCTAAGTACCTCTCTCTTTCAACTGATTGGACACCTGATGGCTCTGACAATAGCAGCACACGAGAAGCTCCTAAAATTTCCTAAGTATGTTCAATCCAGATCAACCCTTGAGATGTTTTCCTGTGAGTAAGGTTGTGTTTGTTACTAATTGGAGAGGTTTTGCT
Source organism: Alligator sinensis (assembly GCF_000455745.1). Lineage (NCBI taxonomy): Eukaryota > Metazoa > Chordata > Crocodylia > Alligatoridae > Alligator > Alligator sinensis. The sequence goes on from NW_005842015.1 coordinate 2,918,669, forward strand.
GAACAGGTAGAAGACCAGTGTCACACTCTGCCCTCTAAAACATCCTTACCCCTTCTCATTTGCTTACAATCACCACAATGCTTTGTCTTGTACAAGAAATGAAGTTTTATGTGCTTTCATTGTGTGCCTGTGGAGTTTGGTCTAGTCTTTCAGCCCATTGATAAGTATGCAAATTATCAAACGAAATCCAATTAATATTCAAATCAGTTAAAAGAATGAATGCCTGAATATAGTGCCATATTTTTAACAGTATTTTTATCAGCTTCAAGTATTTGTCTTTTATTTGAATCAGTAATGTATCCCTGGGAAGTAACAACATTCTGAACTGTGCCATACACTGTGTGCACACTTGGGGATTGCTGTGTCTGATGGAGACAAGAGGTTGGTTTTAAATCAACCCAGGCCCTGATTCTCACTAGCTCTGAATCAGCGTTGCCCTGCTGACTTTAGTTGAAATGCATCAGTTAACACTAGCTGAAGAGCTGGTCCATAGTTCTAGTCTTTCTTAATTTATACCAAATAATTCATCCCGAGTCAACCTCACATCTCTACCATGACTAGGTTTCACTACATTTTCCAACATACTTTGATCCTGACTTGATATGATCCTTCTAATTCTAGTCCTAGCCTTTTGTTCTTTGTACCTTAGATTTGTCACGTCAGGTCTAAATCCGAGTGAATCCGAATTCAGACAAAGGAGCTCCAACCTGGGATTAAAAAAAAAGCCTTCTGGACTATGCATCAGAACCTGAATTGGATTCTCAGTACAGTTGTCTGGGAGGAAAAGGAATCATTGAACTGTGTTGTGTAGGGA
>NW_005842015.1:2919513-2921229 GCF_000455745.1 Alligator sinensis
CTCTTTAATGAATGCTCTGGACAGTTTAGTAAAATTCACTGGAATTTCAAGGGCCCTTTCCTCTTCTTTCACTATTAGTAAATTCAGTAATTTACCTGTTTAAGTGGAAGAAATGGAAAAGACATGCTTCCCTTCCTAAGGGAAGGACATATAGGGAAGATCACTTTCAGGCAATGGCTCCAGGATTATGAACTGACTAAGGTGTCTGGCTAGAATGACAACACTTGAGAAGAAGCTACTGCCTCACTTGTATGCACAAGGGGAAAAGGGAGATTTTCTGGCTGATAATCCATCCCATGTAGCTAAATCCAAATCTAGCTCTTGCACAAACAAATTGAAACAAAACACCTCCTCAGAATAACACTCCTCTTTTCCACTTAAATACCTTGCTTTTTAGAGAGAAACAGAAGGGAATTGATTCTCTAGTTTGTGGGTGGGGAACTTTAGCGTGGAAATTCTAGTGCCATCATAGGAATAACGTATAATGATGATTCATAGATCCATAGATTGGTAGGGGCTGGAAGGGACTTTGCAAATCATTGGGTCCAGTGCCCCTGCGCTAGGCAGGAAGACAACTGGGGTTAGGTGACCCTAGCAAGGTGAATGTCTAGTCTCCTTTTAAAAACCTCCAGGGTAGGTGACTGCATCACCTCTGGAGGGAGTTTATTCCACAGTCTGGACACCCTGATTGTGAAAGAGTTTTTCCTGGTATTAAGCTTGAAGCGGCCTTCCAGGAGTTTGTATCCATTGCTCCTGGTCTTCCCCAGGGGTGCCCTAGCAAACAGTTGTTCACCGAGTTCCTGATGCACTCCTCTGATATACCAGTAAGCCTCTATCAAGTCCCCTCTCAACCTTCTCTTTTTTAAGCTAAAGAGGCTCAGGTCCCTCAGCCTTTCCTCCTATGGCTTGCCTTGCAAGTCCCTGATCATACGGGTGGTTCTTTTCTGGATCCTCTCAAGTTTTTACATGTCCTTATTGAAGTGCGGTGCCCAGAACTGGACGCAGTACTCCAGCTGCAGTCTCACCTGTGCTGAGTACAGCAGGAGTATCACCTCCTTAGTTTTACACAAGATGCATCGGTTGATGCACGCCAGCGTGTTATTTGTCCGCTGCCTCGCACTGATGGCTCATATTCATACGATGATCAATCGTTACCCCTAGGTCCCTTTTGGCTGTGGTGCAAATCAAGCTGTCACCACCGAGCCTGTATGTATGTTGAGGGTTTTTTGCCCCCAGATGGAGCACCTTAGACTTGGAAGTATTAAACTTCATCTGGTTCCGGTTTGCCCAACTCTCAAGCCTGTCCAGGTCCGCCTGTATCTGCATCCTATCTTCTGACATGACCACACTGGCCCATAACTTGGTGTTGTCCGCAAACTTGGCCAGAGAGCTTTTCACTTCTAAATCATTGATAAAGATGTTGAAAAGCACCAGTCCAAGCACGGACCTCTGAGGGACACCACTGGCCACTTCTCTCCAGGATGACACAGATCCATTCATGAGAACTCTCTGGGTCCTATCATGTAGCCAGTTTTCCACCCACTGAACTGTTGAGCAGCTGAGCCCACCATCTTCCAGTTTTCCTACAAGGATATCGTAGGATACTAGATCAAAAGCCTTTTCATCTGGAAGTCTCAACCAAGATCACAAAATGAGAGACAGTCTCTGCCTCAAAATTCTTTGGCTGAAGATCCCAGACAGAAAAGAATGGGAGGG
>NW_005842015.1:2921239-2934351 GCF_000455745.1 Alligator sinensis
GCTAGCTCAGCTTCCCCTCCTGTCCACACACAAAGCCCATATTAAGTAGCACTTTAAACCTGGACTGAGCTCAGATGGAGAGATGGTATAGAACAGGTGTGGCCAACCGGTGGCACAAGGGACACATGGGCTGTCTTTGCACGTGGCAGATCAGGGAGGTGATGTCCAGTGCACTGTCAGATAGGGCAGGAAGCAGAAAGCAGCAGCAGATTGAGCAGGAAGCAAAAAGGAGTAGCAGATCACGGAGCAGAAAGTGGAGCAACAGGTCGGGCAGGGGGAAGACATCAGAGTGGCATTAGGGGAAGATATGAGACTGACTTGTGACACCTGGCAGAAAGGCTGACTCCCACTGGTTTAGAGCCTTAAGTTTGGGCTGCTTACATCCCAAACAAGCTTTAGTTAAAGCACCCCCACTGCCATTTTTTAGCGTGGAGATGTTGATACACATGATGCTCCAGGCACTTTAATTAGAGCAGCTCTTTGAAAGCGCCCCCTCCCCCCCACTCCTGAAGCATGTGTATAAACGCCCCTAGTGTCTTCCCACAATAACTCCTACGTGCCTATAACAACAGAAGAATTCTCTCAGCAGCTTCTCCTTTAGCTGAACACTTTCAGTTTCAGGATTAGTAAAACAAAGTGCCTTTTCCAGGAAACAAGGTGAAACCCAATTCCCAGTGAAGTCAATGGGTTTTACCCATCATGCCCTTAGTGAGTAAAAAAAACAATGATTTGAGGTGGGGAATGATCTTCCCTGTATGTCAGCTGACCATAGAAGCTCTTGGAAGGCTCGTTATTGTCTCTAGACCCAATATATGGAGGGCTTCCTGTGAAGAGATACTTGTGAAACCCATGCCCTGCACATGGCCTTTGTGCTAAGAGCCACACAAACAAGCTGTAGAATAAAGGAAAGATGCTAGGAGAAGCAGAAAATCATGAAAGGAATATAAAGCAAGAAGAGAAGTCAGTAGAAAAAGTTCTAACCTGGAGTGAAACATGATTCATTCTTTAACGTTTACCTGTGAGCAACAGTGTATCCCATACACAATCACAATTCTTATTGCTCCACCTTCACTTTGACCGGTCTGTTTACCTACTTGTTAGGGTAAGAGAAGCTTCTGAATTACCCCAAAATAACGAGTAAAAGCTGAAAAAAAGACATGTAAAGAAATGGGCAGTGAGGACAAAGGGAAAATTTCTTCCGAGTCTTTGTAGAATTCCCTCCAATGTTCATGCTCTGTGGAAGGTAGTACCACATTGAAAAAGTTTGGCTGCCCCAGTGCCTCTTCTCCTCTCCAATGTATGCTTAGTGACTGCACCATTAAAAGAAGTATTTTAAGCTCTCTGCTTGGACTCTTCACTGAAGGAGCCAGCTTGCTTTGTAAGTGGCACCCGGGAAAATCTCTAAATTGTGGCCCAGTAGCCACAGATTTGAGGAGCAAGGCTACCTGGGAGCCTTTCTGGAAGCTCAAGGATAGAGAGTACAGGTTCCCCATCCTTTCATGTGGCCCAGCCTAGCTCCTGAACAGTGGCCAGAGCATGTCATGGGATGATACAAAGATGCACCAAAGGCTCCAACTCTGTGTAGGTGAAAATGGTTCCTTATTCCTTTACCTCTGGCATAGTCTTGCATAAGAAAAGGGATGATCTATGAGGTTTTGTGGATGGCTCTTCTTTTCCCCAGACAGCTAGCAGTATAATGTCCTCAGGCTATACTCAGCTGGTATTTTGGTATGATTTTTGACTGATGACAGAATACTGGCCTCCTCATTCAGGAGTCGGGTGGTTACATGGGTGGAGGCCCGTGGAATTAGACAAAACTGGAGATTCCTCTTACCTGCTCACACAGTTTCATTTAAACTCAAGACTCTTTCATCTTTTAATAGGCTCAGTTGTTATTCCTCCTGCCCCCTTCTCCCCTTTCAGTTTGTCTCTGTAGTTACATTAATTCCATACACAACAGCCAGTGATAGAGATACTGAAATTATCTTTCAGGAGTGAGGCCACAACATCTGTCAGTCCACACTGTCATTGTGATAAAAGAAAAGAGTCCTGGAAACAGTAATTTTAGGGCATCTGAGCTGAGAATTTCAAAGCTTTCCAAGAGGTTTGAATGCCCACATCATGGAGAAACTGGGCATCTAAATCCTGAAGGTAGCTTTGAAAATAGCTTGAATTTCCCCAGTGACAACTTTCTGCATGCTACTTGCCCCCAGTTTGCATGTTGCTGCAATTGCCAATACACCAGGCAGTCAGAGACTTGGCCTTCAGGTGAATGGGTGGATACGTCTCAAGGTATCCAAATTTCTCTGCTGAAGTGAGCTGACTCATCAGGGAGATGCACCAGGACATCTGCTGAGAAACTGAAAAAGAAGCCCATGCTTTTACTGTGCATGTGGGGCTGGAGGGGACTGTAGCTATTCAGATCGCCATTCAAATGTTATTAAATAATACTTTGCTGCTGCAGCACAACAGGTGTGGAGACTCCATCAGGTAAACATAGCCTTTGGTAGGGCAGACTGCCAAGTCTGTTTCCTTACATAAATCTCTCCACTTCAAGGTATGCAATTAATCCTGATTCCAGTCTCCATTTACCACAGACCTTCTTTGTACACATGATGTATTAATCATCAGAAAGGACTTTTACACCTCTGGTATCATTCTGGCATTATTGGCTGGGCACAGGTAGGTACAAGAGTCCTTAAAGGGCCAGTGTAAAACCAGGCACAGGCAGTGGGATTTCAGGACAAGGCAATCAGAGGTGTGCATGTGAAATTCTATCACAGCATTTGCCTGTGCTATTTCAGGCTACGGACAGGCTCCTACTGCAGAATTAATCTGATCAGCTGTTCCAGCTTTTAGAGAAATAAATCAATTTATAAAGTAATAAGAAAGGTTAATGCCAAATTAAAACCTAGATATCTGGCTCAGCAAATGTGTGCCTTTGTGTTTTTATTTAATGTCCTTACATGTGCTTGGCAAAGCCAATCCCATCTCGCCGTCACCAAGCCTGAGTACCTGGGCTATGCGCTTAGATGAGCAAGGGGTTTGCAGGGATGGGATCCTTTCTCCTCCTTTCCCCTAGCTGCTCTCCTGTGGGTTTCTGCTCCTTGTGTGCCCCTGGCAGAATACCAGACCTTCTGTGCGCTGGGCACCGTCTCCTCAATCCTGCATGACTTGTAGGACCCTAGCCCTGCTGACAAGGGACCCTTTTTTTGGCATAGTTGTTCCCAAGGGTGTGAATGTTCTTAGGTCTGTGTATGGCCCCTAAACATTAAGATGTGTTTTCCATATTCAGGTCTGTGTGTTTCTGAATGAGATCAGTTTCTGAATTCCCTAACTTCACTGAGTACGTCGATTTGGGGGTTTAGATCATTACAGTGATAGGAAGGAGTTTGGATCTGGAGCCAGAACAAGTTTCATGGTTCAGGATCCATCTACCAAAGTCCCTATTTTCATGCGCGATTCACCTCCTTATGGTTCTTACCATCACTCGTGCTAAGGCTGGCACCACGGATGCCTTTATAGCCCCTTCTTTCTGTGTAATAATGAGACCCCAAAAACTTTATGGAAGAGGCCACTGGGATCAGGTTTGATGAAATCTGTAGGAAGGGACGGCTTTTACAAAGAAATGTGCAACAGGACTGGTGAAGCCTTCAGGTGTTGGCAGAGGCTTATGGGGCTAGTGGATAACTCACTCGTAACATGGGGATTCTCCTTTCTCTTCTTCAAGGACTAGTTTCTTGTCCTCATCTGCCCTTTCACAGTTCCTGTGGCAGTTTGGAAGTAGGCTGTACAGTGCACTAGAACAGTAGTTTCTCCCTCGCTCTCTCTCTCTCTCTCTCTCTTTTGTTAGCTTCTTTTTGATTGCTTTTGCAAAGAACCCAGGACCTTGAGAATACCTGGCTTTCTGGCTTCAGGTACAGCTCTGTAAATCTTTACTGTGAAGGAAATTACTTGAACTTGGTCTGCATCAGTGGAAGTGGGGGATGGGGATTTGGCGGGAAAGAGCATTAAAATCACAGCAGATGGCTAGCATTGCTTTGTGTGTACCCAGAGCTCCCATATCTCCAAGGCCTTGTAAAGATTACAGATGCACTTCTTCAAAGCAGCAGAGATTGGTGTGTGGGGAAACTGAGCACCCACCCTCTCTGGCTAGGGCTGTGCGGAAGCAGAGAGACTTTTTGGATCCATCTGCTCACAAAGGGTCAAGGGCTGAGCCTTCATACATGCGATAAATAAGGTGGGAGGGAATCATTAGCAAGGCTGGAACTAACTAAGCGTTTCAAATAAAACTGAACTTTGTTCATCTACTGAGACACAGAACATATGGCACGCTGAATACAACATTCCTTGCTCGGAGGAAAGCCACGCCAGGAAAGTTGCAGTGCCAGTGGCAGACACCTAAAGACACAATGTGGTGAAAATGTACACAAGGGCATGAAGGCTTAGCCTCTCTTCACTGGAGGCAAGATGAGGCATGGGCATAGGTAAACCGAAGAATGCTGTGATGGCATAAACTGGGTTCAGCCTTCCCAGTGAGGAACAAGATATCACCCATACAGAAAAGAGCCAGACTCATGTCACCCTCTTCACATGCTGAGTTATGACATTCTGTTTCCTACTCAGTGTGTACTTGTGCATGGGCTGCTAAGGGACAGGAAGTTTTTCCAGTTACAAAGAGAACACATCATGCCTTGTGGACACAGTGCCATGCTATTGACTTCAGTGGATCTATACTGGTGTAACAGCTATCGTATCTCTGTGGAAAGAGATTCCTTCCATGCGCAAGTACATGCACACACACATGCACACACAGCATGCAGTATCCTTAAAGGGGGAATGCCAAGCTGTCACAGATGGTGAGCTTGCAGTTACAGATCACCTTCATCTCTGCTGAATGCTACATGATGAATGATACGTAAGCTCTGCCAGCTGAATCTAGGGAGCACCCCCACCCAGCAAAAACCAGTTCTAAAGTGAGGTGTGCATAGAAAATGCAAGACATTTGTAAATAACTATGATTAAATAAAAGTAAGGGCAAGTCCCAAGACCCCATATCTTGGCTTTAGGTAACAGAATTTAGAATCTCTTAAATGATCAGATTATTGATCGTGGAAAGATGTGAGGCCTTTCAAAAACATCCTTGTGAATTAGTGCCAGGACAAGAGGGTGGAAAGAAAGCTGCTGAGGATGTGTGAGAGAGAAATGCATCTGTTGCTTCATGTAGCTACTTTGCAGATCCCAGGTGAGAGCCTCAGTTAAGGAGGAAAACAAGAAAGATCCATCTGTCTCAGTATTCATCAAGCACTCCTGGAGCTGCAGATGGGTTGGGATGGCTGTAGCTCTCACGCTGATGCACTGTGCCACTGTTTCACTGCAGCCACGAGGGCACAATTTCACTGTTTGCTCTTCCACTTACTGTGCTGCTACCTTGGGAAGTTACAGACACATTCCATCCCTGACCAGTGAGTTACAAAACAGGGTGGGTAGTAGAGGAGCAGTCAGGTATGTAGGGATTGGAGAGCATTATGGATATCAGATCTGGGGAACCCTTGTGAACAGCAGGTGCTCAAAGTCTACATTGGTGCTTTCAACGTGGCCCAGAGAACTGAGAAATGGGACAGTAGACTTGGATTCTAGGAGTACCTATACTATTACATGTGTAGACATCCATTTCCAGCCCTTCTTTTCAGGGAGAGCACATACTGGTGTTTATTTTTGTGGGAGATGCTTAGATAGCCTTATTGAGAGTGACCCTATAAAAACTTATACAGACAGATGCTGTTCAGTCTGCTCAGGTGAGTACACAAATCCAGTTCAGATTTATTTCCCTTGTAACTGTTCTTATCTAGTGCTCCATCTAGTCCAAGGTCTGGTTTCCTACAATGGCCAGTGGTATATGCTTTGATAGAAGGCTCAAGAAACCATGAAGTGGACAATTATGGAACAACTCTTAATGGCTGTTTTATGTTAGGAGGAAAATGCATCCTGTATCCTAAGGCAACTGTGGACATTTACATTAGCCATATAAATGTTTGTTGCATTTCCTGCTAAGTAGCAGTACTTGGCTTCTGTTATATTTTGCAGCATTGAGTTACATGAGTTATTTATCCTATTTGTAAACGAGAATTTTAAAATGCATTGCTTTGCAATTTCTTTTATTTTCTCTTGAAGAAAAATGAATTAGAATAATCTGATGTCTCAGCTCTCTCCACCTCATTATGGTTCCTTTTGTTTTTATCTAAACCAAAACCATCCTTCTGTTTTCCTGTGACTCTAATCATTATCAACAGCTGTCTTCAGCCGCATTATTTCTCTTTCTGTGTTTACTTCATCAACAAGGGAAAAGCTATCATGCTACCCCTGCTCCTATGATCTTGTCTCAAGACTCCTTTGGTTTAACTCTCTTAAGAAACAATGTTAGAAAGACAGCCCATGAACTCATGCATGCTGAACTTGGTGTCCATAAACTCCTCTTGGTTCCAGTGTGAGCTGTGAGGGCTCAGCACATCTGGAAAGCAGGCTGCTTTATTTTGTGATCTACACCTGTGAGTACCTACCTGTGAAACTTTTTTTTCAGAGGTACATCATTACAACTTCGCCCCTTTTTGATGGGAATGAGATTTATTATATAACAATTAATTTTCTGTCTTTTGGGTGAATCTCCAAAATATGCTGATTATCCTTATATTAAGCTATGTTACTATCTGGGCTACTTTTGGGCCTGTGAATGAGAAACTCCACTGTTTATATCTGAAACAGGATTAGGTCAAGAGCAATTACCCCTCGCTGTTCACCCAGGTGGATCTGGGTCATCCACTGATGCCACTGCAGCAGGTATCCTTGAGTTTCAACTGGGTAGACAGATGTAAGAACTACAAGAAGTCTTGTTTTTAGTAGCCATCTTTGCTGAAAGTTTACTTTTCATGGTTTGGAAACCAGCTGAGCAGGTGAAAAGGTAAGCGACATTGCCAGTCTCTTCTTGGTGTTGTAAATAGGTTTTTCCAGAAATGCAATTAGATTTTATTAGACCCAGGTTGCTTGTGCCAGACACAGGCCCAGCTTTGTGGTGCTTGGGAAGGCACAAATTGCTTTTTCTTGATTTAAATTCAGGATATCAATTGCTATCCATTTAATAGGAAACTGAATCTTAAGAGATTTCTCAACTCACAATAGAAGATTTGCAACCATGCATGCAGAGGGCAAAATATGGGCTGAGAAAGAATTGCTGAGAATGTTGAAGCATCTGGGAGTTAATTGAAGCATCTGGGAGTGAATGTTGCCAAAGATCAAAATTAATTTAATTAGGAGAACATTTTGTTGCAGCATGTTTATTAATAATCATTATGACTGTTTCACAGATATCTTGCTGTAATGCCTACAGGTCCTAATTAGGATTTGAATATCTGCTGTACTAGATCTTGAACAAGCAGGTACAAAGACACAACTCTCCTGCCAGATGAACTTTTATCAGTTAAATAATATTATAAGGGTATTGACTACAGAGTTAGCACAGGTGTCACACAAGCATCTACAGAAAGACATTTTCACTTTTCTCTATAGGGTAAAGTTACATGTTACACTTAGACTGTACTAAATCTGTGGAATGTGAAGTGTTTTAAAGCTAAAACATGCTTCAAACAGTCGCATGTTAAGGGCTGCCTGCACAGCTCTGACTTGCCACTAGAGGGCTGGTAAACTGGGGTGTGACAAGGAGCTAGGACACCTGGGAATGATCTCTCCTCTGGGCCTGAGGGTGAGTGGACGAGCTGGGAGCAGCTCATCCTAGGGTGCTGGAGGTACAAATTGTTTGTTTTATCTCCATGGAGTGTGTAACAGGGTCGCAGCCATGACTCTGTTACTAAGAAGGGGTAGCAGCTGCCAAAGATTAGAACATCCGGGAAATGGGGAATGTAGTCCCCCAGGCAGCCACTGAGGACCCAGAAAGAGAAATAAAGAGAGGGAGGAAATTTCCCAAAGTTGCCTTCGGGCACCTACAGACTGAGAGAAGCGGGCAAGGAGTCCTGCGAAGAGAAATTCCAAGGATGTCCAGGAGACAGAGAGTCACTCTCGGACGACAACGAGATTTGGGGGATCGATACGCCTCATGGGTCACTTCTTACCTGGTAAGACAGCCTCTGCAGTGAGTCATAGAAACGGAGCAGCAGCGCGGGGAAAAACCGTGGCTCCGGGTCACGATGTGGCAGGATTCCCTGAGAGGGAGGAAAATAGAAAGAGAGAGAGAGAGAGGGTGGGGGAGCACCCGATCCGGCCCTGAAGACACGGGATCCCGATCCCTCACTGGAGAGTGAGAGGAGGCGTGGAGATGGAAAGAGAAAGTAAAAGGAAACTGTAACGGAGCTGCGCTTCGCACGCTGGCACAAGCCGCAGCCAGGGAATCCCGGTGTCGGCGTTAACCAGCCACTAATGAGGCAGTTAGCGGCTGATCTTCAAGATAATAAGTAGTACTTACTGTCTGGGACAGATGACGAGGACCCATGTGGCGAACTCCCCCTTTTTTTTGCCTGGCGTTCCTAGAGAGCATAACAGGCTAATGATAATAAAGCACTCTGGACAAAGACCTGGCCAGCACGTTCCTTACTGTGGTACCGGCGTGTAACAACTCTTCCTCCCCAGAATTTGTATTTAGATCAAGTCGTGGCAGGCGGGAATTGCGGGAGCTACAGGAGAAGCAGGTACCCAGGACGGGCACGCTGACAAAGTGGTGCATTGGCCAGGAACGCAGAGGACCAAACAGATGCCATGGACACTCAAGAACCTACAAATTGACAGCAGGCTCATAGCCTCACCTTGTACCTCCTACAGGGCCAGCAGGCTCAGCTAGAGGAAATGATGAGGATTAAGACTCAAGAGGCAGAGGCCCGGATACAGCTGTGGACAAGACAACAAGACCTCTGTGAGAAACTCGCGGAGCAACAAATGTTCGGGTCGAGAGAAGGAGGCGTGACCGGACTTCCCTGGATGACAAGAGAAGATGATGTGGAAGCCTACCTCGAGGCATTGAACTAGCAGCGACGGCTGCGAAGTGGGATCCAGGGAGCTGGGCTGCTAAACTGGGACCACTCCTTATCGGTCCTGCACAGGCAGCATATCGAGCTCTTAACCAAACAGAGGCCCATGAATATTCCAAGGTAAAAACAGCCATCCTTTATCAATTGTGGATGACAAGAGAAGATGATGTGGAAGCCTACCTCGAGGCATTGAACTAGCAGCGACGGCTGCGAAGTGGGATCCAGGGAGCTGGGCTGCTAAACTGGGACCACTCCTTATCGGTCCTGCACAGGCAGCATATCGAGCTCTTAACCAAACAGAGGCCCATGAATATTCCAAGGTAAAAACAGCCATCCTTTATCAATTGGAAATTTCACCGGAAACATACCAGAACAAATTTAGGGCCAAGAAGGGGCTCGAATTCAGCCGGCCCTGACTTTTAGTACAGATGCTCCGGGACCTCGCGGAGTGGTGGCTACAGCCAGAGGAACACACGGTAAAGGAGCCAGTAGACAAGATAGTCTTGGAACAATTTCTGATGTACCTTACGGGCAACACCCAAAGATGGGTTCGACGCCACCAACCGAAAACAGTGGAGGAGGCACTCCATCTGGCAGAAGATTATATGGTAGCTGAAGGGGAAGGAGAGAACCCCAAGAGAGAGAGAGGGGGAGGACCCCCATCCGCACATAAAACAAACAGCCTGGCGGTACCCCTTAGAAGGGTGGAGACCACCTGCAAGGAGGGTCGCCGGGGGTAATACCCAGGAGGTGATCTGCTATCAATGCGGAGAAAGGGGCCACATCTCCCCGTTTTGCCCCAGAACTACCCAAAATTCATCTCCCCGCATTGAGGGACACGACGAAAAAATGGATTGCAGCTTTGGGTGACATCAAGGGCCAGGCCGGAAAAACAAACCTGTGGTGGAGGGCCGTGTGGGCAATACCATCATTCCGGCGATAATAGACACGGGATGCTCCCAGTCTATGGTATGTTGCGATTTGGTACCTCCACACTTAGGGGCCCCGAGTACACCAGTCTCCATGGTCTGTATGCACGGAACGGTATATACCTACCAAGAAGGAGGCTGGAGCTCTCCGTGTTGGGAAGAACAGAGGAGATTTTGGTGGGGCTAACCAAGACTCTCCCCTGCCCGATGCTGCTAGGGTTGGATTGGCCTCACCTGGAAGAGGTGGTCTGCCAGCAGATGATAGACAGCCCCACGATCCAGGAAAGGAAACACCGGGGACTTTACTTTGGGGATGAGGAGGAAGAACTGGATATCAAACAGCTGATAGAAGAGGGGAATTTCCCTCAGGAACAACGACAAGAACCCTTGTTTCAGAATCTCTGGAAGGATCTAGAAGAGGGAGGTGAGAGAGCACAGGTCCTGGTACCCCGAAGATACTGGGAGGGCTTACTACGGGTTGCCCACACCTTACCCATGGTGGGGCATCTGGGATGGGATAAGATGGAGGCCCATCTCAAATGTCAGGTCTTTTGGCCAGGAATTTTTAAAATGACCGAAAAATTTTGTGCGGAGTGTCCTGAATGTCAGAGGACGGGGGGGGTAAGACTGGCCAGAGTGCCATTGATCCCTATGCCCTTGATTGCCCAGCCATTTGATCGAATAGCCTTGGATATCACTGGGCCTTTCCCGCGCAGTAAGATGGGATACCAATTTATTTTAGTAATCATAGATTATGCCACAAGATTCCTGGAAGCGGTCCCTCTAAGATCTGTGACAGCTCCAGGCATAGTAATAGCCCTACTTCAATGGATAGCCTGGGTGGGAATACCCCGTGAGATACTAACCGATCAAGGGAAAAACTTTGTCGAAAATCCTGAAAGGGGTGTGCAAGGTCCTAAAAATAGATCAATTACGCACCTTGGTATGCCACCTGCAAACGGATGGGTTAGTCGAGCGGTTTAACCGTACACTCAAGGGGATGCTTAAGGCATGCATTCAGAGGGACTCCCGTGAGTGGGACGCACTTTTACCCCCTTTGCTATTTGCAATAAGGGAGGCTCCTCAGGCCTCAACGGGATTTGCCCCGTTTGAACTAGTTTACGGACATAGCCCACGGGGCTTGCTCGACCTAATATGCAAAGGATGGACCCAAACACAGAGGGAGGACTCCCAAAACCGGGTGATAGGAGAGATCCGGGAAAGATTGCAGAAGGCGCTAGAGATCACCCAGAGACATCTCAGCCAAAGTCAAGAAAGACAATGGCAACAGTATGATGCGAGAGCTGTGAAGAGAGAGTTACAGATAGGGGTTTGGGTGGTGGTATTACTTCCCAATAGTACCCATAAACTGACAGCCTGATGGCAAGGACCCTTTCAAGTAACCAGACGAATGGGGCCGGTGAACTATGAGGTACTATGCACCAACCCTACGCGGCATAAGCAAATATACCATATTAACCTCCTGAGGAAATGGCAACAAGGGGAAGGATAGTTGGTGAGACAGGAGGAAGAGGAAGAAGAAGAAGAGGCTACTACAGTATGGCGACTGACGGGAACACCGGAGGTACCCCAAGTGGACGACCAATTAGACCTATGCCGGCAGGCCGAGGTGAAAGCCCTGATCACGGAGTTTCAAGATGTGTTTAAGGAGATGCAGGGGGAAGCAAAAGGAGTCTGTCACCACATTGTCACCCCTCCCGGAAGAATAATTAGGGATCATTGGCAGAGGTTACCACGCCACTTATGGCCAGTGGTCCGCCAGGAGATTGATCAAATGAAGAAAAGAGGGATAATCGAAGAGTCCCAGAGTCCCTGGAGAAGCCCGATAGTAGTGGTACCCAAACCAGATGGATCTATCAGACTGTGTGTGGATTACCGAAAGCTAAATGAGGTAGCAAGATTTGATGCATTCCCGATCCCTCAGGTGGATGATATGCTCGAGAAAACTGGTCAGGCATAGTTCATATCCACCTTGGACCTCATGAAGGGTTACTGGCAGATCCCAATGGCGGAAGAGGACAAAGAGAAGACAGCGTTCGGGACCCCATGGGGGCTATTCCAATTTAGAAGAATGCCATTCGGATTACATGGAGCAACGGCATCCTTTCAACGACTCATGGAACACCTATTGGCTCCTCACCAAGAATATGCCACAGCGTGCATCGACGATATTATTATATTCTCCCCCAGCTGGGAGATGCACTGCAAACACCTAAGACAAGTACTGGACAGCCTACGATGGGCTGGTCTGATGGCGAACCCGCGGAAGTGTGCGTTGGGGAAGTGAGAGACACAATACCTGGGGTTCATGGTGGGCCAAGGAACTATAAAACCCATAACAGAAAAAGTGGCGGCCATAAAACGACAACCCCTTCCTAGAATGTTAAAACAACTTAGATTGTTTCTGGGATTCGCCAACTATTATTGACAATTCATCCCGGACTTTTCAGAGAAGGCAGCCCCTCTAACCGAGTTGACAAAGGGACGACGAAACCTGATAGCCTGGAATCTAGGGGCTATACAAGCCTTTGACCAATTAAAGGAAGCCTTAGGCCAACATCCCGTCCTATACACCCCGGACTTTAGGAAAACCTTCTGCCTCCAGACCGATGCCTCAGCAGTAGCACTGGGGGTGATATTATTCCAGAAAGATCAAGCAATAGAGAGGCCAGAAGCTTTTGAGAGCCGGAAACTAAAACCGGCGGAGACACGGTATTCCACTATAGAAAGGGAACGCCTAGTGGTCCGCTGGGCTGTAGAATTATTCCAATATTATTTATTAGGATGGAGGTTTGTGCTTATCACAGATCACGCACCCCTGTGGTGGTCAAGAACAGCCAAATTAAGTAATGCTAGGATTATGAGGTGGTCTTTGGCCTTACAACCTTTTTTTTTTCTTCAGTGGAACACCGAGCAGGGAGGAGGAGTGGAAATGTAGATCTATCACGTCCAGGTGACAATCCGAAAAATGCAGCAACAAACAAGCGGGACACCAGAAAATCATACAGCCAGCTCGGATCTCCAAACAGGAACAAGAGACATGGAATGAAATGAACACGGGATAACACAGAGGAAGAAATGACCCACTTGAGTCAATACAGAGATGTTTCAGCGACTTGGAAAAAAAAAA
>NW_005842016.1:0-6761 GCF_000455745.1 Alligator sinensis
CTGTAAGCTTGGTGAGTGGAAGCAGGGCAAAGGGAACCTTTTGGGACCAAGGGGGAGTTTGCTAGGGAAGGTCTGCTTGGAAAGAGGCAGGAAGACGGAGGGGGTGGATTAAGAGTCCCAGAGAATTGGCTGAAGGATGTCACAATGCCAGAGCCACTGCCAGCTCTTCCTCTGCTTGCACTTGTAAGGTGTCTTTCCAGGCAGGACCGCTCACCATTGAGGCTTCCACCCAGGTTCTGGTGTTGAGACTGTGGCTTGCAGGTTCCTTCAAGTGACTGCCAGGTAGGGGAGTGCCTGTGATGTGAGTGGTGCCTCCTGGTGCTGTCCCTCAGGGAGCAGGCAAGAGAGCTACAGGAGGGGCTGGTAAATCTCCAAAGTATCCACCATGAGGGCTTCCTAGAATTGATGCTGAAGGAGACCTCTAGGACTACAGAGGAAGGACTGCCAGAGGCAGCGCTAGAGAAGGAAGAAGGCATGGATTTCCAGGAAGGTGGAACCCCATGCTACTCATTCCTGTGCGCACCAATGATATTGCCAGGGGTGACCCTGAGCAGATAAAAAGTGACTACAGGGCTTTGGGTGCAAAAGGTGAAGGGCACAGTGGCTCAGGTGGTGTTCTCCTCAATCCTTCCAGTCAAAGGAAAGGGCCTGGGCAAGAGCAGACGCATCCTACAGAGCAATGCATGGCTGTGCAAGTGGTGTCACCAGCAGAGTTTTGGTTTCTTTGACTACAGCATGTTATTCCAAGAAGAATAATTGCTAGGAAGAGATGAGATCCACCTGTCAAAGAGAGGGAGGAGCATCTTCACAGACAGGCTTTCTAACCTAGTGAGAAGAGCTTTAAACTAGGTTCACCAGGGGAAGGAGAACAAAGTCCTGAGGTGAGTTGGGAAGCAGGTGGAACCTAACAAAGGAGAAGGAGGAATTGGAAGTCCTACCGCAGTGTCACAGGCCAGCTGGGCACTGTGAGTGTATCAATTTAGTTGCAGGCTGACTGAGTGCTGCAACTCTATCAGCCACTGGGCTATTTGGTTCAGGATCGAGGAGGTGGAGTTGGGAACGGAGCAAAGACAATTTTCACTTATAACAGTAAAGATAAATTTTACTTATAGCAACAAAAATATGTTTAAGCAGCAAAAAATATAGTTTGCATGTATAACAGTTAATAAAAAGGTTAAGCTAATAAATAGACAACATAACAATAAAAGTTAAAAATTGACAGTAGTAATAAAAACAGACAGACAAATTGACAAAGAGTTCCCACTTGTTTAGCAACTTATTGATAGTCCCTCAGTGTCAGATACATGTCAAGTTGATTCAGCGAAATCAGGCGTCCCCAATCCATGCTGTCGGAGGGAGCACCGGGGAAGTTCCCTCAGTCAGGATCTGATCCTCACTCACACTGGGAGTCTGGGGTCTAGGCTTAGAACAGCAATGACCATCTTGTTCTCTCCTTCCTACTGGTCACCTGATGTGCATGTTCCTTTATATCCTGTCCTATGCTAATCTGTTGGCTTTAGAGCCACTCACAATCTTACCCTACAGCTGTTATCCTATGGGGTTAAAAGGTATTCAAAATTATTATAATAGGTTAGTGCCTAAGCTTGGGTTTACCTAATAAGCAAATTACACCACATCACTTTGGGGTCTGAGATTAGCATTGTTCCCCGCCTAAGTTCAACCCACTTGGAATTTTTTTTTAAATGCATTAATTATACCTTGTGGTTAGGTTTGTCAATCTTACTGACCTTTAAGCAAAAATTTATTAAATCAGCTAAGTTTGCAGTTTTATTTTTTAGTTCTGCTTTTTGAAACTTACGTTAGTCTTATGACTGGTATGAACAATTAAATATAACGTTACAGTTATGATTCTGACAGACAGGATGCGTCTGTGGGAAACAGTTTTGTACGCCTTGTCTTAGCCAATATTTATTATGTGCTTTTACCAGATACTTTCAAAAAGCAGATCCTTTTTTTTGCTATAAGTTCCTCATTAACCCCTTTGGTTCTGGCCATCGTACTGCAGTCCCAAAACTATGACGTGATTGGAATAACAGATATTTGGTAGGATAGCTCACATGACTGGAGCACTGTCATGGATGGGTGTAAACTGTTGGGGAAAGACAGGCAGGGGAAAAGAAGAGGAGTTGTGCTTTATGTAAAAGAGCTGTATGATTGCTTGGAGCTCTATTATGAAACTGGAGATAGGCCTGTTGAAAGTCTCTGGGTTCAGGTCAGAGGGGAGAGCAACAAGGGTGACATGGTGGTGGGGATCTGCTATAGACCACCAGACCAGAGGGATGAAGTTTATGAGGCTTTCTTCAAACAGCTAGCTCAAGATTCTGGATCATGGGCCCTGGTTCTCATGGGGGACTTCAATCACCCTGACATCTGCTGGGAGGGCAATAGAGCACAAGCAATCCAGGAAGTTTTTGGAGAATGTATTTTTTGGAGAACTGTTCACAAACCAGGAAGAATTGGTGAAGAATGTAGTAGTGGATGGCAGCTTGGGGATCACTGACCACGAGATGATTGAGTTCAGGATCCTGAGGAAAGGAAGGAGAGCAGAAGAGTAAGGACCCTGGACTTCAGAAAAGTAGACTTGAACTCCCTCAGGGAGCTGATGAGCAGGATCCCCTAGGAGGCCAATCTGAGAGGGGAAAGGAGTCCAGGAGAGCTGGTTATACTTTAAAGAAATCTTACTAAGTTTGCAGGAATGAACCATCCCAATGTACAGGAAGACTAGCAAGTATGGTAGAAGACCAGCGTGGCTTAGCAGAGAACTCTTCAGTGAGGTAAAACACAAATAGGAAGCTTACAAGAAGTAGCAGCTTGGACAAACAACTAGGGAGGAGTATAAGAGTATTGCTTGGGCATGCAGGGATGAAAGGCCAAAGCACAATTGGAGCTGTAGCTAGCAAGGGACATGAAGGGTAAGAAGGGTTTCTACAAGTATGTCACCAAGAAGAGGACGATGAGGGAAATTGTTGGTCACTTACTGAATGCAGGACACAACATAGTGAAAGATGATGTAGAAAGGGCTGAAGTACTCAATGCCTTTTTCACCTCAGTCTTCCCAGGCAAGGTCACCTCTCAGGCTACTGTACCCAGCAGCATGGTTTGGAGAGGTGTGCAGCCAACAATAGCAAAAGAACAGATTAGGGACTACTTAGAAAAGTTTGATGTGCACAAATCCATATGGCTGGATGTGATACACCCAAAAGTGCTGAGGGAGTTGGCTGATGTGATTGCAGAGCTGTAGGCGATTATCTCTAAAACCCCATGGTGGTTGGGAGAGGTCCTAGATGATTGGAAAAGGGCACATATAGTGCCCAGCTTTAAAAAGGGAAGAAGGAAGATCCAGGGAACTACACACTGGTCAGCCTCGCCTCAAACCCTGGAAAAATCATGCAGCAGGTCCTCAAAGAATCCATTCCTAAGCACTCGGAGAAGAAGGTAATTAGGAACAGTCAGCATGGATTCATCAAGGGGAAGTCATGCCTGACCAACCTCACTGCCTTCTATGATTAGATGACTGGCTCTGTGGATGCAGGAAGAGCAGTGGACGTGACACTTTAGCAAGGCTTTTGATACAGTCTTCCATAACGTTCTCAAAAGCAAGCTAAGGAAATATGGGCTGGATGAATGGATTGTAAGGTGGATAGAAAACTGGCTGGATTGTCAGGCTCAGAGGGGAATAATTGCTCTATGTCTAGTAGGTAGCTGATATCAAGCAGTCTCCCAGGGTTCAGTCCTGGTATCATTTTTGTTCAATATCTTTATTAATGACCCTGAAGATGGGATGGAATGCCCCCTCAGCAAGTTTGCAGATGACATCAAGCTGGGGGGGGGAAGTAGATAGGGTAGAGCTAGGATTCAGAGAGACCTTGACAAATTGAAGGATTGGACCAAAGGAAATCTCATGAGGTTCAATAAGGAGAAGTGCAAAGTCCTGCACTTACGAAGGAGCAATTCCATGCACTGGTACAGGCTGGGGGTTGACTGGCTAAGCAGAAACTCTGCAGGAAAGGACCCTGGGGTTACAATGGACAATAAGCTGAATTAGGAGCTAATAGAGTGCCCTTGTTCTGAAGAAAGCTAACAACACACTGGGCTGCATTTGTAGCAGCATTGCTAACAGATTGAGGGAAGTGATTCTTCCCCTCTATTCAGCACTGGTGAGGCCACACTTGGAGTACTGTGTTCACTTTTGGGCCCTCTACTACAGAAAGGATTTGGACACCGGGCCCATTCCCCCAGTAGAGGAGGTGGCAGGGTCAAGGGAATCCGCCGGGGTCTGGGCTGCCGGGGATACTACAGCTGGGGGAGGGGCTGCCCTGTTCTGCTGGAGAACAGAGCACAGTCCAGGGTTGCACAGCATCCTGGGATAGTCGAAGATTGTGAGTTAAGTTGAATTGGGAGGGGATCTGCAGCTAGACTGAGGGATGAAGCTTTGCAGACAGAGACAGAAAGGGAAAGGGGGCATTAAGAGTAGCCGAAGACTATGGGGAATGTGGGGTCACTAGGGAGACAAGAGAATTGCCGTAAGGGTTGGAGGAATGAAGTGGGGAGAATGAACAATAGGGAATGAAGAGTTGGGACTCACAAGAAGTGATTTGTTTTAGATGTGGAGAGAGAGGCCACATAGCAAGATACTGCAATAAGAAAGGCGTGAGGGAAGAGGTCTATGATTTCCCACACGAAGAGCAAATGGATTGCAGTTTTGAGAAACATAAAGGACCATGGTGCAAGGCCAAACCCATAGTAGAGGTGAAAATGGGATATACAATAGTACCCACTATCGTTGATTCAGGATGTACACAAACCATGTTAAGATCGGATTTAATTTCGCCTCCTATGGGAGAGTTGGGAATGTCCAAAGACATGGTCTGTATACATGGAGCCTCATACACATATCAGAGAAGGAGATTACAGCTGACAGCGTTAAAATGAATGGAAGAAATTGTGGTAGGATTAGCCAAGTCTCTGCCCTGCCTGATGCTTTTGGGGACAGGTTGGCACCACTTACAGGAAGTTGTAGCGAAGGCGATGGGAGAACTGAGTACCTGTGATTATATGCAGCAAGTGGAAGAGGTTTTGGTGGGAGTGAAGCTTCAAGGGCAAGGGCTGAGTGTAGAGGAGAAGGAAGAAATAGACTTAGAGAGTATAATAGGTGATGGCCATTAGCGGACAAAGTAGAGGCAAAAAGGGGATACAAAATACCTAAGACCCTGAGGCAGCTAACTTCCTAGGTTTTGCTAACTATTATCGGAGACTTGTTAGAAACTTTTCCAAAATCATGACACCCTTCACCAATATGACGAAGGGTAAGCCCAGGCAATTAAGATGGTTGGATCAAGCCGTGAAAACTTTTGAGGAGGTTAAAAGTTCACTTTGTAAGGAACCCGTTCTATATATGCCTAAATTTCAGGAGCCATTTTTCTTACAAACCGATGCAACAGGGTGTGCCATGGGAACAATATTGTTCCAAAACGTACAGGAAGAGGAAAGACCAATAGCGTACACTAGTAAGAAATTGGTGTTTCTTACTGGGTTTGAAGTGTGGCGATGAAACTATAAATAAGATGTGTACATAAATGCCCTGAACCATGTTACCTATTGTGAAGTGAGCAGATCTCTGGTCACAGAGATGCACTAAGAGAGTAAATAGAGAGATTAATTTCCAACTGCAACCACAACACAGAGTGGGCTGGGTGTTCTTTTCCAAAATAAACTCCCATCAAGTCGTGGTAGATGAGTAAAACATGGGAGAAACTCTGAATCGAAAATTTTTCTCTCTATAATTGACGTAGAAATAATACTGTGCTCACAGCCCCGCTTGGGGCTTCTCCTTCCCCTCCTTACCGTCTCACTATGGAGACCCTGGCTGGGGGCCTGGTGCAGGGTGGGAGGTGGGGTCCCCCCCACACCGCTTCCTCAGCTGACCTGGACTGAGAAGGGGGCACGGCTAGGGAAACCAGCTCCAGACGTGGCAGAGAAGGGGAGAAATGCCCCACTGGGGACTTCCCCCCCTTCTCCAGTGCCAGAGAGACCTCGGCTGGGGGTCCCATGTGGAAGGATTCCCCCTATGCTGCCTCCCCAGCTGGTTGGAAGCTGAAGAGACGGCATGGCTGGGGAAATTGCCCATCTGCCGGCTCTCTGCAGTAGCCGGCAGGGTAGCAGGCATTAGGCCCGTGCAAAGCAGCTAATATTCACTTCGGATTTGTATTCGGCCAATTTCATAGTTTCATAGTAGGTAGGGTCAGAAGGGACCTGAGCAGATCATCAAGTCCGACCCCCTGCCATGGCAGGAAAGAATACTGAGGTCAAATGAACCCAGCGAGGTGTTCGTCTAACCACCTCTTCAAGACCCCCAGGGTAGGAGCCAGCACCACTTCACTTAGAAGTTGGTTCCAGATCCTAGCCGCCCTGACTGTGAAGTAACGCCTCCTGATGTCTAGTCTGAACCTACCCTCTGCCAGCTTGTGACCGTTATTTCTAGTCTCTCCTGGTAGTGCTCAGGTGAACAGGGACTCCCCCAGTGCCTGCTGGTCCCCTCTGACTAGTTTGTAAACGGCCACCAGATCCCCCCTCAGCCTCCTCTTGTGGAGGCTGAACAGGTTCAGGTCCCGTAGCCTCTCCTCGTAGGGCCTGCCCTGCTGATCCCTGATCATGCGGGTGGCCCTCCTCTGGACCCTCTCCATGTTGTCCACATCCCTCCTGAAGTGTGGTGCCCAGAACTGGATGCAGTACTCCAACTC
>NW_005842016.1:7320-8749 GCF_000455745.1 Alligator sinensis
GGTCATAGAAGGCCACCAGGTTGGTCTGACAGAACCTGCCTCAGTTGAACCCATGTTGGTTGGCCCTAAGCATAACCTCCCCTGCTGGCCCCTCGTGGACATGCGCCAGGATAATTTTCCCAAAAAGCTTACCCAGGATCGAGGTAAGACTGACTGGCCTATAGTTTCCTGGGTCCTCCTTCCTCCCTTTTTTGAAAATGGGAACCACATTGACCCTTTTCCAGTCCTCTGACACCACACCAGATCACCATGAGTGCTCATAAAGCCGTGCCAGGGTTCCTGCAATGACCTCTGCTAATTCCCTCAGCACTCTGGGGTGGAGGTCATCAGGACCAGCTGATTTAAATATGTCCAGTCTCTCCAGAAGTTCCCTGACTAGATCCTCACTGACCCTAGGCCTGGGTGTGCCTCCCCTGGGTCCCGGTGGAACGGCTGATCTGGTCCCTGATCAGGAAAACGGAGGCAAAGAAATCGTTAAATAGGTTAGCCTTGTCATCTGGTGCAACAACCAGATTTCCTAGCGTGTCTTGCAGAGGCCCCACGTTACCCGGTACCTTCTTTTTGCTCCCTATGTATTTAAATAAGGAGCTCTATACCATCTGCCCTTCCTCTGCCCAAGGGACTCTTGCCCTTTTGTCCCTTGTCCCTAGCACTGAGACTCATATTGGTTGCAGTCTGTACTTGTGTTACAATGTCAATTTGGAAGCCAAATCACTGCAAGTGTTGAGTGAAGAGAAGTCCACAAGGAGGAGCAGTAATTCACAGATTCATAGATGTTAGGGTTGAAAGGGACCTCCGTAGGTCATCAAGGAATCAGCAGCGGGGGCAGCAACAGCTGATCCCCCGAAGGTAAGTGGGGCGGAGGGACCCAGCACAGCTGAGCTGGATCTGGAGGGGAAGCCCCCCGTGTCCCTTATAGCTGAGCCGGTAGGGAGCCGCACTCCTGAGCCATGCAGTGCAAACAGGCGTGCTCTGTAAGAGCGCGCTCGCGTTTGCACAGGTGTTCGCACATGCGGGCAAGCAGGAAGGGCCAGGAGGGAGACTCCTGTAAGGGTAGGGCATAGACACCACACAGATCTAACAAAGCAGCTTATACAATGGTGTCGACGAGGAGTGCTGCTAGGGCCTCTGTCCAGGGGGCCATGCCTACCCGGGGCTGGTCTGAGGCCTCCACCCAGACTGAGCCCATGCGGGGGCTGGTGTCCCCCTGCCTCCTGGCCTGCGGGGGATCCCCAGCAGGGCCGGGGGGGGCAGAGATTGGGGGCCCCCACACCTGTCCAGCAGGTGCCCGTCTTAGGGCTCTGGAGGCACAGGTGAGGGAGCTCCGGGAGGAGGTTAGCAGGCTGAGGGGTATCAGGGAGGCAGAGGATGAAATTGACAGCTATTTCTTTTCCCTGCAGGACCAGGCACCTAAGGAAGAAGCACCCCA
>NW_005842016.1:11506-27569 GCF_000455745.1 Alligator sinensis
GGTCCGGTGGGTGGCGAATTGGCTAGAGGGTTGCACCCAGAGAGTCGTGGTGGATGGGTCGGCTTCGACCTGGAAGGGTGTGGGCAGTGGAGTCCTGCATGGCTCGGTCCTTGGACCGATACTCTTTAATGTCTTCATCAGCGACTTGAATGAGGGAGTGAAATGTACTCTGTCGAAGTTTGCGGATGACACAAAAATGTGGGGAGAAGTGGACACACCGGAGGCCAGGGAACAACTACAAGCAGACCTGGACAGGTTGGACAAATGGGCAGAAAACAACAGAATGCAATTCAACAAGGAGAAATGCAAAGTACTGCACCTAGGGAGGAAAAATTTATTTTCCTCAATTTTAAAAGTTAAAAGTTGTTTCAACAAAGAGCTCTCAGTTTCAACAGCATGAAGCACTGCTACTTTGCACAGGCCATTGTCGAGAACAAGGGCAGAAGTGCTAAAGCTGAGGCAGCCCTCATTGAAGCATAATTTCCCTGTACAAAATGCCATGTGGGAAGGAGATCTCCTGCATCTGGTTCCCATCCAATGCACTGTGTATGTGCTCAGAACACAGGAGGAAATGAGCACATTCTGTCTGGTGAGTGTCTCTGGTTTTTGTACGTGCAATATGAAGAAATCATTGCATTCTTTCTTAACTGTGAAAACAGTTCCTTGTGTGTTTCCCTCAAGCCCATCATGGTCTCATACTCTCTGTGCTGTCCCTGTGGCTTTGAGGCTTTATCCTTGCTCTTCGGTGCATATGATGGAAAGCCAGCATGATTAACACTTCCATCCCTTAGTGTTCCTTTTTCTGCAGTAGATTTGTCCTGTGTTAATATTCTGCCATTCCTTAGTATAGGTTTGTGCCTTTGGCTCTGTACACATTCACCATGGAGCAGAGGCTAATCCATATCTAATAATAAGGAGCTCTTTGTTGAAACAACTTTTAACTTTTAAAATTGAGGAAAATAAATTTTAAAAATATATTTGGCTGCTTATCTCTCGGTCTCAGCATTCTGCAAGGACTCCCATAAATGGCCAGAATTAGGCAGGCATAGCACTGAGAGAATGTGTTTTATATTTTGAATTACACAGCATGCCCACAATGACAGAAAGAGTTTTCAAAGACCCTGAATTCCTTGGGAAAGGCTGCTCAGAAAGGCTTTCATAGCACATGCACAAGAAAGATAAACTCAGACTGGAACAAGAACAGAGATCTACTACAATGATCAGGAGAACAGAAAGTCTTTCTTATGAAGAGACTTTGCTATGCTAATAAATACTCGGGTGAGAGGGAATATTCATAGTTTCATAGTTGGTAGGGTCGGAAGGGACCTGAGCAAATCATCAAGACCGACCCCCTGCTATGGGCAGGAAAGAGTACTGGGGTTAAACAACCCTGGCAAGGTGTTCATCTAGCCTCCTCTTGAAGACCCCCAGGGTAGGAGCCAGCACCACTTCTCTTGGAAGTTGGTTCCAGGTCCTAGCCGCCCTGACAGTGAAGCAGCGCCTCCTGATGTCTAGTCTGAACCTACCCTCTGCCAACTTGTGACCATTATTTCTAGTCACTCCTGGTAGTGCTTGGGGGAACAGGGACTCCCCCAATGCCTGCTGGTCCCCTCTGACTAGTTTGTAAACAGCCACTAGATCCCCCCTCAGCCTTCTCTTGTGGAGGCTGAACAGGTTCAGGGCCCGTAGTCTCTCCTCGTAGGGCCTGCCCTCCTGCCCCCTTATCATATGGGTGGCCCTCCTCTGGACCCTCTCAACGCTGTCCACATCCCTCCTGAAGTGCGGCTCCCAGAACTGGACGCAGTACTCCAGCTGCGGCCTGACCAGTGTCGCGTAGAGGGGGAGGATCACCTCCTTGGACCTGCTTGAGATGCATCTGTGGATTCCTTCCTTCCATGTCCACCATAGAAATATGATGCTGTTGTTGATGGTGTTTGGAGAATTGCAGATTACAAGTAATGTGGTGGAGCCCATGACAAGCATTTTCCTTCCTGAATCCCAAAAAGGGCACAAACTTACTCCACTTACATGCCTTAATGACTGTTATGCATCTGCACACCTGCAGTTTTTGGTACCCATGCACAGTTTGGGATTCTGTTGTGCCAGATGTTTCACGTATGTGTTGACAACATAAAGGAGAAGGAAGAAAACATATTTAGTGGCATTAGGTTAGGATATGTGCCAAGGGAACAGAAAACCTAGGCCTTAAACCAGCTCGCATGGAGAGGATTTGAACCTGCATCTCCTCAGTTAAATGCTCTGAACTCCATACCATAGCTTATGTATTTTCTAGAAATGGCTCCATCCCTCCCTTTGGAGCTGGTTCCCTAGATAACCAAGTAAGGGATTTTGTGGGGGAGGGGGCTGAGTAAAGAACAAAATGTTGGTGTGTTATTCTGTGAGAAGGATACTGCCTGTGTTATAATTTGGACTCTTGTTCCCAGGGGGGGCAGAAACAATCCAGAGCTCTATGCATTTTTGTCAAGATGCAATGGATCAGCTTAAAGAAGAGCAACAGAGAGAGCTCTGGGTAATACCTAGGTCACACCTGATGGCTGGAGCACTTTTCTGCAAAGCAGGAGATGCAGGTTCCAACTTTCTCGGTGTAAGAAGGGCTTAGTACCTGGACCTCCCATGACCTGGGCAATAGCTAACAATCCTTTATTTGGGGAGTTTTTTATGATCTGTGCTGGAAAGCTGTAAGAGGACTATCTTCTGTAGAAATCCTCTTACCCAGAGTTCAAAGATGATGGGAGATGAGGTAACAAGCTGTCAAGGAACCTGGAATGCTTGTTGGATGTTGTAGATGGTGTTTGGGAGGCACTTTTTTGCAAAGGATGCAGTTTTTTATTGGATAATAATTGTTTCCCAAAACTCTCCATTTTTTATTGGGAAATGAAGGAACCACATGGTAATTTCCATTTGTAGTAATAACTGGAGTGCTGAATGACATAACTCAGCTGTGCCCTCTCTGACCAGTAAGAGAGAGAGCTTCTGTTAAATTTCAGAGAGAGATCCCACTCCATGACATAGTGGATGGTGGCTGAACTGTACAGCTCCAAGTGATACACACATAGTAACATGTTGGCATGTGTGGCAAGTTTAAAATAACTCTCTCTAGACATAGTGAGGATATGCTAAATTAAGACAGGAAGCTCTACTGAGTGAGCAATACAGACAAAGACCCTGGTGCTTTGTTTGGAGGTTTCAATCTAACTAGCCCTTTCTTATTCTTTTTTTCCAATGACACGGAGATAATCCTGTTTTCACTCAGAAGAGTAAGGCATTGTCAGATGAGAGGTTTTGAAGATTGTATCTGCAACTTCAAGAGAAACCTTTGCTTTTTAGTATTATCAGTTACTCAGAGATTAATAGACTCATAGACAGATAGTGCTGGATGGGATCTCAGGAGGTCATTTAGTCCACCCCCCTGCTGCAAGCAGTATCAGTCCTGTTTACACCATCCTAGACAAATGTTTGTTTATCCTGCTTTAAAAAAATGACAACAATGGATATTCCATAACCTCTCTAGATAAGGTGTTTCAGTTGAGGTATAACTACCAGTGTTTGTGACCAGAGGGCAGTGGGAACAGGGGTGGTGTCAAAGGGCTGAGCTGCTGTAGGAACAGCAATGGCTGGGACAGCGATGGTGGCAGCTGCTATTCTTCCATCCCCTCTAAATGGGCACCTGGGGTTGGTACCCTGGTTACATACCTCTTATTACTCTATGGTGCTCCAGTGCTTAACCACATGCATAGTAAGAAGGTTCTGCCTAATATCTAGCCTAAGCCTCCTTTGTTGCAATTTAAGCCCAATATTTCTTGTCCTATCTCTGTGGATGCAGAAAACAGTTGACACTATCTTGTTTATGACAATCTTTTTGTATTTGAAGGCTTATCAAACTCCCCCCTGAGCCTTCTCTTCTCCAGACTAAGTAATCTCAGTTCTTCCAGTCTTGCTTCCTAAACAATGTTTTCCACACCTCTAATAATTTTTGTTGTTCCTTACTGGATTCTTCCCAATTTGTTGCTTCCATGAAGTCTATTGCTTAAAACTAGGCCCCAATACTTGAGATGAGGTCTCACTAGGGCTCAAGAGAGCAGAAGAAACATGTCCTTTGATTTACCAGCTATTAGGTCTTTTTTGTACAATGTTATACTGTTTACTCCTATTTGCCTTGTGGTTGACTATGACTAGAGACCCACTGAAATCATGATTTTGCAATTTTCATGGAAATTGCAATTTCTAGCAGGCTCCACAAAAAAGTGCAGGCTCTGTACTTTTGACAGGCTCCCTGAAAAAAAACCCATACTGAAAATAAAGTGTGGGTTTCCTTTTGGGGAGTCAGCAGTCCTCATGGCTGCTGCAGCCTGGCACGCAGCCTGCTGGAGGACTGGGGTGGGAGGGGAGCAGGACAGGGGCTGCTGGCATGGCAAGATGGCTGTCACCTCCATCACTAACTGCTGATTGGCTGTGAGAACTGTCTTTCATATGGCCCCACCCCTCACCATCAGTCAGCAACTGGGGCAGGGCTGCATGATGGACAGCTTTCACAGCCAATCAGCGGTGAGGGGCAGGGCTACCAGGGACTCTCAAACGATCAGAGGTGTGGGGGGCCTACTGTGCTCTGCCCATGAAAATGGCTGCTAGCTCCATGATTTGCATGTGGAGTTGGCCAGCAGCCACCTGTATGACTACCAAGTGTTTTAATGCAGTATTGTAGCCTAAGCCATTGCTCCCCCTTCGGTATTTGTAAATTTGATTGTTCCACTCTAAGAAGTACTTCTGAATCTTACTATATGTGTTAGAGACCAGACCATTTTACCAATTTGTCAAGATCATTTTTAATCCTAATCCTATCTTCCAAAGTGTCTGCTACTGCACCCAGCTTGGTGTCATTTGCAAGTTTTCTAAGTGAGCACCCAATTGTATCCTTCAAGTTGTTAATGAAGATACTGAATCGTACTGGGCACAGGGCAAAGTGCTAGGGGATTCCATTTGATACCGCCCCCATCTAGACACTGATGACTACTCTTTGAGCAATGAGCCCACCTTACAGTAGTTTCATTTAGACTGTATTTCTTTAGCTTGCTTGTGAGATTGTCATGGGAGACAGTGCCAAAGTCTTCCCAAAACCAAGACAGACTACATCCACCACTCTGTCACAACCACAAAGCCTGTCATCTTGTCAGAGAAGGAATAATAACTGGAATAGCATTATGAATGTGAATAATTAAAGCACTGACTTTGTCTAATTTACCATAGCATGAGTGTCTGATTAGATTGCACAGAAATTAGAAAAATGGCACAAGCAGTAAACAGACTTCCAGCTAGTTAGGGCTAGAAACTTGCCCAAAACATTTTGCCATTTCCACAGTTCCTTAGAGTGCAGTCATCCTGTAGGGGGAAACAAGGACGGCCCAGGCAAAACTAGCAAGGTTTGCTAGGCACTTGCATATTAAGCAGTAAGCCAGGAAATAGCAACATACAGTTGGTTCTGTGGGCAAACCCACCAGAGCACTGGTGCTGCCAGGCAGCTTGAGCTCAGCTTTCACAGCATCCTGGGAGAGGATACAGTCATTTGGTCCAAACTCCAGAGCACCCATGCTTCATTTTAAAGGGACACTGTCAACTCCCCTTTGGGTCAAAGATGAGATTTTATAAGAAAAAGAAAAGTTGTTATAATCCTAAAGACTCCAGTGATTTTATATACTTCTAATGAAAACAGGGATTTTTTTTTTGGTTTTTTTTGTTTTGTTTTTTAACAACTACACATCCCCCTGCAGGGACTAAAACCATGAGAACCTGTCAGTGAAATAGTGGACTAGAGACAAAAAGTGACACTTGATTCAATAATGTCCTTGACCTAGCTGAGCAAAATAAAATGGCAAATTAAAAGCAGAGAATGGCAAAACAATGGGTTTTTTTTAATAACGAAACTGTTGTTAGTAACATGGGTAAGGAAATGTGTTTGCTTACATGTTCTAAGTTGGCAGCATCCCTTTAAATAAGGAAATATATTTGTTGAGAGGACAAAACTATCTTGAAAGCTATGTACATCTAGGCAGTGCAACAGCTACAACTACTCTGGATTCAAGTGCTATTAATTAAATCTTCATGGAATGGCTTCTAAAATCTCTTTGTTATAAAAAAAGGTATTCTAAATAATGCCACTTGTGAATTGTTCTATCCTAGCAGTGCATTGTGAACATTTGTACAACAAAAAAGTGGTGCTTTAAATAGTGACTTTTAAAAATGACTATGGTGTTCTTTATACAACATGCAACAATGTAATTAACTGGAGACACAACTGGAGAACTGGTTGCAGAGACTCCTAATGCAGCTCTAACAGGCTTTTGGGTAAGTCCCTCACATGGGGACAGCCCCCACAGACTGTACAGCCCTGGACCTGTTCCCAAGATATCTGCATTTCCAATATGCTGTCCTTCCAATAATACAATATTAAATACACCCAGTTTGTAAATATTTTAACAATCTTGGCAGCAACAATATTTACTTTTGCAAAACAACCAAAACATAATTGCAGAGAAGTAGATGTATTCATCAAACAGTCTGTGACAAGGTCTTCGGTGGAAGCCAAATGGTAAAGTGAAGGCCCTTTCTTCTGGGGAGCCCTATGAATTATATTGCACAAGTGATGCCTAGAAGAAATGCTGGTGACTTCTGACTGCAGCCAACATTGTTGCAACAGAGCATCCATTTCTGATGAACTCAGAAGAACAAGCTCCTCTAGGCTTGTGGATTCACAGCTGTTCTCTGAATGGTTTTGCTCTGAGCCAAACGGCTGGTGATAAAACAGTAAATTCAGAAGAGGAGAGAAGAAGCACAAATGAGGGAGAAGGGAGTGAAGAAGGGAAAAGAGGTGGGATGGCAGAGCAAACATATATACCACAAGTAGGTATTCAAACAAAAATCTAGCCACAAATAAGGACCCACTCAGACCCATACCAATTTTTGAGGTATACCTGGGAGAGTCAAGGGGCCATTTATTGCTATCAGCTTTCTGTGGCTTCTCCCTGGAGACTCCTTGTGGTTTTTACACTTGAGTTTCTTGTGTTGCAGAGGAAGGCCTAAGGGACCAACCCCACACCCCATGAAACTTCTTTTTGTTCACTTTTAAATTCAACATCTATATTGTTCCCTGCACAATAAACACTTCAGATTTGTAACATAGGAACTGGAGTTCTATATTGTCATCGACATCATAGTCCTTTGACATCTGTGTTAGTAATCCAAGCAATTGGACTACAGGGAGCAGGACCCCTAGCACTTGAGCAGCGTGGAGGTCACAGACTCTAGTTTGGTTAAAATCTAACACGTAGCTATGAGGCATGGACCACTCCCCAGCTCTCACTCTCTAGGGGTGACTGTGTGTGATGCACTCACACAAGTTTCATCTCACAAATCCAGTGGCACAGCCCACCACCCTTGACTGGACAGCTGTGTCTCGACTGTGGTGACTTGCCTTCAAAGCCATTTTAGATCAGTTACTATCTGGAACAGAGACAACAAGCTGAGTGAAGTGGATTTCATTGTACAATGAAGTAGTGTGCTGGGGCACAGTGCACAGGCTTTGCTGCTTCTAGGATTTCCAGCCTAAGCTGCTTTGGGGTTTTTTTTTTCCTACTTCATTAAGATGCACCTTGCGGTATTATTCCCTAAAGGAGATGAGAAAGATGTAGGTGGCAATGACTCTGCCTTGGGCCCTGCTCTAGATGGTATCCTGCTGTGTCTCAATGAGTTTTCCTCACCACACTATACCTCACAAGCTCCTCCAGTTCTCATATGATTGGCTGCTAAAACTGGAAAAACCTGAAAGCTCAAAAAAAAGGTTGGTTTAGAAAAATATCGTTTGTAAAAAGTGTCAATAAAGTCTGCAAGGATGTTTAATTGTAAAAAAAGAAAAGGTAAGAGTTGTTGTGCTGACAATTCTCAGTGACTGAAAACTGGTACAAGTTATTTACTGGAAAAACCCCTCCAGCTTCCCCTGACTAGTTGGCACATTAGCCCTTGGGGCCAAGTCTCAGGTCTTTGCATTCTCTTGCTTAATAAAGGACTTGGGGTGGTTGCTTTGGACATATGGAGTTCAATCGCACATCCTTTCTCTATTGCCATCTCCTTTCACCACTGCTGTAAGTGAAGGTCCATGGTGGTATTTAAATTGAGATCAGTAACATCTAAGAAATCTATATTGAAGATGCTGGGGCCAGCAGTGGTGAGAGAACCAAAGGCAGTAGTTGAGCTTGGTGGGGTGAGATCCAGCCATTCCATTGTTTCCCAAGGAGATTCAGTGAAGCTCATTTGTAAACCAGATCCTTCAGTAGAAGTAGGTGACAGCTGGGTCTCCATGGGTGAGAGGGGAGTCTGTAAAATCTCCTGGGATGTCAGCAGTTCATCTGCGGCTTTGCTGGAAAATCCTTCAATCATCCCTTCAAAGTGCGACTCCTCACCACCCATTTTCAGGAGGGTGATATCGCTGACTCTTCCCAGGGGGCTGTGGGAATTGAGTAAGACTTCGAGGTGTGTGTCACTGCTACCCGGACAGTGGTCAAATGAGAGCTGGGATGAGGACACTTGTTCAAAGGCAGCTGATGACTTTGGGAGTGAAGTGCTGGTATTTCCTGAAGACATCGTGATCTGAGGTACTTTCTGAAGACAAGAACGATCTTCTTTGGCATTGGCTGGCATTTCTGTTGGCAAAACAAAACAGGTCTGTTAGAAATGGGGTACTACAGGGCCTGTACAACTTCTCAAACAAGCCAAGCTCTCCACATCCTCCAATCCACTTTCTCACCACTTCTGACTCCTCTCTAAACCCTTGCCACTTGCTCCTCTCTGCTCAGGATCTTGCCAACTTCTCCGGTACAACAACTGTCACCTCCCCTTCCCTGTCTGCCCCCACCATACCTGTATACTCCTTCCCTGCTTTGCACTCAGTCTCTGGCTGTCCCTTTCCCACTTCCTCAAACACAAATTACCCATCTTCTTTTGTAAGGTCCCTCATGGCTTAGCCTTGATCATCTCATCTGTAACTAAGCTTCTGAACCTTCAAGCCCACTCCACCAATGATGTCAGCCTGTCCATTAGTAGTACTTCCCAGGAGAGGAATGGGGCCCAGTGGCATGCTGCATGAGTAATGGCAATGGGCTGTGGTCTGCATGGCAAATGGCCATGGACTATGGCCTGGAAGGGTAATGGATATGATCTGTCATCTTCAAGGAGGAATGGGGATTGGTAATAACCACAGAAACCCCCAGAGGTGATGGGTAACATGAGTGGGCTTGGGTAATGTTCAAAGGCAAAGCTCCATATGGTGATTCCCTGCAGGGCTTCTTATCAGCATTGTTCAACTTTATTTTTTTGTAATAGGATAGGAAACTTCAAAAATGAGCTTCACACAGTCATTCCTGAGAGAAAGCAAGTACAAAATGGCCTCAAACTGGGACGCTCCCATGGAATCAATAGAATGCTGTACTTGTCCCTATGCAATTAAGCCCATTTAGTAGGGACTTTCCCACTGAACCATGTATGAAAGCAGGGCTTACCTCCACTTTCAATGAGCACATCCAGGAGCTCATCCATCTGCTGACTTCGAGTCATCTGCTACAGCAAAAGACCACAAGAATTGAGCTGGTAAAAGGTGAGTTCTTTAGGCTATGACCCAGAGAATGAAATGCAGTTGTAATAACTTTAGAGGTTAAGATTGAGACCGCCATGCAGAGAAAGGCAAGGCAGAGGAACTACCTAAAGGCCCTGTGACTGAAGGTGATGCTGTAGATCTTGGAACTATGTGGCTCTCCATCTCCTAACACTATATTATCTAGAAAGCAGAGCTGGTGTGAAACTCATGAAGGGCCTTTGGCAGAGGCTAAGGAGTGGGTTCTTTCCTCTCTTTTCTTTATGTAAGTGACCTTCACTTAATGGGATTGCCTATGGATGAGGGCTCTGGCAACTGGCTTTGCTGCTTCCTGCAAAAACACCTCAGCTATCCCCCTCACTGCAGAGAGCTCAGAGCTCACACAATCACTTCAAAGCCACATTTCAGAGGTATCTAAATTGGTACTCAATCTGCAATGAAGGTTTTAGAGCCTGAGGAACAAGTCAGGATGAACACAGCCTTGTCAGCGCTCCCATTTTCTACCTACTGAGCTGCCTATGTCTCTTCCTACTGCTTAGAGGAGCCTCATGGATAAAACTGACTTTTCATGCCTTTTCCTTTTATATAATGGAAAAGCGACCTCACGTTCCCTACAACCAACTTGTACCCATGTTTCAGTCTACCTATCATCCCCTTGGTATAAGTCTTGGTCCAATTTCTAGTCCACCTCCCTAAAGCTATTATCATAATTGGGACTAAGAGTTACCCCTCTTGGAAGCCTTACATGAGATGGGAGGGATTAAATTAATCATGGAAGCTGAGATACCTTTTCCCCAAAAGCTGAGTTCCTTCCAGAACAAGGCTGAGGCAAATGGGCAGGAGGCAGAAAAAGGCAATTTTGTATTTGCTTGCAGGATAAATATAAATGCCAAAATTTCCCAAAGGGATTAATGATGTTGGGTGTTCATCTTGAGACACCTAAAAGGGGCCTGATTTTCACCCATAAGTAAGTACCCATGCTTTAGACCAGGGGTGGGCAATTATTTTGGGTGGAGGACTGCTTACAAAGTTTTGGGGAACTGTCAAGGGCTGCATAGGTAGCTGGCTCCATTGCATGCAGTTCTTGCACACCGAATGAAAGTCTCACACAATGCAGCCAGGCAGACCCTGTGCCCCCGTGGCCCCCTACCACCACTGCTTTCCTCTGCCCCGCCCTGCCCGCTGCTTCCCGCTCTGGCTCCAGCCCGGCCTGGCAAGCACCATGGGGCTCCTGGCTTCTGAGTGGTTTGCAGAGGTTTTCTCCTGTCCCTCCATCCGATCTTATCTTACTTTCCACTCAGATGGAAGGAGGCAGGGAATAGGCCCAGGGATGTGTGGTCAGAAGCTGCAGAAGCTTCTGGTTGGGGGCTGGGGGTGTGAGAGGGGTGGGGGTCTGGGGATGGGGAGGAGCTGGGCTAGCCTTGATGCTCAGCTACTGGGTCTTGCTACAGGCTCCCCCGGGGTCCTACTGCTGCTGTCTGCCTGTCACCTTTGACAGACAGCCAGGGGCAGATAAAAATTACTTTTTAAACATTTTTAGGGGCCCCACAGGCCAAATAGAATGGCCTGGCAGGCTGGATCTGACCCGTGGGCCATATTCTGCCTGCTCCTATTTTAGACTCATACCGTTTGAAGTACCTCAGTTTGGATACCCAAGCACTGAAGCACCCCCTATCACTGGTTGTCTCTGATATGCTTGGCCAATGTGCTGGTTTCCAGGTTGTCAGTCTAGCATCTTTCATGAACACAGTGTTAATTTAACATATCGAACACAGGGCAGGGTGGCACCTTCAAGACTAACTAATTCAGAAAGGCATAAGCTTTTGTAGGTGACAGCCTACTTCATCAGATGCTATGAATGGGCTTGCAGAGAGAAGGAGTACTAAATAGAAAGGAATAAAGTCAGTTAAATACAAAGGATAGGGAAAGGAGAGGAAAAGTTAGGGGGATGGGGCACTGCTAAGAGAAGTGAAGGTGCCTTTCTGAACATCTGACAAAGTAGGCTGTAGCCTATGAAAGTTTATACCCCTCAGTAAATTAGTCTATGAGGTGCCACCCTGCCCTGCCTTTTGCCTGACTGCAGACTAATACAGCTAACTACCTTTCTCAGAATCAAGCAGGATGTTTTTCTGTCATATTGAACCCGTATTAACAACTAAAACTTAATTTAAATCTATTCCTCAAACAAATATGGAAACAGGCCCGTTTTACTTAGAGGCCATGCAACATGCTGTAACTTCCACAGCTACTAGTTGCATGAAACTCAATAAAAATAAAACAAGTTCAAAATGGCATGACCTCTTCCTATAGGAAATAAAAACCATGCAGTTACCTGCTTTATTGCATCCTCATAGGACGGAGGCTGCTTTACCTCCGAGAGGCCTGGACTTGACTTACAAAAACTTGGGGATGGAATAGAAAACTTTTGACCTGCCTGTGTAGCCTGCATAGGGAAAATATAGGGAAATTTTATCAATCCACAGGCAATAGGTTACCCTTTTCTCTGCGTTTCTCTGTACTCTTATTTGAAGCCCACTTCTCTTCTCATTCCAGAGTAAATCCAGTGTAATCTAGAAGAGTCAATGGTGTTATGCCAATGCCAATCAAAGTAAGCTGTATTAGCCTAGTGGGCAGGACAGATGGTCTGTACAGACTAGCTTTGAGTTTCCCTAGCTACAGAGAAACCAATGAGATCTGTCCATGCATACAGCTCTCCATGCATTTTAATATGAAATAATTCTGAGCAGTTTGGCTATCAGCATGCTACTAGCTGTATGTGTCCCTATAACAGAGAAAAAGGAAAAGCAAAAATATTGGGCAAGATAATATCATGATGAAAATCAATCAAATATTGACAGTAATGCTCCCAAAGCTGCCCAGTAACTCATGCATGAAAGGCCTGCCCCTCTAACATGCACATGTTCTGAAGCCCCCTACTGACCCTGTCTGGATCTCATGCTAATTAATGCAAAGTTTGTATTTTGATATCCAACCCTTTCAGTTTCTGACTTGATTATCTGGATGACAGGCTACATTCCTGTTAAGAGATGTTGTACCCCCATTCCTCAGCTCTGCTGACCCTTGTCTAAAAGTCTGTGATGGTACCAGTGTCAGACTGATAGACTTTCTTCTCAGAGCCCTTCTTTAAAAAGGTTAGGCATTTTGAAGAACAGTCATAACAGTTCAGCCCCCACAGTATGAAACCGGTTACACTTCTGTCCTTGTACACTTCAGGCCATGGAAATCTGGTTCTGCTTTACTTAATAATTGTGCTTTTGAATCACAATTATTCACCCTGAGCTGATGAGAAGGATTTTACAAGGGCCACAGGTAACTGAAACCCAAAAACAAATACCTCTCTCTGATCCTGCTTCCTCTTTTATAGAATCAGAACCGTATCCCTCTTAACTCCCAAGTGTTCAACTGCTTCAGCAGTATTTATGCTTAGGAAGGCTCAAAGACTGTCAGGACTCTTGCAACTGAAAGATGAGTTTTTTGGCAGCAGTCCTGAAGGAACCTTGCTATAATATCTGCTTATTTTATCCCAGGTTCCTGTGATGAGACAACTGTGTAGCATTCAGGGGCTTGTGCTGTACTGGAGGCTAGATAAGATTATAATGGTCCCTTGAAGACCTAAAATTAAGAAACTGTGAAGGAAATCAGCTCCTTCCATACCTAAGCCTTACAATTGATCAGCCCCTCCCCACTACCTTGCCCACATAACAAATTCCTTTCCTTTTCCTTCTCCTTTCCATCCAGACTCCCTGATGGTATACATCAGACTCTGCTGACTGGTGCAATCTTCTATGTTCCCATTGGAGCTATCAAAGGGAACAAAGCCTTATTATTATTATTGTTGTTGTTGTTACTACTACTACTGCTACTAATACTACTACTACTACACCACTATTATTTTGATTCTGTGATCAAGACAAGAAGCCTGGTGGTTCTGGCTCTGTCAGAGCTATCTGGGAATGTTGACTCGGTGTGCAGGTGATGGTTGCTTAACCAGATGCTAGGATTTTCACTGACCCATTGACATACTGATTGGAAACCCTGTGGAATAGTTCTGATCAATGCCATAGGGTGTAGAGGTCATTTAGAACAACCCTGATGCACCCTTCATAGTTTCAGGATGCCAAGCTGAGCCAGGCAGCAATTCACACCCTCTGACAAGGGCATTTATGGGATGGAATTGTACGCCTAAATGACAGTTTTCCCTGTGTAAACAGTTTTTTGACACTTACACGCAGTTTGTGATTTTATTACACTGCAAAGTGGATGCATAATCATACTTAGATATACTGCACAGGGTCATTAGGCTATAAGGTGGCCAGGCAGGTACATGTATTTCTGAGCATTTCTAAGAAGGAGGGTCCTTTCATGTTTCAATTCTAATATCTGAGCAGTTAGAGCCCTTGCCCAGGAAAAGGAGACCTGGTTTTAGGGACCTTTGGCTGAGAGAGGGTTTAACACTATCTTCCTGGCTTCCCAGTATAGTTCTTTAACCCTTGTGCATCACATGGCCTCTTATTTAGCCCTCCTTTTGAAGCTGGCCCCCTGGGCAACCAATTTTGTGACTTGCATGTATACACAGGAGGCGAGATCTATTCCACCTATTAGGCATGTAAGGGCCTTGTTACATGGTAAATTTAGGTGGTTTCTGGAGCTCTTAACTCCTGTATTGGCTGCATGTTAACACCTCTAAAGGTGCGTATACGCATTGCCCTACATTGCCATGGCAATGTGTTATGTCACTGTGTGGCGTGTTGCAATGATGTAGCAATCATGTGGGTCTACACATGATTGGCAGCTATGTTGCCGTAGCAGCGCATTTCTCCATTTTAGCGTGCCACTACAGCGATGTAGTGGCAAAATCTAAATGTGCCTACACACACATGGTGCAATATGGGTGGTTACTGCACCGTGTTATAGTACCTCCAAAAGGAAGAACTAAAGTTCTGCGGCAAAGCATAGATGCAGCGTAAGTGGCTTAAAGCACTCATTATTTGGCTTAAAGTTATGCCACTCCAGGGCAGGATTATCTCTAATCTACCTACTTTTTTTCCTGTTCCATTAAGGTTTGACCACTTCCTGGCTGCCGGAGATCTCCAGGGCTGTGGCACTCACTCTGCCAGGCAGGAGCAATGAGCTG
This sequence comes from Alligator sinensis, assembly GCF_000455745.1. Classification (NCBI taxonomy): domain Eukaryota; kingdom Metazoa; phylum Chordata; order Crocodylia; family Alligatoridae; genus Alligator; species Alligator sinensis. The sequence continues at coordinate 26,320 of NW_005842016.1, forward strand.
GTTCTGTCTCTAGATCAGAGGCGGGCAATTATTTCAGGGGGAGGGCCCCTGAAATAATTGGGCTGCCACATGACATGGCTGCCATGGGCAGATAAATATTAATTTTCTAAATTTTTTAGGGGCCCTGTGGACTGAATAGAATGGCCTGGCGGGCCACATTCAGCCTGTGGGCCGCATTTTGCTTGCCCCTCCCCCAAGTCTTAGTTCTCCCTCTGCTCACTAAGGCTGTAGTGGCAAGTCAAAGCTGTGCAGGTGAAGGACAGACAAGTGCTTCACTAAGCCAAACAACACAAAGCTGATTAACAGTTGTTTGACTTACAGCGTGAGGTGTAACAAGGCCCTAAGTGGACTTCATCAAGGATTAGCTTTGGGTTAGAGGAGGCTCGGTTGGAGACACTGTGGGTCAAACTTACAAGGAGGGGCGTGGCGAAAGGGACCTTATGGTGGGTGTCTATTACCGACCACCCAACCACGGGGAAGAGCTGGACCAGGACTTCTCCGGTCAGCTTACGGAGGCGGTTAGGTCAAGGGATGTCATTGTCATGGGTGACCTAAACTATCCAGACATTTGCTGGGAGGAGCAGACAGCCAGGTCTGACTGCTTGCGTAGCTTCTTGGCTGTATTACAGGACCTTCACCTTATCCAGGAGGTGCACAGCCCCACTAGGGATAACACCTTCCTGGACCTGGTCCTGGCCACTGGGGATGACCTGCGGAGGGGACTGCAGGTCCTTGGCCACCTGGGCAATAGCGATCATCACCTGCTGGAATTCAGTATCCAGCACAGGGTGTCAAGGGCTTATAGCAAGACTAAAGCCTTTGACTTCAGAAGGGCCAACTTCAATGAGCTTCAGAGATTAGTGGGGGAGGCACTGAGGGCCCAGAAGGTAGAGGAGATGGGAGTCCACGAGGGATGGTTGTACCTTAAGGGGGCAATCCTCCAGGCCCAAAGGATAACAGTCCCTGAGAGAAGCAAGGGGGGGTAAGAGTGCTCAGAAACCCCCTTGGCTCAGCAAGGGCATTCAGGAATGTCTGAGGACTAAAAGGGTGGCGTACAACCAGTGGAAGGGAGGAGCTATCACCAAGGAGAAGTACTCCTCCTCGTCCCGTGAGTGTAGGAGGGCTATTAGGAAGGCCAAGGCAGAGATGGAACTCAGGCTAGTGTCCAGGATTAAGGACAACAAAAAGTCCTTTTTCAAGTACATTGGGAGCAAGAAGAGGGCACCAGGCAATGTAGGGCCCCTGCAAGA
>NW_005842016.1:28323-105569 GCF_000455745.1 Alligator sinensis
GGGAGAAGGAATCCACAGCATACATACAGGCTGGGGGGTTCCCCTCTTGAAAGCACAGAGGTGGAAAGGGATCTTGGAGTCATTATTGACTCCAAGATGAACATGAGCCACCAATGTCAGACCACAGCCAGCAAGCCCAGCCATACCTTGTCATGCATCTAAAGGTGCATCTCAAGCTGGTCCAGAGAGGTGATACTCCCCCTCTATGCGACTTTAGTCAGGCCGCAGTTGGAGTACTGTGTCCAGTACTGGGCGCCGCACTTTAAAAAGGATGTGGCCAGCCTGGAGAAAGTTCAGAGGACGGCCACCCGCTTGGTGAGAGACTGAACCTGTTCAGCCTCAGCAAGAGGAGGCTGAGGGGGGACCTGGTGGCTGCCTACAAGCTCATCAGGGGGGATCAACAGCAAATAGGCAGAGCTCTTTTCTCCCCAGCACCACCTGGGGTGATGAGGAACAATGGTAATAAGCTGATGGAGAACAGGTTTAGGTTAGAGATCAGGAGGCAATATTTTACAGTTAGGGTGGCCAGAATTTGGAACCAACTTCCTAGGGAAGTGGTCCTCACTCCTACCTTGGGTAAATTAAAAAATAGGCTAGGTGATCACCTGTCTGGGGTCTTGTGAACCCACCATTCATTCCTGCCTGTGGCAGGGAGTCAGGCTAGATGATTTGTTCAGGTCCCTCCTACTATGAAACTATGACTTAGTTACCTCATTGCAACTTTATTCCACCCTGTTCACATCCTGAAAATCCATTAATGCAGCTACTTTTGTAACACTATCATCGACCCATAAGACCAAGTTATTGCAAAAAAGTCACTCAGGGTCCCATCACACAGAAACTTGAGCAGGGTGGAATAGAACTGCAATCAGACACCTAAGTCCACTTATACACCTGGTAGAACAGAATCTGGCTCTGGGTGTATCTGGCCAGTGCATAGCCTACTCAGCATGCTCAGTATATGGGTATGTGCTTATGCATTTACACTGCACAGGTAATATTGGGTAACAGAATCGCTAGCTATGAAATAGGAGCTCTTACGCAACTAGAAAATTGCTATGGCACACAAAGGGTAATAGAAATCTGCCTGCCAGACATCTGGAAAACTAGGAAGAGGGAGGGTCAGAGAAACAGAGCTTCAAACCTGTTTTAAGCAAGGTGGGGCTTGAACCTGAATGAATCACTTGCTTCCTTGTTAAGTGTCTTAACCACACTGCTGCAGGGCTAAAATATAATGGGTACTGCGACTGTTCCCCCTACTCTTAATTTAGTATGGACCTTACCATGATTGCACTGCATAACCATTGGGAGGGTAATGTACGTGCATTGCATAACTCTTGTGACAGAAACAGTCATACCAAAGCCTGATCTCAGCCTCATCCCAAGGTCAGAGAAATCTGCATAAGCAATCCCTAAGATAACCATGAATACAAATAAATAACCTTTCTATAGAGACGAGATTGGTTGTTAGGGCATCCTACACTTACCGGAGCTGTGTGGAGACAACTGCTGGCTTGTGGGGAGACACTGCGACCTTCGCCCTGAGAGCCAGGGGAAACTGAGAGAAGGGAATGGCTATTTGGTGATGGTGGCAGGCTGATATGTTTTGGGCTCTTTGCAGCCCCAAGTGGAGAGTGCTGGGGAGAGCACTGTGGGCTGAGGAATGTGGAGGATGTGATGGCACTCTGACCTGCTGACTCCATGCAATGACTATTTACAATGTGAGGCAGCTGCGGCACGCCACAGTCACTTAATTTATTTGACTGACTGGCTTGGTCAATCAAGGCAGTTTGTTTTGATGCAAATGGACAACTAGCTACCGCATTTTCTTGCTTGATGGGACCTGCAAAGAAATGCTGTGGTGGGGAATGCTTCTCCTCAAGGCCACTGGTTCTTTTCCGCTTCTGGAGTTGCATCCGCAGCTCTTCCACCTGCCTCTGCTCTTGTTGTAGCTTCCACGTAAGTTCATTAATGACTTTCTGCTTTTCCACCAGCATTTTGTCTTTTTCTGTATCAAGCCCTTCTAGCTCCAGCTGGATGCTCCCTCCATTCATGCTGCTCATGAGGCTTTCCTCAGTACTGCCATGCACAGGAGATGGTTGAAGACCAAACTGTGGAGAAGACATTGGTCCATCGTTGAATGTGTCTGGCAAAGAGCCACTAACAGAGAGGTCAGAAGATGCTGGGGAGATAGGTGGGGTAGAGCTGGTGCTCCCGAAGTGATAGAAGCCATTGGATAACATGCTGGCTGATGACTGTGACTGGTAGCTTGACAGGGTGTTTGTTGGGGTGACTGGAAAGGTGACAGTTGTTATTTCACTGAAGTTTGGCACTGTGCTGCCACTGCTTTCCTGAAAGGGTCTCAGACGCTCCATTAGTGCTGTTTTCGTGCCAGATACAGGGAGACCTCTTATTCTGAGCTGCTGCCTCAGTTCTGACACCTAGAAAAAGAGCCAGCCACTCAGTTACATTCACTTTGACATATGTTCTCATCACCATGGGGAAATCACTTGGTGGTTTTCCTGTTTTCTACTTTATGGGCCTTCCATGCTCGTTGTCCAGAACCTCTATACACAGCCCAGCTGTCCACCCTAACAGCCATATCTTGTCCTAGCAGAAATAACGGATTTCCTTCCTCAGTAACCATGGCCACTGTATGTGGAGAGACACCGTGCCATGAACAAGTAACTTGGGCAGCAATGCTCCTAGAAGAGTTATGCTCATAGTACTCATGCAACACAAGTGTGGTTTGATGCCTATCTCCAGCAGCTGGCCCAACTCTTGATTCTGGTGAGTGTGCTACTACCGTTTACAAGCTAACAGGCTAGTGAAGATCCTATTTCAATTTACATGCTCAAATGGCACTTTTAAGATGTTTAACTGCCGCTGTAGGCACTTATACAGAGTTTGTGATCCTACCCTCATGCAGCGTAGATGCAGAAACATCCACTCAGTTACTGCGCATATTTAGTGGGCTGTGTTCTGGCTGGGAAGGTAAGTGGTTCCATAATTGCCTGACCTGAGTGAATGAATGTCACAAAAACCCATGACTAGCAGGTGTTAAATGCTATCCTTTTGAGGCTGGCTTCCTGGGAAGTCAAAAGAAGGAGGTATGTGGGGAGAGGAAGAAGTAAGCACGCCAGAGGGTGTATGGCTCAATAAATGAGTTCTGCTGCTCTGGAAGTGATGGGCCTTTGGAAAAAAAAAGTCCAGGCTAAAACCCCAGTGGGGCAGGAGCTTTCCTGCTATTTTCCATCCATTTTATCGAACAGTTAGTAAATGCAATGTGCAGTGGCTCAGCTTCAAAAGAAACACTTGGCAGGGCAACTGCATAGTGCCTAACCTGTGGCCTGGTATTTCAAGCACCATACTTGGAAACATTTTTCGTATATCCCTTCTTCTGAAAAAGACTGGCCTGGGACCTTAATCATGCCTGAGTTTAAAGTAACAAAGTCTAAAAGGAATGTAAAATGATAGAATCATAGAAAAGTAGGGCTGGAAGACACCTCCAGAAGTCATTTAATCCTAGTCCACCCCCCTGCTCAAGGAGGGCTTATCCCTGTCTAAAAACCATCCTAGGCAAGTGTTTGACCCATTCTTAAAAACTTCAGGAACTACCCTCATGCTCAACTACCAGGCATAATGTCCAAAACTTCAAAAACCCTTTAACTTGCCACAGGAAAAGCAGGAGGGATGGGAGCAGGGTAAATGTGTGAGCTGTGAATTCCATTATGCCAATGTGGGCCTTTGTTCCTTGCAGTGACTATGCTGTAAAACAGATTTATGAGTCATTTAGAAATCTGAGCCACAGAATCTAGGGTCTGCCTACACTTCTGCACTGCTATGAGTGTAGCTTGTGTCATATACCAGAAATAGCCTTAAATTAGCTGGCTTAGATAATGCTAACAATGTAGACAGAACAGTACAGGCACCAACAACCACTCAAGAATCTGGGGAAGTACTTGAGTGCTTAGCTGCCTTATTGAGCTCGGTGCTAATTCAGCTACACTACTAACAGGATTTAAACTCACTAGTTTAAAGGCAATTAGGGGGCAAAAGCATGATTTTTATTATCACTTTGTTACTGCTTTCATGATCCAAAGCAGAGGGCTCTGTGAACCATACCAGCCCCTGTAATTTTATACTCTCTTCACTTGCTCTGAAGTCCATATTTTCAGTTCTATCATTGATATGCTACCCTAGGATACTTAAGAGACTTCAAAAGGCAAGTATTTTTGTGAGTGATATCATTATTGAATCAACTGAAGAGCTACAGGGGATCTAGATAAGGTTTCAGGTACCATATACCTTTCCTCAGGTCTCTGAAAGTGCAGACAGATACAGGTTTCCCTTGATTTATATGGTAGATACATTCCCAGGGAATGGCACGTAAATCGTATTCACATAAAGTGAACCTACTTTACAATGAAACAGATAGGGATGTGTTTCCATGGTGGTGAGGGAGGGAGGGAGGCTGGGGCTAGGGAAGGGGCAGGGAGAGGGGCACGGCTCAGCCCAGTGCCTGCCAGCAGGCAGCGTCTGCTGCTCCCAGGGTTGCACCAGGGCAGCACCAGGCTCTTTGTGGCACTCCGGGTGGGTGGCAGTCCCAATCACCCCACTTTTCCCCATTCACCCCACTGCTCCACTTCTCCCCACTCACTGCAGCCCCTGCTGCAGCAGCCCTGGAAGTAGCTGACGTCAGCAGCCTGCAGCCACTGGGCTGCACTGTGCCCCGAACCCCCGATTCAGTGCAGCCCAGCAGCTGCAAGCAGGTGGCATCCACCGCTCCCCGGCCTGGACCACGATGTGTGCACGCAGCAGCCACTGCAGGCTGGGGCTGGTGGTGGCACCAGGGTCTTCCCGGCACTCAGCAGTGGTGCTGGGAGGGCAGGTTGCGGGGGGGCTATGGCAAATTTTATGGTGGCAGCAGCTCTCCTCCCATTGCTGTGGCCCACCCCAAGTGCCAGGAAGAGCCCGGTGCCACTGCCAGCCCCAGCCTGCTTTTGTCTCGCTGCAAGCTGCTGCCCGCCCCTGCTGCAGCCCTGGGAGTGGTGGATGCCTCCTGCTTACAGCCACTGGGCTATGCCATGCTGGGGGGTTTGGGGCACAGTGTCCCAGGGGAAGCAGAGCCCCAGGGGGTTTGGGGCACAGCACAGCCGAGCAGCTGCAAGCCACTGGCATCGGCCGCAAGCCGCTGGCATCCGCCACTCCCAGAGCAGCTGCAGCAGAGGCTGCGGTGTGGGGCCCGAGCCCCATGGCCTTTTCTCCGCCCCTCCGCTCATGGCCCTTTCCTCTCCCCTCACGAACTCACAGACTTACCTGCTTGGGCTGTGGGGAGCTCACCTATGCCAATCGCATAACAGCGAATTTACCTCACAGATAATGAATTTCAGGTATGAAAAGGGCCATAGCATAAGAGTGAATTCGCATAAATCAAATTCTCATAAATCGAGGGAAACCTGTATAACATTTGAACAGTTTCAAAAGTGTCATCTATTAGGAACTGGTTTACAATTGTCCCTGGTTCGAGGTGTCCACATGTACATTGCCAAGGGTTTAAGTAAAATGGTCAGGTTTTAGGGTTTGCAGTGCTGCCAAAATCCCACGAGGGGTGGTAGAGTACCCAGACCAGAACGCCTTCTAGGGATCAGTGCCTTGCCTTTCCCTAGGATTCTCCTAGATGGGGAGGAAGACTCAGATTGGCTGGGCACCAAGAAAGAACAATATATCATGACCTACAATTGTAATTTCTGCTCTCATAAAAATTGAGTTAAAAATACTGATTCAGTTTAAGAAAGACCATCATTATACTTTACCAATGTCTAAGTGGTATGACCCTGAAGTGTGTGTAAGTGAGGGGTAGGCAGCTTGGGCCCCCTGACAGGAAATGAATCCCACTCAGTGGGATCTCAGGCTCATTTGGAGTGGAGATGAGAGTGCTCCTGGTTTCCAAGTGCTCTTGGGGCTGAGTGCCCCCCCTGCTTGTGTTTCCTAGTGAGCAGTGTGCTCTGGGGCTCCCACAAGATGTTCTCAGATTTTCCACCCCTGCCCTGGAAAGCCATGTTGTCAATGCCACCTTCCTGCTAAGGACCTTGTGCTCTAGTGTCCCAGACTCATTTGGGGTGGGCAGTGGGCATAGAGGGGCTTCCAGGTGTTTGGGGTCCTGAGGGGCGTCCTGCTTATGTGGGCCTGACTGCTCCAGAATCCCCCCAGGATCTCCATGGCAGGGTTTGAAAAGCCATGAAGATCATGGAGTGGGGTGTTCCTTAAGCACCAGGCCCCCTGGGAACCATAAGCAGGGGCCACTCAATTCCCCATTACCTGGCAACACCTTTGTTTTCACCACCCCCATCTCCCATATGACCCAAGGATGTTGCTGCCTAGTGTCTGTAGAAGGACAGTGAAACTGAAATGGAGGCTTTCCACTTCCCCACCCCTGCAGGCTGTGGTCTATGTAGGTAAGAGGTGTTTGAACAGTAGAGTCCTGGCTGCATTCTAGAGTAGCTCATTACCCTGAATAGTTTTGGTAGAGGGTGTGGGGATGGGGTGGGGGGCATGAGAAGTGAAGTTTGGGATCCCTGAAGGACTGACTAGACACTATACTCCGTGTTTGCACATAACTTTGAACCAGCTCATGGAGGACTGGCTCAAAAAAGTACTTGATTTTCCCTGTACTCTTTGATACATTCCAGGAATTTTAAGCTGGTCTTAAGTGGCATGTATATCTAGACTCTTGTGTTTAAAATGTCTTTAGAATGTACTAAACATTACATCTGTCCACACCCCAAGAAAAAAGCAGACAAAGCAGAGCTAAACAGGAGATAGAACCGTGTAAAACTCCATTTGTAAATAGCAGTAGGATGTAACACATACTATCAGGTAAAGAGACAAGAGTAATGTAGTGGAAAGGATAATCCAATAATTGGAAGAGCAAGACAGGTTCCAGAGAGCTGTTACCACCTATAGAGTTTCAAGAGATTGTCTGGGATTAGGTAAATTATAATGGACCATTACGTTAATGTCTGTGTTAATTACCTGGTTCTTAGTGTCTTAAGTGCTAATGTACTTCTGTTCTCAGGGTTGTCTCTTAAGATGTTTTGTAAATTTGAGCAGGAGAACTGAGAGACCAGAAAGAGAATGATGTTTTTCTGTAGAAAATGTTCTCCTACCTGTGTTCTAGTATCTCTGTCCTTTATCTTTATTCCATGATCGTTCTTTCTGGTGCATATTTCTGTCTGGTGTTGCCCACATAGTTTCCATGCTGGCATTTGGTGCACTGGATGAGGTATACCACATTCTGGGATAGACATATGCAGCATTTGTGAATTCGGTTGTTTCCATTGTGGAAGGTGTTGATCACTGTGGCAATAGAAATGACCTGACAGGTTTTGCACCTATTGTTAAGGCAGGATTGGGTCCTATTAAAAGCCTGTTGATCATAAGAGTTCACTTCTGATGATGAGTTGGGCAAGGTTAGGGGACTGTATGAAAGCCCAGTACCACTGGATGCTTCTCCTTAATTGCCCTTAAAGTGGTGGCATAAGAACATAAGAAGCGCCCCACTAGGTCAGATTAATGGTCCATCTAGCACAGTATCCTGTGTTTGACAGTGGCAGGAGTGGATGCTTTAGAGGAAGAGCACTGAACAGGGTACAGCTGGAGTGATCTGCTGTTCATTACTCTCCCTGGCATCCATCACCACTGGCAATCCCTTGCAGTCGAGGATGATTGTCTTCTGCAGTTGTTTTATCCATGGGTCTGCAGGTGGATTACAGGTCAATCTGGGATTGACAGGTTCTACTGCAACTCACACAAGTGTTTCCATGGGGAGTGGGTGGCTCTGGATTCTTGGTTCAGTGTGCAACATGCTGTTTCTGCTGCTCCTGCTTTTCTGTCTCCTGTTGTCATCATGAGGTTTCAAAGTACTAAGATCCTTGCAGCAGATTCTTCCTCCATTTGGGGCGATCCTGCACAATACTCTCTCATGAGTTGATGTTGCTTTTTTTCAAATTGGCCTTGAAAACATCCTTGAAGCACTTTCTCTGCCCTCCTCTTCAGCATATGCCTTGACTGAGCTAGGAAAATAAAACTTGCTTCATGAATCTGGAGTCAGATATCTGGATGATGTGACCAGTTCAGTGAAACTGATGTTGGACTAGACAACCTTCTTGTAACTACTGCCTTCATGCCAGTTCATGACTAGGAGCTTCCAGGCCTCAAAATCCTACTCCTGTCATCACTAACTGGTTGCTGAAGAGCTTGAAATATATGCTAAAGCTGTTTTCATGGAAGATGCTTGTGTGTGAGTTCTTTTATCATGGAGAAACTGCTACACATCAGCTTCCACATGGGACCTTGATCCAATGGCAAAGAGGCCAAGACAAGTGGAGATCTTGTTCCACTGCAGCCTTCATCTGCCTTCACAGCTGTTGAGATTCTAACATCTTCTTCCACCTGCTCTGCTGTTAAGGACTTGTAGAACCATGGCTGAGGGCTGGACAGGGTTATTATAGTGGCGACCTGTACTCGCCATGTTATAGTGCTGTCAGAGGATATATGTGGCTTTCCAGGAAGAAGAGCATTGCCATCTGCTGCCCCAACCTTATCTTGGTGGTGATGCCACTGCTTGGTTTGTGACTGCTTATTTGTCAGCATTACCCCTGCTTATTTCACAGATAACCTCCCTGAAGGTCATTCCAGTATCTGCCACCTGTGGACATGCTGGGTAGTAACACAGCATCCACCATCATTGATTTAAAGGTGTCAGAAGAAATATCTATAACTGTTCTATTTAATAGATACCATATTTACTTGATAAATCCCCTCCCCCATCATCAGCATACTGGGAAAAAAGCTCCTTAACTCATAATTGCATGTAAGAAAAACTTACGAAATACTTTGATGCAAAAAGCAGTACGTGCTCAATAATGGAAACCAACTATGAACCTGAATAAATTCAGTTAATATTGACCATGGCTATAAAACATATTGTCCATATTGGACAAACATGTTGATAAGAACCTATTACAAAAATGAGTCGGTACAACCTACTTAAATAACATATATATTAGTCTATCTTTTTTTAACCATTCACCCAGAATCCCTATGTCACTCCCTCTCTCAGCCTATTGCATATGATTAGTGTGGGCCTACTTTCCATGAAGTGGAGTTGGATCAGGTTGGCCTGTGCCTCATCTGTGTATAAATTTTTGGAGGATCCCAGGACTAATGACAAAAACACCCAGTTCCAGTCCTGAGTGTGGTGTTAATTAGCACAAGGATCCTTTGGGGAGGGTATCTGGGGTACACATACGAACTGAGTGAGCAGTGCTGAGCTGTGGAGTCACCATGATTTTAAACGCTGTTGACTCTGCAGGGGCCCAGCCAAATGATCTCTAGGCTAAATCTAGTTCTGGTTCTGGTTTAATATCATGCACAAAGACATGTGGCACAGGATCTTCTAACTTCCCCCTAGTGGGGAAGAGGGTGATGACAGTGAGGAAGAGCAAGAGACAAATGGAACTGAGGATGGCAACACCGACAGCAGTAGCGGGTCCTCCAGTGGGAGCTGGAGCGACAGTCACATGAATGACAGGCGAACTGAGTATGTGACCCTGCAAGCAGGTAGGGGTTGCCTGGTTTGAGAGACCAGAGTTTGTTTGTGGATATAGAATGCGGTGTGGATATTGTAATGGGTCTGGGTGGCCAGCAGGCCTTTGCATGGGTGTGTGGGCTGCACGGGCACAGTTTCTATAACAGGCTATGGTTCTCTTTGTGGAGCGATACTTGGCGTGTAGATATATATAACCTCATATATATATATAAAACAAAATAAAAAGTTTTTTCAACCTTTGGTATAGGTATTCCATAAACACACTTTTTGGCACATATATATGAGCCCTGAATTGATGCATTTTATCTTTTTATCTTTTTTGAAGCTGCTACAAATTTTAGCACAGGTATTCCATAAGCACACTTTTAAGCAAAGGTAAAATATATCAATTCTGAGTGATCTAAGTCTCTGGATACTATATGCAAATTACCACTGGTATGTTTATTTCAAGATCAGTAGGCGTGTCTACATGAGGCACTTGATGCCCATTGCATTAATTCTGTTGTACATTAGTGTGGCTGGCAAAACCCATGGTAATGCACTAATGTGCAGTAGATTACTGTACTAGGCATTAAGCATCACAAAAAAGCATTCATCTGTGCTAATGCACAGTATCTTTAGTCCAATGGGTGTTAAACATCACATAAAAAGTATTCATCTATGGTAATACGCAATAGAGCCAATTATGGCATGTTAAGTTAGTACCTGTTATTAGAGGTACTAAACTTAGTGTGCTGTAATTATGGTGCATTAATGAACGTGTAGTTTGCTGTTAACTTCCCTGTGCTCAGGGAGAATAGGGTCTGAAATTAAGGAGAGGGGGAAGAGGCTGAAGAGGGAAGAAGGTCTGGGGGCAGAGGGCAAGAGGGCTACCTGATCCTCCAGATTTATTTTCTCTGCTTTAGCAGTGGGAGGGGGACACATTTGAGGCAAATTTCCACTAATTAGATTCTATAACTGGAAAATGATAACAAATTTATACATTTTTCATATATAGGATCTAATTATTTGGGGGGCGTCTTATATTCAGGGTTGTCTTATACTTGAGTAAATGTGGTATTAATAGATCTATCCAGTGAGCTTGAGTCCAGTTAGTAGCGTAGCTTGGGTAGAACTAGCTGGAAATACTTCTGTCAAGGTCTGGTCATTTTCAAGTATAGGCTGTAATTGATGATCTTTCTTATGGGGTTAGATGTGAGAAGGTAGGTGACAAGCAGGGGGCTGCAGTTAGTCGGAGTTTTCTTCTTGTATGGTAACACATTGCTGTGAAGTATTTGGGTGACTCTCTCAAAGATACAGTCTACTTCTCTGTTGGAGTGTCCTTGCTGGGTAAAGGTAGTTTTCAGTTTGGCAAAGTAGCTATCATGAGTATTTTCCTCAGAGTAGATGTGGTGGTACCTGAGGACCTGACTGTAATTAGAGCTTTTTTGATGTGTTTTGGATGATCACTGTTTTTATGGATGTAAGTGTGGTGGTCCATAATTTTTTTGTATTCATAGGGTGCCATCTTGGATATAGATCATGGTATCAAGAAAGTTATGTTAGCATAGAAATATTCCAGAGAGAATTTGATTGAAGGGTGGTAGTTGTTGAATCTGTGGTAGAAGTCAATAAGCAAGTCCAGGTGTTCAGTTCAGATGAAGAAAATATATATGTAATGCAGGTTTGGTGGTACACTTTCAAAAAAATTATTCTCCAGATAGCTCATGAAGAGATTGGCATATTGGGGAGCCATCGTTATGCCTACAGCTGGGCCCAGGGTTTGGTGAAAGTGTTTACTGCACAAAGGCAGCCTGGAGTTTTGCATAGGCCTTGTTCTATTAGCTATTTAGCTCTGCTGTGTCTGCTTTCTTCTCAGAGTCCTGAAGAAGGCAGCATGGTGCCTAAAGGCTTGTCTATGTCCCTCCCAACTATACATTTTTTTTTCAGTAAAAGGTATCATCTACAGAAATCCTTGCCTCTCACACTTTTCCTCAATCATCATGGCTACAGCATCCCCTCAACTCCAAGAGAATTCAAAACATTTTGATTCAAAGGCATTCTGTTACTAGGTAAAAAAGGACAGGAGGTTAACACTCACCTTCAGATCATCCAGGTTAGAAGGCAGAGGGCCTGGTTTCATAGAAGACACACAGCTCTGTCCTGAAAAAGTAGTTTTCACTGAAGAAAGAGGGGTATTGTTCACAGGAGTTGATGACGAGTTTGAACTTTTGACCATTTGTTCACTTGAATGCCTGAAATGACAGTGGATATATTTATTGTAAGAATGCCCAGTTTTGGTAACAGCACTCAGTGCCATATTTACTGCTAGCAACTTGGGTAGCCAGAGGAGAGCCCCTCCAGAGTGACAACATGGCTTAGTGGCTACATTGGAGATTTCTCTTATTGCTTAAAGGTATGTCTGAAGGGGTTACAGGCCCCAGGAGATTATGCACCCAATTGAGAAGGGGATTGTAAAGAATATTGGAGACCCAAGAAAAGGACATGGGACAGCTCCAGCAAAGATCTCAGCAGGAGCCCACAGAACTTTACCCCATTTTTGCCTGTACAGTGAAGCTGGAGAGGTTGGATTGAGGATGTTTAGCAGTCAACATTATTATTTTCTTTTTTATTTTGTATCCAAGTCCAAATTAGCCAAAACTAATTCCAAATCCAAGAGCGCAGAACTGTAAGTGGCCCTACTACCGGCAAACATCCTCCACCTGCACCTGGGGCTTCAGATGCTTCCAAAACCTTTGGCAGGCATCCTACGTGCAGGTCCAAGCCCGGAAGCTTGGGGTTTGGATGCCCCCGAGTTTTGCTTGCCCTCAGCCATAAGGCCCTCAGAGCAAGCAAGGGAGGAGACTCCCATTTCCATAAACTGGGCTTAAAGCCACTGCACCTCAGCGGGTACTGAACCATGCCAGAAGAACAGTTCTCCTGTGAAGCAGTTCAGGAAAACTGCCTTTTTGGACACAGATACATGGTATTTCCCCTGCCAGGTTAAGAAGCCACTACGCTTGCCCTGAGCCTTCAAGTTAATTTCATGGATTCTCAGAAATGAGGGATGACTGGCCAATAGGAACATGAATAAGGTTGTGATGGGGCTACATTTGCAAGTCTCCCACACAGAGCCGAGAGCTGGTACAAACAGGCACATAGGCATAAACGTGGAAACTGCACGGAAAACTTAGGTGGTCAGAGAAGCAACTCTGGGACCCTCAGAATAATGAGCAGACACTGCTGACTCACTTAAGCTGTGCTTGGTGGATTCCTTGATAGCTGAAGTGCTGTTGCTGCTGCTGTTGGCTGAGGATTTGCAGCTGTAGAAAGAGCTGCTGCTGCTGGAGGAGTCTGGCATAGGCTGAGTCCATGGGAGGAGGAGATTTCTCAGCTTTCTGATCAGGTGGGATGTACTGGTGATACTTCAGCTTCTTCACTTTTGGCTTGGTATCCTTGGGCTTTTTGTGGCGGTTCTTGCTATCACCAGAGGACTTTGACTGTGTGTTGTAGAGAGAGAAGGACAGGGATTAGCTGAGAAATTAACCCCTGAGCTACAGGCTGGTGAAGATGAAGTCATTCTTATCTCTAAATTTTAGTCATGTAAACAAGAGGTGGGCACATCCTGTCCCCTCACAGTCACCGATCAGGGGATAAAAATATGTGATCCTAATGGTGGGGGCCTATTGGTCCATTCCTCCTGGTTGTTGCCAGACCAAACCCTGAACCTGCATATGTGATGCACTTAATTCCAGTCATACTAGAGTTACAGAGAGAGTTCAAGGGGAGTCTTTTGCCCAAGAGTCTCTTTTGTCTTGCATCTGTAATCCTAATGTGTAACACCTACCCTTTTAGCCAGTAGTCAATGTGGTAAAGTCTGATGATCAGAATCTAGAGAACTGCACATATTGGGGCTGCTCTGGACTTCGAGATTTTGCTGGTTTGATTTTAATGCCTCCAATAGAAAATCCCCATGTATTGTTGCCTAGATAATTAAAATCAATATAAAATGAGGGGACCCTCAGCTACCAAAGCTAAGATATGTCCCCTTGGTTTGAACAGATAGGCTTTATACAAGCCCCAAAGGTCCACACAGTTGGGTTTCCTTCAGGCCAAAATAGATGCAACCCTATCCTCAGCCCAACCCACAGATACTCAACTCTCAGACCTGTAAGTGAGAGTTCATTGATTGTGGCTACTGGGTCAGTGCACGGGAGGAATCCAGCTAGTAATCCAGTAGTAGGGTAGATTAGCTCATTTCCTGTCCTGAAGGGATTAACTCTAGATGGGACAACTAAACCAAACACAGAACAGGAAAAAGTAGCTCCTCAAATGAAGAGGTTGGGAGTCCTGGTGAACAAAGGAGAGAGGAGGCTGCTGGAAGGGGAAGGTTCATTGAGAGTGAAGCACCAAGAAGCAAGCTAGGAACCAGTAACCACTCTGAACAGTGAATATCATGGTCCTCACTATGCCCAGGGCTGCTAAGCAAGTAGACAGCCATGTGGTGTCCCAGGGTAAGGTTTTGCGTATTCCTTCAGCAGAGCCCCAGGCAGCACCGCTCTAGGGCAGATTTCTGTTGCACTTTACAGGCCCAAATGGCAGTTTGCAACTGCATAACCAACAGTTTTTACATTTATGCATAGTTTGTGGTTCTATTCTATGTCCAATGTAGGCACATAAGCATCCACTGAGGTACTTAGCACGCAAAGAAGATTGCACACTAGCTCAGTGCTCTAACTGCAAGGCTACAGATTAGATGTCATGCAGTCTCCCTCCAGTCCTCCTTTTGAATCTGGACCTCTACACTGCCAACAGGGAGATACATGGGTCCACATAGAAAAGGACAAGCCAGAGTATATGAGGTTCAGTGAGATAGCTGCTGTCCTAGAAAGAAGCAGACCTTGATTTCTAGTCTGAACAACTTTTTTTCAGTGGGGTAGACATGTCCTTTCTCTCTTCTCTCCATTTTTATATGACTATTAAATGCAATGTGCAATGGTTCTGTTTCAAAAGAAGCACAGGAGTGGTGCCTGGATGCCTAGCCTGTTGTATAGTGATTAGAGCACAGTGTTGGAAAATTGGAGAGACACGGATTCAAATTCCCTTGGCACAAAAAAGCCTAAAAAACAGGTCTTCCACATCCTGGCAAAGTGCCTAACCACTAATGATTAGGTCTAAAACATGGGAGGGCCTCTGTCATTCCACGCCAACATTTCAGTAATTATGTGTCCATGTTGCACAGAAAGCAGGATTTCAAACTGTGTGCAAGTTTAAAAAATGACAGTGGTGTGGCTAGAAAACTGCCATTTTGGTAGGAAAAGTAGAACAGTGTTCTGCTCCGAAAAGGGTTCTGCCTTTTTTCTGAGGAGGCCTATGCAACTAGAAATTAGTCTGCAGGGCCTTCTCAGAAAAAAAATATCATTATCATCACCCCAGTTGTAAAGACCAATGACTACTACACCCCTGGGAATGCAGGAGAACTCCGTACTTCATAAAAGCAAGAGCATCATGAATCTCACACAAGGCTACACAGCACTTCCAGCCTGCAAGGTGCCATCTTTGAAATTCTCTGCATTATCCTGTCATTAGAATCACTGCTACTTGTTAGTTAAGCCTCTGTTTAGCTTGTTTTCATCCAGGCTCAGAAATAGTTTGTATAAATAATCCCGAGCCACTCAGAACCTTCCCCCAAAATTCCCTGCCAGCAAGGGCATGCAATGTTTAACTCTGGGTTAAGTGGAATTGTTTATCAGAGTATTCAGTGCATTAAAACTCAGGTTGCAGAGAGGTTTCAATTCAATTACATTGGAAGGCTCCATTCCTAATGCTTGAAAAGCTGCAGCGTAGTGAGGCTGGATAGATAGCTTCTTCACTTAGAGCACTGAATTGAGCTAATAGGTGTGAGTGAGTGAGGTAAGACAAGGATTTTGGTTGCTTTAAAGAGAACTGTTTTTTGGCTCTTCACTGGACAAACAGCTGGGAGAAAAGATAAGTCAACAATATGAGGCTCAAATTTCCCTTGCACGTATGAGAGGACAAATAGACTCCACCCCTGGGAGGACCATGAATGAAAACAAAGCAGAATATTTGGGTCATTATCTGCCATGGTGACCTGGGAGAAGAATTTTAACCAGGGAGGTGAAGTAAATATTAACAAGGTCCTTGTCCTCCAGTAGATAGCAGCACATCCTAACAGCTATGTCTGTCTTTACACAACTCTGGGTGGGCTTTATTTTTGTGGGTTAAACCTAATTTTAATATAAAATAAGAAAATGTAGATGAACTTTAACCAGCAAAACTCCACTCCTCATGTTATCTTTCTTAGGACTTTCTTGGTAAGGTGATGAAGAGGGTACATTACCTTTACTGCCGTGGGCACTGGAAGTTGGTTATTCACCTGCTTTGGGCTTTCACATTGGCTACTTTGCACTGAAGTCAAATCAGTCACGTTGTTTTCAGAGCCATGGGTATGAACCTGTAACTAAGAGTCAATTACCATTAGTAGGTAGCATGTAACCCCCAAGGAATATAGACAGCATAAGGAAACCCATACTTTGCAATCCCATCATGGACCATAGCACCCCTAACTGTGCATGATTCTACCACCTTCCATGCATGAATAACATAGCATTTCTGTGGGAAGCAGAGATTACTCTCCTTGAACATGCTTTGGTTGCCTGCCTCAGGCTCCAAAGTCCACAAGAAGAGCAGGAGGCTGACTGGGCTTCAGCAATAGCTTCTCAAGCCGGGGAGTGTAAGGAGTAGGCATGGTGAAGCAGGGACCTTGATCCTGCACTGAGACCACTGCTGATCTGATATTAAATTCTCTTACTTTGTACCAGGGTCAGGCTTGGCACCACGTCTTGCTGCAGAGCTCCTCATTTGAGCACTCTATCCTGACTGCATTATCTCTTCAGGTACTCCCGATTCTCTACCTATATCCCACTCATCCTGCCTTATGACTATGGCACGCTGGGGCCTGAGAACCCTCCAGCCCATGTCTAACCCTGTTCTCACCCCCAGGTAGCCTCAGCTTGCACATGTGCTAGCCTGTGCCAGGGCTTGTTTTTCCAACATACAAATGAGAATAAGGTTAACAGGGCTGAGTAGCTAACATGCTGCGCTGCCATCAGCAAAGCCTATGCCACAGGAACTGAGGGACTCTGCTCCTGCGGACCATTTGCCGACACTTAAGCAGAGCACAGCCAAAGCCCATTTGGCAAAAACTCCATCCAATAGAAAATGCCAGAAAAATGGAAGAAAATCTTGTTCCCATCAAAGACCCTGATCTATGCCTGGGTCAGGAGGGCAGCCTGCTCTGGCAGTTTGCATGGGCCATATATGCAGATATTTTTAGAGTCTTATTCAGAGCAAAGTGATTTCTAAGTTCAAGGCACAGCAAATCTTCCCATCTGTAGGTTCAAATGTCCCTGCTTCGGTTTATATAACTGAGACTGAAAGCATTTTATCAGTCCAGTACAATTAGACAAACCAAATAGACAATCATATGGCTACTTGCCATAAGTACTTGGAAAATTGAAGCCCCTGGTGCCAAGTACATTGTGTAACAAAGGCATGGAAGTATAGAGGGTCATATAAGCCAAGAATCTGTCACTTCCAGGTTAACTATTGCTTGCGATCTTTTACAGGACACCCCTTTGCTCTCTGTGACCACTGGAGGCTGATCACCCTGTTGTGATAGCCTGTGCATTTAGGACCAGATTCAGATACAAAAGTAGCTGCATCCATAGATTTTCATGTCTTGAACAGGGTTGTAAAGAATCACACGTAGGTGCCTAAGCCCTCTTGTGCACATAACAGATGAAACAGAATCTGGCCCCTGGAATGGGTCTTGCTCCAGGCTATCATACTAACCACTGTTTCACCAGCAGTTTTAAAGGGATTGTACATGTTTGTTTTTGCAAGAATCTAAGTCTAGGCCCCCAGCTGTCTCAGTCCCTGCCAGGACATGGTTCCTGGGATGTCAGGTAAGGCCCATGGAACTGACATCCCCTCTGCTCTGGAGTTACCATGTGTCTACTGAAGTTGCCAGGTTCCTTTATCAGGTGCTCAGCACCTGTTGGAGGACAGCAATGCTCTGAATCTCCTGGAATAGCTTACCTTCACCTACTCTCACATTGTTTATTGCATTCAAAGGAATTCATTTACTGACCAAAGGCAGCAAAAATTAACTCACTAAGGACTGGTGAAAGAGATTGCTTCTCCCAAAGCCATGTACACAATTTCTGCCAGTAACAAGAGATGCACTAGGATCCAGGAGCTATAACTCCGGAGGCAGCTGCTGGCAGCTGACTCTTACATTCACAGAGATGCTATTTTGATTAAAAAAAGAGCCTTGCCCTGTAGCTGAGTTTCTAATCTGCTCTATGCCTGCTTCCATCCATTCACTAGGCCCCTCATTTTTCTTGGTGCCTGGAAGGCCTTTCCTTGTGCTTTCTCTTATTTCTTCTCCTTCCTACAGTTTCCAAGAAGAAAAGCTGATAGCTTCAAGCTCTCAAAACTACCATCAAAGTAGGTGTGTCTACATCTGCAATTAATGTGCCTGAATTTTCTGAGCAGAAAATTCAGGCTCATTAAAGCACTCTTGGGCACACATTTACACGTGCACCTGCATCAGGGGCAAACTGCACCCAATGAGAACCACACAATCCAGGCCAGGACTACTGCTGCCCTGCTCTGCCCCCCTGCCATGGGATCTCCAAGTTCTGCCACGTGCCAGCTTGGGGAGGTGGGGGAAGCTATCTTGGCGCTGTGACTGCATGTGTGTGTGCGTGTGCGTGTATGCGTGTGCGTGTGCATGCATGCGTGCATGTGTGTGTGTGTGTGTGTGTGTGTGTGTGTGTGTAAGTATAGACAGCTAGCATTTGTATCTACTAGGTGCTGGAAAGAGGCTACAGCAGCCACACAGTAATCCCAAAACAACTTTCCTGGGTGCTCAGCTTTGCCTGACCAAGAGAATAAATGCCCTTGCTTCCTGGCACAATGTATCCATGAAGTCAGAGTGCTTGGGATACTACGTTCATCACATGCTCAAATGTTCCCATTGGGCAGAGAGAATAAGTTTCTCCAAGCTGGCTCATAACATGTGAGCTCAGGCCTGCCACTGCTACTTTCTTTGTTTACCTGAGTTGTTCCTGATGTAGCAGAGGAAATTGGCTCTGAGTTTTTAGTGCCTGTTGCTGACTCTGTGGAGCCTTGGGATTCTTCACCTCTGGCCTGCTCGGGGGACAAGTCATCATTGCTACTATCCTCTTCAAAGGCAAAGGCATCAGATGATTTAGAGAAGCTCACCTGGGTTCCTTAAAAAAAACAAACAACAGCAAAGTGTCAACGATGCATATGCAGAAAGTGTTAGCAGTTGCGTGCAGCACATGTCTCCCAAAATATCTCACTTGCTTTCCCAAACACCTCCACAAAAAAGCATGCCCATGACTGTCATGGGGCACAGGAGGTATAGCTAGGTAGCAAGAGTGATGGCCAAAGCAAGGGAGGATGGTCAATGCAATGAATAATTGCATCTCAGGTCAAGACCATGTTTTGGATAATCTTGAGCTGTACATATATTGCATATAATCTTGCATAGGGACATTCCCTGGAATGGCTTTGCTGAGTTCAGCCATTTGGATACAGAACCCGGTTTTTACATGCAATTGCCTCATAGGGGTGCCCAAAGCCAACCCCTAGAAGCTCATGCCAGATTGAGGTACATACATGCCTGTTTCATGGGCTGCTGTAAGGGTCTAGGAACAGATCTGGGCATTACTTCAAACTGCTTAGAACTGCAGTTGAAAGCTGATCTGAGATGAGAGTCTGGAAGGGAGGAAGTACAGGTGGGCTACACCAGAACTGCAGAGATGAAAGCTTCTGCAGTGGGAACAGTGGGTTTATATTGTGGGCCAGGCTGAGATGAGGATCAGAGGGCACTGTTGAGAGTGGTGAAACCTGTGCCACTGGAATCTACTTGTGTTTACAGTCTATGTCAGTGGTTCTCAAGTGAGGGACTGTGACACCCTTCCAGGGGTGCTGCTGTGCAGGTAGCACCACAGCTAGGTGGAACTGCCTACACCCTTCCTGCAGCCCTTCTTAGTCTGACTCCTACACTCATCCCAGAAACAGAGGCAGGTAGGACTGTCCCACACCCCTCCCATGTTTCCAGGAGGAGCATGCAGGGTCAGAATGGGACGGGCTGTGGCAAGAGTGTATGCTCCAGGTGCGGATCATTAACACTGCTTGTCCAGAGGGGTCAGGCTGGGCTGGAGCAACCCTTTGTACCTCCTCGCTGGAGGAGCTGCGTGCAGGGACATCCAGGGCAGGTAAGATGATTCTCCTCCCCACTAGTCATACCCCTGCCCCCCAGGTTTACAGGAGACATTTGTCCACGGCATGAAACATATTAGTTATGCCCCTAATCCTGCTTGCTTTAGGCAGAAACATATGGCAGCACCCTGATTGCGAACCACTGAGATAAGCTGACGCAACACAACAGTGGTTCACAACTGGGGATATGTTCAAATTGAAAAAAAGGTGTGAAGGGTGCTTTGACTCTGAAAAGGTTGAGAACCACTAGCATGTACCATAGAAGGGCATTGACACATTTGAGTCGTTGCCCTTCAAACTGATTTTATTTCCAATTTCTGTTTATCTGCTTCTTATTCATATATCCAGAGCTGGCTGCAGGGATCGGAATCTGGAAAATCAGGAGCTTTTCAAACATGCTATTCCAACCCTCCAGAGATGATAAGATACAGACTACTATCTTCCAACGGTCCAGATGGGGGAGTGATGGAGGCAGCTTGCTAGTATGTGGCTCCCTCTCCTGGCCTAACACAACTGCGATGACAGCACACAGAAGCATTTGTACTGGCTGTTAAGTGCAATGGTGTGCTTCAAGGTCTCTAACTGAGGCAGTGAAAGGGGAAAATGGGGGTTTTCAGGGGCTGGGACAGGCAATGTAGGAGTTACTCTTCCACTTCAAGACGGAGTGTAAATTAAAGGTGCATCATGGTAAGACAGTCAGTACCTGATCCTGTTTCCCCTATTAGGCATCTAAATGCACTTAAATGCATAAATGCAATTCTATTCCACCCTGTCTGAGTTCCTGAAAAAAAATTAATGCTTCTATTTTTGTGATACACTGTTATCTTAGCCTTAACACCAGGTCTTAAAAAAAGCAGCAAGAATGAGGAGGAGGAGAATCTACCTACCCATGTTTTGCATTGTTTTTCAGGTATTTGAGCTAGGTGGAACAGAGTTGCACTTAGGTACTTAAGTTCACTTACACACTTAATAGGTGGAATATTCTGTAGCCCCGAGAGTGTGAGGTATTTAGGACCATAGGCAATCTGAACATGCATCTGATGAAGTGTGCTTCAATTCGTGGAAGCTTGTGCTCTATATATATGTTTGTGTACACATATACACATGCACATACACACTTTGTTTAGTCTATAAGGTACAAATTTACCCTGCCCTCCATGTAGTTACGTGCCTGGAAAAGGAAAGAAGTCCTTAAACATGCAGGATATCTTTTTCATGGCCACCTTTCCAGTACCACTCTGATCTGGGATTGAACTCTGATATATCTGTACTATTGACTCTGTCTTCCTAGAAGCAGTGTGGCCTTCTCTCTGGTGCCAGGATGCTTACATCAGCAGAGTAATGTATATTCAATTATGTATGGCAGAGTGGCAGAGTTTTCCTACATGCAAGCAGCCTAAACAGCATTTTGAGTCTTGCCAGCAGCAGATGGACACTTCCAATACAGCAGCTGGGACACAAGACAGTCATTTATGAAAACTAGCCACTGTCTTTCCAAAGGAGACTTGGAAGTAGCTCTTGGCACAGACAAGAAGATTCGGAGGAAAGGGCTTTATGGGAATCTTTGGAGGTCATATAATGTCTCTAAATATAAACAAGTTTGTTGTTCATCACCAAAGAGCAGTGGTTCTCTTAGAGGGATTACTGGCCTGTGGGCAATGAGATTGATGGGTCTCACCATTATTTGCACTGGACAGATGTCTAGATCACAGTCTTGAAGGCACTCAGGGCACTGCTTGTAGCCTCAGCAGAGGAATCTACTTTTGAGGTGGTTCTCTCAGGACCGATGGGTGACCAAGGGAGTCTGCCACTATTTATTTGGCTCCTTGTTGTAGATAAACAAAGACCTGGTGTCTTCAGGCTGGTCAGCCCCAACCCATTCTTCGCCAGCTCAAAGTGCAAAGAGTGGGAAGAAATACTTCAACTGCATGTCCTGAATCCATGCCCCTGACTGCATGTTACAACTCTTTGGGACTCCCAGAAAACTCCTCAGGACAGTGTCTCACAGTCAAAAGGCAAGAGCTCTTGACCCCTGGTTTCTACTGATAAGTAAAGCGCTGAAAAAGAAAAGCTATCAGGGGAGTCCTTGGGAAGGCTGCAAGCAGGAAGGTGGATAATGGAAGGAATATTGCTGTTGCACTTGTGATCTGCTTAGTCTCACTTCAAGTGTGTATCATGCAGCTTCTCTCTCTGATAACAAGGTGACAAATGGGGAAGTAGGAAGGGCTAGGGAAGAACTTACACCTGTCTCTGCTCCAAGCACAGCAATGTGCAGCTTCTCACTGACACACTCCTTCATTCGCTGACCTGTACCTCATATCTCACTAGATAAAGCTTATTGTCTTCTCTCCTGCAGTGTGTTATACTAGAATATGTGAGAAAACACATGAAGACCCTACCGTGCATATGGGGCAACTTGTTAAGCCACTGCCTCTGCTATCTCTCACTAGACTCCTACAGCACTTATTGAGCTTGTGCTCATCTGCCAAAATCATTGTGTCAGGAAGAGAGTCAACTGATGTTACCAGGTAACTCACCTTACACTCATAGAATCATAGAAAGTTAGGGTTGGAAGGGACCTCAGGAAGTCATCTAGTCCAGCCCCCTGCTCAAAGAAGGACTGTCCTCAACTAAAACATCCCAGCTAAAGCTTTGTCTAGCCGGGTCTTAAAGGATGGAGATTCCACAACCTCTCTGGGCAGTCTGCTCCAGTGTTTAACTACCCTCCTAATGAGAAAGTTTTTCCTAATATCTAACCTAAACTTCTCGTGTTTCAACCTGAGACCATTGCTCCTTGATCTGTCATCACTGACAACAGTCAGCTCCATCGTCTTTGAAACCAACCTTCAGGTAGTTGAAGCCTGCCATTAAATCCTCTCTCAGTCTTCTGTTTTCTAAACTAAATAAGCCCAGTTCCCTTAGCCTCTCCTCATAAGTCATGTGCCCCAACCCCTGAACCATTTTCATTGCCCTCTGCTGCACTCTCTCCAATTTGTCCACATCCTTTCTGTAGTGGGGAGTGCAAAACTGGACACAGTATTCTAGATGTGACCTGACCAGTGCTGAATAGAGGGGAAGAAACTTTCAGCCTAGAAGCCCATAATGTAACCCATCTTGCATACAGAAGGATACAAAGGTAGTTGCCCATCTCTTTCTTCCACACCAACCCATCCTGCCAGTTCTAGATCCCTTTTGCAGAACTTCTTTTGTCCCTATCAGCAAAGGAGTGTGTGTCTCTTTCTAAGTCTATCTGTCTGTGGGCCAGAGGCTGCTTTAAATTGTGTAATCTCAAAAGAAAGACAGGGTGCTGCCCAACTTTGTGAAAGGGGCATTTTTAGCTGCTATCAGGGTCAAACATACTCCTCCTTGTCCTTCTAGGGTTTTCAAATATCTACACACACCTGGCAGTTGGGCCTCCTCCCTTGGCAATAAATGTCAGTCATTCAAAGGCTCACCCATCACAAAAAACCCCCATAACAATTGACGTATCTGGGAAGCTGGGAAGCTGCTGCAGTCAGGTATACTCAGCAACTGAAAGCAAGTCTCATGCAGCACACAACATTTGTCCTAGGTTAGTCAGTCCTACCCATGTCAGGACACTTGAACTTTTCTGATGGTTCCTCTTATTTTTGCAGTAATGCAAGGGGTCTAGGAAGGTTTTGAAGGCAGGGGCCGGATGTTACTCCAAAATGTACCTCCAGAGCAAATGTCTGTAGTTTGAATGCCTCAAAAGGTATACACCCTGTAAGGTTGCCTCTGGTGCAAGAGGATGACTTTACAGAGCAGGTGTTAAGGGGTGACAATTGTGATCCTTATGAAATGTGCTCTGTCTAGAGACCTGTGTAACAGACCAAGACAGAGAGCAAATTATCTGACTTCAACACACCTGCTGTCTTGAACTTTGAGGGAACCCTGTTGAATCCTTGTGCACTACCACCCAGGAGACCATCTCCTAATGCACAGAACAGCTGGGCTGGATTTTAAAAGGCATCTATCAAAACAGAAATGTGCTAAAGCTGTGCATCTGAGGGATGTCAGTCATAGGCACAGTACAGTCTACAGCGTGGCTGGAATGTGCAGCATCTTTCAATTGATATCAGAAGTCTGTGTTGAGTCGGGGGGGAAGGGAATGCCAGCCTTATCTTTCCTGCTTTCACCCCTATCTGGGTCTATCCATGTTGTTTCATGATCCTGTCTCTGCTGTAATCTCAAGCAGAATGGTGTTTGTTTGAGGCTGTTTTTAATGCACTGGGCATTGTCCTTTCAAATGTAGTGGACAGAGTGATGACAAGGACCTGGTAAAAAAGGCTCTTATATCACCCCACAACTATGCAGAGCGCACATGGCCTCCTGTCGCTGGGACATTAAGGCTTTTAGACTGGCTCTGGTGCTTAGCATTCACTCTCTTGGAGGTGATTAGACAAACATATCAACTGTACTTTCTAGTGTATAAACATTTGAAATTCCAGGGTTAAAGTGAGATGGTTTAAAGCCCTGTCATCTTTCTGGAATTGCAAAAACAAAAGAATTAAAGTTTCAAAGTAACAATGCTCATCTCTGCTCTGCGTTGTACCCCTCCCCCCGCCTTTCTCTGTCTGCAAGAGCCAAGGAGAGTCACTGACTTGGCAAACACACTCTAATGCTCCTTTGACATGAGGCATTTAAATGCCCAAACCGTTGTGTGTGGTATTATGGCCATGCAATTTCACATTCAAATTAAAAAGAAAATAGCAGAATTAATTTGATGAGGTATCCTCAATTCTGCCCTTTTGTCTTCATTATTCAGCAGAAGGGATGATGGTTGTTGAGCCCTCAAGAGAGTTTCATACTTTGAACAGGGCTGGAGCTTTGCAACTTACATCTTCCCTTCAAGGGGAGCCCCTGAAACTTGTGGTGGGAGCTCCACCGCTTGTCAGCAGAAGCTGCCCAGATCAGATGATGAATCTATATATTTCTTTGACACTTAAGCCACAAATTCTCATAGACTAGTGCGATCCCACTGAGTCACAACAACCAGTTTCAAGTCTCGTGAAAGAGCAGGGACAACAGGTACCTTCCAGCACATGGAGCTCTCTTGCTATGTCAGGGAGTTCTTCACTGCTGGGAGAGCCTGGCAATAACTACAGTCCACAGTCTTTAGTTTTGTGACCATGTAGGATGGATTTCTCATATGATAAGGTATAAATCTCCTGGGAAAAGCTGTGATAAACTGGAATCAAGACTGCGAGAGACATAAACATTACTGGGTGCTGTCATAATCTCAAAACCAAAAATTATGAAACCTGGAAATTTGGAATAAAGGATCTTAGGAAAATAGGGCTGAAGGGGACCTCAGGAAGTCATCTAGTCTAGCTCTCTGCTCAAGGCAGGAACATCCTTGTAGCCAGCCAAGTATCTGTCTAACCTGCTCTTGAAAATATCCAGGGATGGAGATTACGTAACTTCTTTAGGCAGCCTGTGCCAATGCTTGACCACCTTCACAGTCAGACAGTTCTTCCTAATCTCCAGCCTAAATTTCCTCTGTTGAAGTCTGAGGCCATTGTTCCTGGTCCCAGCTAGAGAGAAAGTTTACACTCAAAAAGAATTCAAGCATGTGGAAGTGTGGAAATGCACAGGTAAGATGCCTAACAAAACTTTAATTCTGACCCATAGTGATACCATGCAATAGCCATACAGTCATGATTGAGGAATTATGGTTTTTGTTGTCAAGACCAGCTTTAGCTGTTGGGGGCCCTGTGTGAAATCAGTGTAGAATAAGCACAGGAGAAAAAAATTATATGTAGGGGAAGAAGGGGAAATTATGCAAGCAATAGCAAAATATGTAATCATTCTAAAGTTACCTCTGGGCTCTGTATGGGGATGCATGTGGCACATGCTTTAAGTTGGCTTTATTTGTTGTCCCCCATTAAACTTAATTTAATAGGTCACATTATATTTTTCTGCACCTGTCCCTCAGATAGGTCTGTCAGTGTCTGATGGGTGTCACAAAAGAATGGTATTTTAAATAGGGGAAACATTTGTATTAAGACTGTACAAAGCTCTTGTTTTATTAAACCCTATTTTATTCAAATTACTAACAAACACTTCGGCTCCCTCTTTTAAAAATTCAAACATACCTGCCGAGTATATTGGGAGCTGAAAATGACTTTAGAATCAAGTCTGATTGGGAACAGAGAGGTGATTAGCTGTCAGTATGCATCAGCTTTCCCCCCATCTAATGTCCTCCATTTTTATTTACACCAGGCAGCGAGAAAAACAGCAGGATCCAGTCCCCAGTTCTTGAAGGAAACAAGCTCTGATAACCCTGACATTCCTTGTGCAGAAAATGTAAGGAAAGAAAAAACGTCTGTGCCTTCTTGCTGCTTAAAAAAATAGTCAAAAAGAGCAACAAGCTTTCCTTTGCTGGTCCATTGCATTGCTTTTAAACTGTATTGGTCACAGGTAGGGGAGGCAGAAGACAGTTTAAGAGACAAGAACTGAGAAAAGCCTGACAACTACCACTTTTGCACAATATTTTTCCCTAGATTCTCTGCCATTCATGCTGCCTTCACTGGAAAGGGCCTTCTCTGGCTATGCTCTTTAGTCTTGGGGGGACACTCCTGGAAGCACGTGTGCATAAGTGTGTACTTTCACATCTACTGTGCAGTCCAGGATGCCTTGTATAAATGTTCTTAAGACAGACCGTTTTCCAGTTGAGTGAAGGCCCCAGCCCTCATCAAGAACTCTTCCACACTACAATTCAGATGCCAAACTTCAGATCTTTTGGACAGAGCTCTGTTTAAAAAAATGTCTTTAGAACTTTTTATAAAGTGGAAATGTGTTCTTTTCATAAATGACTGAAGAGTCTTTGATTATATCCTTCTTAAAATATTCCCCTTGAGGCAGAGGCCAAGCCTGGAACATTTCAGCTTCAAAGGTGAATACTCTGTAAAGTTACAGGCTTGTGAAGTACAGGAATGACATTGGAACCTGCCCTATAGTAACTTCTGGGAAACTGAACCTTCAGTGAACACTCTGTGTACTTTCTATTGTATTGTGTGCCAAACAAAGAGATGAAACAAGCAATGGGGAGACAAGAAAGGAAGCCTTATGCATGAAAGCAAGGGAAATCTGCCACCTTTGTTTTGATAGCAGAGACTTTTCTAGCTGGCTCTTCATGGGTGTGGCATACCTTGCGTTATACACATTGGGTTCAAATGTGAAATGGAAGCCAAAGGCTTTCCTGCCTCACCATTTCCTGTGTAGGTCTGAAGACAGTATTTCAAAGACCTGGGGGTGCAGAGTCTTTGCACTGGCTACTGTCTGCCATGGGTTCTAACCCAGGCTTGCAAAGGTTGTTGGGAAGCATATATAAGTGCTCTACCAGTAAAAGATTCCCTTGACAGTTAAGGACTGAGTGCCACTGGGCAGGGAGTTTAGGCCCCAGAGGGCCACCACTTAAGACAATTCATTTGAATTGATGAAAAGATTTCAACTGACTAGCAGAGCTGGATCACACTTTCAAGTAATGGGCACATCTCATATAGATGAATCATAACAGCACAGTTCTTCTGAGTTTGGAACCCAAGGTATCTTTCCTTCCAGTGCAGTGCCCTACTCAGCAGGCATGTCTGTAGGAGATGCTTAACTGCGTAGTAGCATACTTTACTGTGCAGTAACTGTGTGAGTCTACATGTGCGCATGCTTACTTTGTAGTAAAAACTGTTAATCATGAGTAAATTTGCTATCTGCAAATGCAGGTAGCAAATTTACTTGTAATTAGTTACTATGCAATAACATATGTGCAGACGCCAACCCGTACGTAATTAGTTACTATGCAATAACGTATGTGTAGATGCAAATTTGCTCCTGGTCAGTCCTGCCACTAGGGGGCTGACTTCAGGATAGCCCCAGGGCTCTGGGCTGGGAGCCTCTCCTGCCCCAGAGTTGGGCTGCCTCTATGGGACCACTGCCTGGTGCTGCAGTGCTGCACACCTGCCAGGCCTGTGCCATCTAGGCCTGCCAGCACCCAGTGCTGCAGGGTGCTGCAGGCTTCTGCCAGGCCTGCCAGAACCCAGGCCTAGCTGTAGGCAGGTTCTGTCTGCTGGGGCCAGCTGTCAGTCCCATGCTGCACCCCTGCACTGAGTGCTGCAGGCAGCTTCCCAGGCCCAGCAGCACAGGGACAGCTGTGCAGAAGCCCAGAGAGCTGGTGCAGGGCCCCAGTGATGTCATCCTCGCCCATGCCCATACCCATTCCCACCATCCAGGGCCCCAACTGGTCCATGGAAGAGACTGGCAACTTTGTGGCACTGTGGGGCAAGGTGGAGGTGCAGTGCCAGTTTGCTCAGGGTAGGTGCTCCAATGCCTATATCTATGAGGGACTGTCAGGCTGGATGTGGGAGCGTCGACATGACCGGTCGGTATGGGAGTGTCGCATCAAGGTCAAGCCTTTGCAGGCACAGTGGGTTACAATCACCAACCATAATCGTTGGTCGGAGAGCACCCAACAAGTCCATGACCTTTATGCTATGCGGCATCTGATAGACATCCTCATGCCCAGGACCCAGGCTACAGACATGCTGTATAGAGCAGCACGGGTGGCCTGCCTGAGTCCCCACCTGGCCTGGCACCCACAGTGACATGTCACTGGGGGAGGACTCCTCAGGCCTGCAGCAGCCCATCTTGCCGAGCTTCCCAGCTGCAGCCTCCACCAGCCGCGCAGGAGCCTGGGCCAGTACCTGCCCCAACAGCTCTGCAGCCTCAGTTCCAGCCATGAGGCACAGCTGGCCATGTTACCACTGGCCACCACCAGCACCACCTCCTCCCCAGGGGGCCTTGCCCAGGTGCCTGCATGCCATGCCCCACTGTCCAAGGACACCACTTGGAGCTGCATGCCATCATTGCTAGCTGGGTCTGACCCGAGCCGCCAGCCAAGCCAGCCCTGTGGTAAGCCCCACACTGAGGGGGGACCTTCCCTACCCCAGCACCTACCCCCTATCCTTGGCCAGCCCAGCCTGACCAGGCAGGAGACAATGTAAAACTTTATTGAGCAGCCCATGCCCCACAGCTAGGTGGGCACAGGCCTCTTACATGCCGAGAAATGCATCAATGCTGGTGGCGATGTCTTTCTTGGCTGCAGGGGGCAGGGATGTGTAGCGAAGCCACAGGTAGCCCTCCAGGCAGTGGTGGAGGTTGTGGGGCAGCCCAGTCTTGCCCCCTGTGTCATTGAAGCTCAGGGTCCTGTGTCAGGCCTCAGGTTTGCCCAGGGCACCATGGCCATTAGCAACAACAGGGCATAGTGGGTCAGGCACCCCTTGGTCCACGCAAACAGCTCCTTGTGCAGCCCCTGGGACACAAGCAGCAGGGGCAGGCTCAGGGCACAGCGGCAGTGCGGGGGTGTGGGGTGGGGAGGGCTGGCCCTGGGGCACCTCCCCAGAGAAGACCCTTCAGGGAGGGCAGGGGTGTGGGCAGCTCCTTGTCCCAATTGTCCAGGAGCCCCATGCCCCCTGAGCCTGGGTGCCGGGCTGGGTGGCAGCACAGCAGGATGGTTGGCCTGCAAGGTGCAATGGGGTCTGGAGCCACAAAAGTTCCTTGCCTATCTGGTCCCGGGAACAGCGTGGGGAAGGCAGACTGGCTGTGGCCAACACCCAGCAGTCAGCTTGCCCTAAGGGAGCAAACAGAGACTGGTGGCTTGGCTGGTGGCTGCCTGGGCCCAGGGCCAGGAGCTGTGCTTATCATGGTCCCTGGGCACCTGTGCATGCTTGACCCCTGATCCCACCCTGAGGATCTTGACGGGTTTGACCCTGAGCTGAGCAGAAGGATGGCCTGGGAGAAGAAGGAGGACAAAGTGAAGCAGAGATTGGGCCTGTGGCATGCACACTGTCTCTCTATGGGGGAGCGTGTGGCACTCATGAAGGTGGTGTTGCTACCAGTGCTTCTGTACACCACACTGGTCTTCACCTCCACCTAACTGTGTCACCTGCAGGATCCAGAGAGCCATGTGCGTCTTCTTCTGGGGATCCAGAATGGAGAAGGTGGCAAGGAAGACCCTGTACAAAGAGAAACAGGCCAGGGGCAGGGGAATGCCAGACATCCACCTGTTCCTGTGGGCATAGTACACAAGCCAGATCTGCAAGCTGGCAATGGGGCCAGAGTCAAAACAGCCTGTCTTGTCAAGTATTTTATAGGTCACCTCCTGAGACCATGTGGGGTATACACTCCAGCCAGAGGGAGACCATGCACCATGGAATACCCTTGGTTCTAAAGAGGCTGAAGGATTTTTGCAGTGAGTACCAGCTACAGAAGGAAAGCCCAGAGACCATGTCCAATCACAGGAAGATACAGAAGGCAGTCAGAAACAGAGATGGGCTATCGACCATGGACCTGCTCCCTGACAATGACTGCCAGGCTGTCCGGGACTGGATCTTACGCAAAGACCTAAGAAAAGACCAGAGAGACTTGAACTGGCTCATAGCTCATGGCATATTCCCAGTGAAGGTGTGGAGGCACAGAGTGAGATGATAGTCTAGACCCAGCTGTCCCAGGGAAAGTTGCCAAGGTGTGATCAAGACCATCAACTACCTCTTTTGCCTCTGCCCCTATGCCAAGGGAGTGTGGAAAAAGGTAAGCTGGCTCCTGGAGGAAGTGACAGGAGTAAGGCTTATGACAAGGGAGGTGGCGCTGTATGGACACCTGATGAAACATCAGGGGCCCCAGACAACCTGCTTTGACCTGTTTGTGTCCTGCATCAGGAGTGCCCTGTGGCAATGCAGGAATCTCCTGATGTATGGCCACATTAAGCTTGAGCAAATGGATGGTGTTAAAATGTTCTGAGTGAACTCTGGAAGTCCTACTACCAGAAAACAGTGGGAGAAGATGGAGAGGATGAAGCCAACTCCACTTGGAAAAAGGACACGTGGCACAGGCTGTTAAAAGCACCCCTGGGAAAGGAAGTGGACAGGGAGAATGAAGGGGACAATGACACAACTGGACCTGGAGACAGCAGGGAGGACAACAATAGGCAGTGGAAGCGACAGTGACATCAGCAGCGACAAGGACTGAGAAGGGAAACCCCAAATTGGGGCTGGGTCTAAGAGACTGTGTTTTGGGTTAGGAAAGGGCAGAGGATGGGGGCTCAGGGGAGTGGGTGCATTTACTGTAATGGGTACGTGGGTTTATTAAGGTGCGCTTTGGAAAAGGAACGGTGCAATGGAAGTCTATGAGAGAGGATGTGTGTGTGTGTGTGTGTGTATATATATATATATATATATATACCAAAAAATATATAGATATATTTTATTTAAAAAAAAAAATAATGCCTGACCCCTGATCTAAGCCCAGGCACTGCATGGCCCCTGGTACAGAGCATCTTATCTCATAAATGTTGGAAACTCACACAAAGAGCTTTTTTCTCATGGCTCTACAGGACCTACAGCTACATGGCGGGGAGAGGCTGCATTTGGCCTCACGGTCGCTATCGCCCACAGCAGGGGCCCTGCAGACGCACTGGCTCTCCAGAGGACAGGACAAGACAGGATAGGAACCTCCTCCTTGACCAGCTGGTGATGGCATTGGAGGACCAGCTGGTAGATGCACAGGCCTGGCAGGTGGAGGCCATGGCCCGTGAGGATGCACGGGACTGGGTGGACCAGGAGTTGCAGGCACAGCTCCTGGACCTGGAGTAAGAGTGGGTGGAGGTGCTTCAGGAGCAGACCACAATCCTGGCCAGGGCAGTGCAGGACATGGATGATGACTTCTGGGTTCTGGACACTGTCCTGGCTCTGGTGGTCACCTTTGTGCTGCCTGCTGCCCAGCCCCTGACCCTAGCCTCACCTGCCCCCTGGCAGCTGCCTACCAGCCAGCAGCAGGCCCCGCTATGGACCTGGGAAAAGGTTCTGTGCTGCCTCCAGCAACTAGGAACTCCTGGCCCAGCCCGTGCCACCCAGCCCCGTGCCTGGGCCTGGGCCTGCTGCTCACCCTGGCTCCATGCGGGTGCGGAGACAGAGCTGCCTGCAGCATGGCAAGGACCACAGTGCTGGCCCTGAACACCAGCTGCTGGAGGAGGAGCCACACATGCTAGGGGACCACCAGCTGCTGTTGCCCCTTCGTGACCCCCCCCACCTGCTGGACTCACCATAGTGTATGCACCCATTGGAGAACAGACAGAGGCCAGGGTGCTGGCCACCTGTCCCTGGGCTCTGCCTTCTAGGTGCCCCCACATCATGGTACCCCACGCTGGGATGGTGCACAAAGCACAGTGTAGGTAGTTTGCACAGGGAAGAAGGTGTTTTATTGTTGGTGGGTGGGGTGGTGGAGGGGCTCTGTTTGGTGGAGGCAGGGGGACTATGCTAGGGAGGGAGAGGGGAGGGAGGTCTGTTTGATGTGAGAGGGATTAAAAACTTGTTCTTCTGAGATGTGTCTGCAGTGAGCATGTACTGGTGAGTGGGGGAGTCAGGGGGGTCCATGGTTGGTGGTCCAGGTAGGCTAGAGCGGTGAGTGCAGGAGGTGGTCGACCAGTGCCCCCTGCATCCGGTGCCCTGGACCCTGCTGATGGGTGTGCAGCTCTCTTGGGGCCTTAGTAGGGGGTGGCCACTGTTGTCACTGCCACTGCAGGTGGTGTTACTCTGCCAGGCGCCTTCTGCCCACTGTGCCTCCTCTGCCCAGGCCTCAAGGAAAAGCTCCCTCTGGGCCTTGCAGTAGTTACGCAGCATGCAGGCTGCAATGATGACCTGGGGGCTGTCCTCACTGAAATCGAGGTGGGCAGTGAGGGTGTGCCAGTGGCCCTTGAGGTGGTTGAAGGTGCACTCCACCATGGTGTGGGCCCAGCCACACGCCTCCAGGATGGCCTCCCTGGTGGTGGCCTTGCCCACGGCAAAGAGATAGATTTAATAGACATTAGGGGCTGGAAGGGACCTTACAAGATCATGGAGTCCAGCTCCCCTGCCATAGGCAGGAAGTCTGCTGGGGTCAAATGATCCCAGCAAGATAAACATCCAAACATCTTTTAAATGAGGCCAGAGTAGGTGCTTGTACCACCTCTGGGGGGAGTCTGTTTCAGACCCTAGACACTTGGACTGTAAAGGAGTTTTTCCTTGTCCAGTCTAAATTGGCCTTCCAGAAGTTTGTGGCCATTAGACCTTGTTATGCCTTGGGGAGCCCTGGTGGACAACTGTTCTCCCAGATCTTGGTGCACCTCCCTTATATACTAATAGACTGGCACTAAGTCCCCCCTGAGCCACCTTCTCTCCAGACTGAAGAGCCCCATGTCCCTCAGCCTCTCTTCATAAGGCTTGATTTCTTGGCCTTTGATGATGTGGGTGGCTCTCCTTTGAATTCTCTCAAGCTTATCCACCTCCCTCCTGAAGTGGAGGGCCCAAAACTGAAGGCAGTACTCCAGCTGTGGCCTCACTAATGTCAAGTAAAGTGGGAGGATGATGTCCCTGGTTTTGCTTGAGATGCATTGGTGGATGCATGCCAGAGTTAGGTTTGCTTTGCTGGCTACAGCATCGCATTGGTGACTCATGCATCTTGTGGTCAATCAAGACCCCCAAGTCTCTTTTGGTCATGGTGCTAACAAGTGTAGCACTGCTGAGCCTATAAGTATGATGCTGGTTCTTCCTCCCAAGGTGGGGCACCCTGCACTTCTCTGCATTAAATGCCATCAGGTTTGGGTCCGCCCACCTTGTGAGCCTGTCCAGGTCAGCCTGTATCCCCACCTTATCCTCCAGTGTGACCGCCTTCCCCCATAGTTTAGTGTCATTCACAAACTTTGCCAGTCCACATGTGATGCCCGAATCCAGATCATTTATGAAGATGTTGAAGAGTATTAGCCCGAGCCCTGAGGGATAGCACTTGTCACCTTGCACCAACTTGATCTGCTTCCATCTACTAATATTCTTTTGGTCGACCCTGGAGCCAGTTCTCCAGCCATCAGACCATGAGGTGGTCAAGGCCACAGTTCTCCAGCTTAGCCATGAGAACATCATGGAAGACCAAGTCATAGGCCTTCTTGAAATCCAGATATATGACATCAACCTCGTCTCCCTTGTCCAGGCAGTGTGTCACCTGGTCATAGAAGGAGATGAGGTTGGTCAGGCAGGACTTTCCACCAACAAAGCCATGTTGGCTAGCACTCAGAAAATTGCCTTCTGTTATCCTGCTGCTAACTGAACCCTGGATAATTTTCTCCAGGATCTTTCCAGGGATGGATGTCAGACTGATTTGTCTGTACTTCCCCAGGTCTTCTCTCCTTCCTTTTTTGAAGATTGGGACCACATTGGCTCTTTTCCAGTCCTCTGGTACCTCTCCTGAGTGCCACGAGTTTTCAAATATCTTCTCCATAGGGGGCACTATGATGTCCGTCAGCTCCTTCAAGACTCTTGGGTGCATTCTGTTTGGGCCCGCAGACTTGTGGATGTCGAGCCTCTCAAGGTGTTCCCTTACTTGATCTACATCAATTGTTGGTTCATCTCCCACCCCCTGGATGTTTTGCATCCTATCTGACAGGGTGACCCGTTAGGATGGGTGGAAGTCCAACGCAAAGTAGTCATTTAGGAGATTGGTCTTTTCCTGAGTGTCAGACATCAGCTGTCCCATTTGATTTTGGAGGGGTCCAATGTTTTGTTTTTCTTCTGACTTTCCACATATCTGAATAAGGACTTTTTGTTGTCCTTGATTCCTGTGGCTATCCTGAGTTCGGTTTCTGCCTTGGCTTTTCAGGTCTGCTCTCTATAGGTGCAAGCTAGTGCTGTATAGTCCTCCTTGGTAATGACTCCCGTTTTCCATCTGGTATAGGCTTCTTTTTTTAGTTTCAGGAGGTCCAAAATTTCTCTATTTAGCAAAGAGGGTTTCCCAGCCCACTGACTGCATATCCTGCAAGACAGAATGGACTTTTCTTTCACTTAGAGGATTGCGCTCTTAAGGAACAATTCCTCACAGACCCCCACTTTCTAAGGGGCCATGGTCTCTAAGTGCCTGGCTGACCAGTCTCTTGAGTTCCTTAAAGTCAGCCTTCCCAAAGTTGAGAATTTCTGTTTTTCTGAGACATTTGTCCACCCTGAGTTGGACAGAGAAAGTGATCTATTCATGGTCATTGTCACTGAGCTTCCCCTTGATCCTCAGGTTGCTCACGATTTCATCCCCTTTCGCCAGAACCAAATCCAGCAGTGCTTCTCCTCTAGTCGGCCCATAGAACTCTCGTGTTAGGTAGAGGACATTAGTGCAAGCGAGGAAGCTATGTGACCAGTCAGATTTGGCCATGTGCTCCTCCCACGAGATGTCGGGGAGATTGAAGTCCCCCATGATGATGAAGCATCAGGAGCGTGCAGCCTCAGCCAGTTCCCTATTGAATTCTCAGTCCAGCTCTTCATCTTGGTTGGGAGGTCTGTAATAGACCCCTACAGTTATATCCCCTTCCCCATGCTCCCCCTATGTTTTAACTCAGAGGGTCTCAAGACACCTTCCTGGGTTGTTACTCAGTTTGAAGGGAAGTGTACTGCTCTTTCATGTAGAGAACTACACCCCCACCCCTCTTCCTAACACATTCTCTCCTGTACAAGGTATAGCCTTCTATACCTATGGGCCAGTCGTAGGTGGAGTCCCACCAGGTCTCCGTTATCCCTACAAGATCATAATCATTGTCACTCAGGGGGAGGTCCAGTTCCTCTTGCTTGTTTCCCAAACTCCTGGTGTTTGTTTACAGGCAGCTGAGCTCGCCATGGGAAACCCTGGGCTTCCCTGTGCACTGGGACATGACCTTTCCTTGGGCTGTTTTTGGAGTAGGTTCTCTTGGGCTACCTAGCCTGTTAGTACTGTGGTTGTTGTGACCTGGGCTAGAACTGTTTATTGACTGCCTATCCCTCAGTGATCCTAGTTTAAAGCCCTGTCAAGTAGGTCAGCCACCCTGGCTGAGAAGAGCTTCTTCCCTGTTAGGTTGAAGTGGAGGCCATCACTCCACAACAAGCTGCTGCCTCTCTCCCTGAAGTGTGGACCCATAGTCAAAGAAGCCAAAGCCCTCCTGATGGCACCATCAGTGGAGTCTTCTGTTAACCTCTCTGATACATCTCTCCCTTTGAGGTCCACAACCCATGACTGGTAGGATGGAGGAAAAAACTACCTGCACCCCCAGACTCTTGAGCCCAGCCCCCAGAGCCCTGTAGTCACTCATCACCCAGCAGGACTGTTCTGAGCTGTGTCATTTGTGCCCACATGGATGAGTAGCATGGCGAGGTGGTCTGTGGGCCAGATGAGTTTGGGGATCCTCTCAGTTACATCCCAGACACAAGCCCCCAGGAGGCAGCAGACCTGATGTACCGCAAGATGGTGAGTGTGGTCAGCTTTAGCAGGGTGAGGGCAGCCAGGTGTCTGCAGGGAGGAGTGGCTGCATATGTCCTGATACTCCAGGTGTGGCTGGAGTGGTTCCAGGAGATCCCAGAAAGTGGCCTGGGTCATGTGGAATGCCTCCAGCCACTGCTTGTCATCCCAGGTATGCTGGATGATGTGCAGCCACCAGTCCTGGCAGGCCTGAGAGGTAGTGGGACTGGAGGCCCAGGAGGGTGAGGGTAGCCCTGGCAGTGGTGTCTAGCAGCATGTCATCAGTGT
This sequence comes from Alligator sinensis, assembly GCF_000455745.1. Lineage (NCBI taxonomy): Eukaryota > Metazoa > Chordata > Crocodylia > Alligatoridae > Alligator > Alligator sinensis. Next base: position 64,832 of record NW_005842016.1, read on the forward strand.
CCATGTTGAGGTCCAGCCAGCTAGATGGCATCAAGGCAGCAGCTGAGCAGTGGTGGCAGCCCTGGGATGGCATGTGGTGGCTGACCAGATGGTTGCTGTTCATGGGGGAGCTGGGACAGCCCAGACAGCTGTGGGCCAGCCAGCGGAGCTGATCGTCAGGTGAAAGGTCTGGAGTAGCCATGGTGTAGGGAGGCACAGGCAGGGAGGAGAGCACTGCTGTGTGCTGCCCCTGTGCTGCACATGCTGCTCCTGGCCAGGTGGCCTCCTCCTGGTGGCGGCAGGGCCTGTTGCAGGCCCACAGGATGTGGCAGCAGTTTGGTGCTAAGAGCAGCAAATCTGCTGCCACGTCCCTGCATGTGTAGACACCTGCCTGGTGTCTGCGAGTAATTTACTTGCAACTAAACTGCTCCGGCATCAAATGCATGTGTAGATGTGCCCAGTAAATTGCAAAGCAAGGCTCTGCCTGATGTAGTCTCTTTCTGGCCCTACATATTTTTCCTTTTTGCTTCCCAGCTGACCTCCTTCAAAATAAATGGTGGGTGGCCCTCTTGGCCTGGCAGTTAGGACACTGTAATGGGAAACAGGAAATGTGGATTTCAGCCTCATTTCACTGAGGGGAGGCCTAGACTGTGGATTTCATGCTTCCTGGCAATCCTTTTAACCACTAGGTTACTAGTAAAGGGCCCCTCATCCTCTGGGGTCAAACGGTCATTAGTTGTGATTATTCTGTGAATAAGCTTCCAGAGATTTATACCAACTTACTAGCTTTTGTAGATGGAATACATTTATAGAAGAGTCTAAGTAACTGTAGTAGATCCCTCTGAATATGCTCAGAGGTTCAAGTCTATTTACATAAATGTGAATAAGAACTAAAATCCATGTAGGTGCCATTAATAGTTCCATTTACACATGTGCCTTTATAAGCCTAAAGGCTAGAGTTGGACTTGGGCTTTAGTGACAATGAGGAAGCTGTCTACTACAGTGATAATGCTCGGACAGGAGAGAACTCAGCACAGGTGAGTGACACTGGCTACTATGAAAGATGCCTATTAATTGATTTTCTTTTGCTCATGAATCAGTGTGGCCATTCAAATCAATGCAAAGAAAAAGGTAAACCATTGCCTTTCTAATTTGGGACCATGAAACAATCATTTTGCCCAAATAAGTTACAGACAAGGTACAGACAGAACTCAGCCCTATCCATAATGCGTGCACAGACACCACACCAAATAGATATATCACCACTCTCAGCAAACATATGGTTTCTGCTCACCAGACCCCATTTGTGTAATAGATTAAAGTAACATTAATTCTCCTGTTCATATTGATTTATATTTGATTTTCTGGACAGAGGCACAAAAACAACCAACTAAGCAAATATAAAATCATGCATCTAAGTAACTGCCCGGTTACCCCTGGGGATTGCCTTTCATGTTAATGGCTGGACTTTCTGCCTTGTGTGTCTAATGGCCTAAATAACTGCTCAGTGTAGAGAATCTCCCAGGCAATGGCAGGGAGAACTACTAGGTATGCTGAAGCCTGCCAACCCAAGGCAGGCAGAAATTGGTTCTCTCAGTCCTTGGGCATAGGATAGGCAGTAATGCTTCCACACCTAATACATGGGGAAGGGATACTAAATCTAGTTAGAGGTGACTGTTACCAAGGCATTTGGATGCAAATCATTGCTCTGAGATTAGAGCTTGTTTTCTCCTCTTAGACCTGGGTCAGGATAACACATGATGTTCTGGTTGGGGCTGCTTGCAATGAAAATGTTATGGGCTGAGTAGTGTACTCTTAAGCTCTTAGCTTTGTATTGATTTCTTAATACCTTTAAGGCTATATATTTTAGTATTATACATAATATATAAATAGCTTCATCAATCTGCGTACTTGTGCAGCATGCATACTCATGATACAAAATACAGTTTTTCACTCAGAGTACCTTTTATGGCCTCTTTCACAGCAGAGTCAACAGGAATAATATTCTTTTCCACCAGCTCCAAGGGACCTGGCCTGAGAGCAATTTTTTCATTCAAGTCATCTGCAAGTCGGGCTCTTTTCAGCTTCATCTGGGTAGATTGAATGGACCCCTCCGCAGCTGAGTCTAAAGGGCCAAAATTGAAAGCATCAGTTTGCAGAGCCGACAAGTATAACCTCTAGATGCAGAGCTCCCAGTGATAACTTGCTTCTCCTTCACCACAGCTGTCTTGGCTCAGCAAGAGAATACTGTCACTGCCTAAGATCTGGCCCCTGCCCTTTCAAGGTAGAATCTCTCCCTCTACAGTTTGTCAGTCTTACTCAATGAATATTAAATGCCAGATACATAAAAGTCATTAGGACTATCTGCCAGAACCTAAGGTCCTCTCCTTTCTAGGCCAATTATCTTTCTCACTGGGTGCTTCTACATGAAACATTGACTGCACAGCAGTCTAATAACACTGTGCAGTAGCGTGTCAGGCAAAAACTGTGCTAATACATTACCATGCAGTAGTATTAGGCTACTGCACAGTAAGTGTCACTAAAAACCATGCACTGGCACTACTGTGCAGTAGCACAAGTTACTGCGCATTGATTACCAACTACTAAACTGAATGTGCAGTAACTATGATCAGGGTTCAAATTATGAGGGAGCTTGGAGGGGGTTGAGCCTCCACATAAGAGAAGAGAGCCCCCCTATAAGATTTGAAAATCATAACTTGGGGGGTCTCCAATTTTATTAGGGCATTGTGATGGGCAGCACAATTTTTTTTGTAGACCCCCTGCAAAAGTCAGTGTAATTTGAACCCTAACTATGGTGCATTAACGAACGTGTAGTCATGCCCACTGTTGCACTCTCTCTGACTTGTTCACTTCCTGGTCCCACGTATCTCCCCCTCCTGGCCACCAAGCTTCAAGAGGCAAGCTAGAGGGTGCTCTGGCCCAGGGGTGGCAAACTGGAGGCTCAAGTGTCACAAGTGGCATAGTATGTATGTGGTATGTGGCAGACTGAGGAGGGGAAGGCAGCACAGTGACAGATAGGGCAGGGAGCAGAAAGCTGTCAGGACAAGGGGATTGGAGTAGTACTTGCAGAGCACATGGGGCTAATTCATGGCATGCCAGCCAAAAAGGGTGGCCACCACTGTAAGTCTGGGCAATGCCTAGCCCATAACTTAGTGGTTATAGTACTTGGCTGAAAGATACGTGTTCAACCACCTGCTAGAGGAGTGTGTGTCACTGTGTGACAGTGGTATGTTCAGCTGTACCTTGTAAAATGTGCATATTAACCAGGTCCAATTGCTGAGGCCTGCTTCTGATCTTGTGCTTTAAATAATCTTCAGTCTGCAGGACAGAAACACAGAGAATATTATACCCCAGCCCCATTTAGCAAATTATACAATGCTGGTTCCTTCTTCACAACAATTTGAACGTTTCATGTTTTCTTGGGAAGGAACAGGAACTGCCTCTTTTCTGAACCAGCCCAGAGGGCACAGTTATCTCACTGAGTGCCCAGGGTGGGGGAGGGGCAAAAGTGTGTGTGGTCAGGGGGAGGATATGCTGACCACTGTAGACTGGGGAAGAGGGACACATGAGTGAGGGGAAGGGAATGCTTATCTTCCTGAGCTGCTGCTGCTGCAACAGCATCAGCTCATCAGCTCAGCCCAGGTGGCAGCAGCCCTGTGGCTGGACACCCTGGAAACTGACCCTGGTGCCCCGTTTGCTCCCTCCAAGCCCCCCCATGCACACATACCTCAATGCACACATATAAGGTGCACTGATGTGCCTGCTCTGGCAAAGGCTCCTGAGGGAGGGTAGGAGGAGCACCGTTCCACTCACTGCACTCATCCCTGCCTACCAGATACACTGCTTGTGTGACAATGCCCTGCCTGGCTCCTCTGGCCAGGCAGGGCAGTGTAGGCCTGCCTCTGCTGTGGCAAAGACTCCCAGGGTGTAATTATGGTGCCCCCTAGTCAGTGCTGGGGGTTCATGCCCTGATTACCCTGCCCTACTTACATTTCTGAGCCAGGATGTTTAGTTGCATCTCATTTGCCAAGCACTAACTAACTCTGGGAGAAGGGATTCCCAGCAAAGCAGACATACTCCTTGGTGCAGCATTGCACTGTGCTGTGATGCACTGTGCAGCTCCTGTGGCTGGGCAGGGGCAGTGCAAAGACTCCCAAGGGAAGAGGTATGGCTCATGGTACCCCTGTGCCTGGGGTGGGTGCCCTGTTACACTACTGATTAACATTGGGTTATACTTCAGGAGAAGGTGAATTGGTACCTGCATGTAAATGCCAAAAACACCAACAACACAGCTAAAAAGCTGCCATTTAGGTACTGACACAAAGCAGAATTAGAATCTACTTTATTAGAAGTAGAATTCTGTTGCAAGTGTCTCCAAAGTGTCAGATTCTTTATGAATCAAAAGGAAACGGCACCAAATAGAACAGGTGTAATAAGCTAATAGGATGGCAACGGCAAAATACACATGTGTATAATTTTGTTGCAGCAATAGGAAATATAAATCATATTCCACTTACTCCTGATTTCCATTGTTATTCAGAAGATTTTCAGACCTAAATAAGACAGTTCTACCTTCAGTTATTTAAAAGCCTCTTCTATTAGTCCATGCAGTTTGCTAAACTAAAATGCTGAAGCATTGATTCAAGAAACTCATAAACTAAAACAGATGAGCTAGAATGTCCAGTAACAAAGAATGGTGACATAATTAGCATTTCTGGAACATGTTGGCAGATAAAAATCAGTGGGATATGTTACTAACTGGGTGCATATTACATGTGCAATTAATATGACTGAATATACTATATATTATATAAACTAATCCCGATGTTACAGTCTACACATGCATTCAAGTGCAGTAATTTACTGTGCTGCCAGATACCACTTGTATCTGATGGGACTATCTGGCAGTGCAGTCAATTAGCCTACTGTGCCCTAATTGCCATACGTGTCTAGATAGTGATGCTTTAGTGTGCAGCAAATTAGTCTACTGAGCAGTAAAGTGTCTTGTGTACATGTGCCTACTGATTATAAAATACACAGAAAGGAAAGGAAAAATTAGCTCACAGAGGCAGTGGAGTATGACTGGGTGCATCTACATATGCAAATAGTGTGCCTGAATAAACTCCGATGCAGTTCATGCTGGAGTGAGCTGTTCCCAGCTGCACCATCTTCACATGTGTCTGGGACTGCAGCAGTTTAAGCTGGGGCAGAGCAGCCCTGGACTAGCAGCAGGCTCAGAGGGTCAGTCCCCGTGTTGGGCAGTGGAAGGTTTGGATGGGTCACAGGAGTGCCCAAATTGCAGACCTTCCTACCCCACCAGATCCTGCTGCCAGCCTGGGGCTGTTCTGCCCTGGCTCAAACTGCTGCTGCTGCCCTCCTGCTGTCAAGGTCACTGTCAATATATACACTGTGGTGCAGTAAATGAGCTTGCTGTAAGATAATACTGTTCCTGACAGTAGTTAATTAATTTACTGTGCCCTAATACGGGTGCATGCGTAGAAAGTGACGTTTTACTGCAGAGCAAAGTAGCTCGCAGTAAAGTGCACATGTAGGTGCACCCACTGACCGCATCTACATGAGATGCTGACTGGGCAGTAGCTTGTTATTACTGTGCATCAGCGTTGCGTGGCAGAAAGAGTGATGTGATGCTACTGCTTTGTAGTAACAAGCTACTGCACAGTCAGCATCACCTAAAAGCTTTCAGCGATGCTCCTGCACAGTAACTCTGGTTACTATGCAGTCATTTAGTACTTGTATATACAAGTACTAAATGACTGTACAGTAACAACTGTGCAGTCAGCATCTAGTGTAAACATGGCCACTGTGTCTGAAAATTACCAAGGAATTTAGTAGGGTATAAGTTTTGAATACAGAATCACAAAGCAAAATCTATAAATGCAAATCCCATATTATAAGGATCCACATGAATGCTGCATACCCCTGGAGGCCAGGGGGGTATGGCAAGCTCTGGCAGGTGGCGGCAGCGTTGTCGGCAGGGGGGGCGGCAAGCACCAATCAGTGGTTGGCGGCGACCTGTAGATGCTGCCGGCAGTGTCAACAGCAATCACTGACCTCCCACAGATGCCACTGCTGGTGTCGGTGGCAAGGGCAGGGGTGGCAAGTGGCAACCACCCGCAGGCACTGCCGGCAGTGTCAACAGTGCCTTATCATAGGGGGTGCACCACTACACTCAGGGGGTGCACGTGCATCCACATGCACTCCCTGCGTGTTGCCAATGAGGATACAAATATACTAGTAGAGTTATGTTACCAGTTTACAGATTAATAATCTACTAAATATGCAAAGATAAAGAAGATTAAAATGAAAACAAAATCCACCCAAGAGTAACAAAGCCAGATTTTGGGTGTGGACACACACAACAGTTGAACCATTCCAAAATGTCACTGATTAGAAACCAACTGTGTGACATGCTGTGGCTCCAACACCAGAGGGTGGTCATGAGCCACTAACCCAGCATTCCTTGGAGTACGTGAGTGAGGTGCGTATGTGCTCTCACCCATGTTGTGGGGATTTTAAGGGGGTGGGCGACCTGGGGTTGGTGGCATTTTTCACTTTTATGCTTTCACTTCTCTACTAAATATGAATTCAACAAGCTTGAAAAACCTGCAAATAGCTAAAGTCTATGGCATGCTTGCCTGACTCTGGAGGGACAGTGCTTAGACCCACACTTTTTTCCCAGTGGCTGGGGAAGTCATTATGAAGGGCTGCAGTCAAGTAGGCAGTAAGGACACAGCTGATTGTACGAAAGATAGCTCATCAATAGATCACTCATAAAAAATACAAACAAAAGAAAAAAGGGGGAGGTAGAGTTTCAGCTACATACCAAGGTGGTCAGTTATAGCAGTTATGTGTGTGGGGGATGATGAGTAATGCAGTGGGGGATGCCTGGAAAACCAACCAAACTCATGTCACACAACACTTCGTTTCCACACATAACACTGTGTTTAACCAGCTTAACAGGCTCCTATGCCTGTCCACTTCAGTTTTAAACCATGTTTTATGTGTGTCCATGTCCTTTTATTACCACATATACAGTGGTTGAATGTCACTCTGAGCTAGATTTAGGTACTTAACTTCTATTGGAATTACCAGTAATCAAAGTTAATTCTGAAAATCTTACTAAGAGCACTTGGACATTGGGGTCTTCATTAAGAAAAAGCAATTTTTCAACATTTTGGAATGACTGGTAATAGAAAACACAGGACAAGAGGCTACTCTCTACTGGGCACATCTGCAAGAGACACTTAATGCACAGTAGACTAATTCTACTGTGCATTAGTGCATCACAGTAAAACCCATGCTAACATGCTAATGAGCGGTAGAATTAGTCTACTGTGCATTGTGCATTGTGTCACAAAAAGACTGTGCACCATTGCTACTGTGCATTAGTGCTGACTACTGCGCATTTATTTAGTGCCTCATCTTAGACATACTAAACTTAATGTGCAGTAGTAATGGTGCATTAATGCACATGTAGACACACCCATTGAGTCTTAAATAATATGCACAGGTAAGTTAAAAATAGCTATGACTGAGATGAGATTAAAAATAAACAAAGAGACAAAATAATCAGGAGGAATAAAGAGTCAATTTTTGACATGGCCCAGTGGTAAACAGTGAGATGCTATCAGTTTCTATTCCAGGAGAGTGTTATTTAACATATTTATTAGGACTCCATGCAGGGAAGTGAAAAAAATCTGCAGATGGCATGGCAATGTTTCATGCAGCTAAAATGAGAACAGACTGTGAATAACTTCTAAGAGACCTAACCAAACTGCATGAGTAGACAGCACAAGTGAAGATGAAAGTCAGTGCTGATGGGGAGGATTAAGCACACTGAAAGGAAAGAATGTCACTAATGCACCTTACTGGATGCCAAATAACAGCAACCATTAAGGGAAGACACTAAGGTATCACTACAGGCAGCTTAATAAAATTTCTGGTTTGGGGACAGAGATGGATTAAAAAAAACCCCAAACAAAATATTATGAAGGATAAGGAATAGGCTGGAGAATAATAGTGCAACTATAATTGTATAGAATATAGTTATATACTTATATATATATGTAGAAATATATATAACTATATATAATTGAATATCATATAATTATATAGTATATGGTATTATATAGAATAATTGTATTTTCTATAATTTTATAAATATATTATACTCCCTCTCCTGGAATAGTGTAATAAGTTCTGGTCACTCCACAAAACAAAGTATCTAGCAGGAAGAGAAGAGTTCAGGAGCAGGCAATGAGAATTGTGAGATATGGAAAGTCTTTCTTATCAGGTGAGAGTGAAAAGAACAGGACTATTTAGTTTAGAGGGAAGATAAAATGGGTGTACATGAAATAGTGAATGGTACAAAGAATTAACGCTGTCTCATAACACAAGAACAAGGAGAAGCCAATTAAACTGAAATGCCAACTCAAAACTAGTATTTTGTACATAATGCATGATGAATATATGGAATTCCCTGAAACAATATATCACTGACCATTTAGAATTCCAGTACAAATGAGGTATTTATTTGTTCAGTGAGAGTATACACAGTTACATTAGATTGGATAAAAAGTTTTACAAGAGCTATAAATCTTTATGCTTTGGAGTATGAAGCTTTCTGAGATTAGGAAGAAACATCCCTTGGGTAGGATATGTCATTATTATCTTGCTTCTGGAGTATCAAATATTGGCTGCTGTCAGAATCAAACAGGCAGGGTTTGAACCCTGGGCAGAACCTGTGGGAGAACAAGGAGGGCAGAGGTGCCACTGAGTGCTGGAGGGGCAGAGGTTCTGAGAACCTGAGGGATCAGAAGTCTTACCTTCTCCCAAGACTCAAAAACAGTCCCTGGTTGCAGCTACCACAACCCCAGGTTAGTTTTCCTGCCCTGGCTGTTATTCCTACAGAAGCAACAGGGTGCCTGTATACTTGGGTGCTGCAGTAGCAGCAGCAATGCCAAGGATGGGGGCTGGATCTGATGCTGGGGCATGGACTCCAAAGATGTAGGGGGTGATTCTGGAGCTACTACTAAGTTGGCATCTGGGGCTGATGTCCAGCTCACCCACCACAAGTAATGGTATTGGCTACTGTCAGAAACAACAATGTAAGAGATCAAATGGGACAAGTTTCTCTGGTGTCTTGTGCTTGCTATGAAAGCTGCAAAAGCTTGGGCAGTGTCTCTTGCACAAAAATGCAAGACAATGGCTGGGGCAAGACTTGGTGGTGGTAACAAGCCTGCCACACAGAATATCAAACTCCGCTAATGGCTTGCAACCCATTAGGCACAAGAGAGAGAGAGGAGCTTATGGTACCCAATACCAGACCCATGCCATAAAACAATAAGAGTGATGGTTTCTCTAAAAGGAAAATTGTTGGCAGATACCTGACGCACTCATCACATATGTATCTCCAAGCTAAGAAAGCCAGAGAGAGAAAGGCTGAGTCAGTGTAACTAAAGGAGGCAAGGAAACTACATATACACATTTCAATTGAACTAGCAACTAAAGAAGACAAAAGAGTAAATACACATTTCAAGCAAAACCATTAAAAGGTGCATTGAATACAGGAAAAATGTCCTGTATGTGACATACTCCCATTTCTCAAAACAGGCATCCAATGTCTAAGGTGTTACAAAAGTCTCAATCATTCAATGTATGTCTAGAGTTTTGTAAATAGATCATCACTGGTACAAACTATTGCAAATGTGCCCCATTGATAAACAAATACACAAAGACAGGTCCAGTGACTAATGCCTCTAAGCATCCTGTTTGACCACTCAAGGCCCATCACATTTAACTGCCAATCTAGTCAGTGGCTGTGAGAAACACAAGTCTTCACACCTAGACAAATCCAAAAACAGGAGCCAGGCAATTTAACAGTTGTAATGTGATGGTCACACTTTTCCTCCCTGTTTTTTTGGACTTTAATTGGCCAACCATCAAAGAAAGTGCATTAATGTATACAATTAAATGGTATAAAGCAAGACAGAACTGCCAGCAAGGTGTGCAGTCCAGGAAAAATCAAGAAGCCATACTACACCCAGCCCAAGAGTAAAAGCTACAAGACTGGACCGGCTTCCCTGCCTGCATTGTTGAGAAAACACTACTGCAGCTAAATATGTACTGGGACTTTCTATAATAGCTCATTTTATATTGGAAAAGAGTCTTTATCTGTATTTAGTTTTATAGTTTGTTGGTAGTTATTAAACCAAGACTTTCTGCTATTCATCAACCAAGTGTTGTATCAATTCTTAAAGCACTAGGTTTAGAAACTCAACACTTTGTGTAGTTTCTAAAGTGGTGTCACTACAGTCTTTGTAATACTATGGAATCCTGCACAGTGGTGGATTTGCTGGTTGGATTTTGAGTGGGGCGTGCCAATATTCCTTCTGTGACTAAAAACTAGACATTCCTGGTTAGAAGGTCTTGCCCTTCTGCTCAGGCTCAGACTGGTTGCTACATCTGGGATCAGGAAGGGATTTTACCCCACTGTTAGACTGATATAGACTTGGGTGGAGGGGAGGTTGCCTTCTTCTGTAGCAGGGGGAATGGCCCTCTTCCTTGGATCTCTCAAGGGTTTTTTTTAACAACCATGGCAGCTCTTGTCCTCCTTCATTTGTGGCAGGTGAGGGTGTTCTTGGTGGTTTGGGACAATGTGCCTTGTAGTTGTGTGACAGGGTTGACTGCAGTTTTAGGAACAGGTTAGATGCACATGTATGGAATGGTTTGGCTAGCGAAGATCCTGCCTTGGGCAGGGGCTGGTCTAGATGATCTCTGACATCCCTTCTAGTCCTACTTTTCTTCCATGAATCCCGAAAGGCCTTTGGAATAAGTTACCACAGGTTGTGGTCAATTCTACATCACTTGAAGTATTTCACCTGAGACTGCATGTCTCCTTCTGAAAGATCTGTGGTATGGAGGAAGACGGGAGTCATAGGACATCACAGTGGCCACTTCTCACTTCAGTGTGTGAAATTTAAACTTATATAAATGGAGGATATTGTACATATTACTTGTGCTGTTTTATTATGTAGGTCCCCCAAGCTGGGAGATTGTATAGAGCAGCATTTCTCAACCTGTGGATTGTGACCCAAAAGTGGGTTGCAAGAATGTGTCAAAGGGTCGTGAACAAGTGCCAGAAAAAATGTGCAAAAACATGGGTTTCCCCTTGCAGGCTGGCAGTGTTCCAGCCTGCAAGCAGCTGCTCGAGGCATGGCCAGCACGCAGCCAGGCAGGGTCGTGGGAACAGCCCCAGCAGCTGGACGAAGGTAAGTGTATGGAGAGCAGGAGTCAGAGGGCCAAGGCTTGGGGACTGTCGGGGTGGAGGGAGTATGCATGCATGCATGTATGTGGAGGGGAAGGGGTTGGGGAGAGGGGACAGATGCCTGCCAGCACTGAGGAAAGGTGGCTGGGTGCCAAGTCAGGCCCAGGGGGGTGCAGGTCGGGTCAAGCAATCGATCTTTGCAAATGGGTCCCGTTATGAAAAAGGATAAGAACCATTGGTATAGGTGATCACAGACTCCCCCCCAACCCAAGACACTACGCATGCACCTCTGGGATGTCTCATTTTAAAGAATATTTATCTTTGCTTCTGCTAAAAACTTGGCACTTATCTTTAAAAACTAGTGGTTTCTTTACTGCTCTTATCTTTTCATGAAACTAGTTTTTTATGGTATTTCTCAAGGGAGAATTACTCTATGCTTCTAACTCCAACCAAAAGAACAGTGTGTGCCCCTAGAGAAGTGTGCACAAAATGGGAGCTGTGCCCTTTTATTCCTGACACCCCACCTGGAAACTCTCCTCTAAAGAGTAAATGTCAGCAGAGCACAGAGCACTTTGCAGAAACGTTTGGCAAGCACATTCATGAGAATATTTTGTTTAAAGGAAATTTGGGACCCTGACAGACATTACATTTAAGATGTAATTAATTGGTTAATTCATTCAAATAATGGTGTGATAAAATCAGGAATAAGCCACAAAGTTACTACACAAAATGTGTGTAAGCTTTGTGTTTGGTTCCCATCACACCTTTAATTGAACATGTGGCCAATGCCCAACCCTTTCACCACACGGGAGCTTTTCAAGACTCCATGTTCTCCAGGGGCTGGGAGTGCCCCTCAGCTTATTGGGGCTCCCAGCCATAGGAGCACATTGTGTACTCCCACAGCAGGGAGCCCTATCAGCTGATAGGAGTTCTCAGCTGTGGGAGCACACCATGGGACTGCAACATGTGCTCCCATGGCTAGGAGCCAAGCTTGCTACTTGTCGGTATAGAGGGAGCCCAGGATCAGGCTCCCCCTGCATTTAGCAGTACTGCACATTGGGATTTGATGTGGGAATCCTACAATTAAGCCTCCTACCATGCATGTGTAGTATGGCAGTAGGGCTGTGTGAAGCTTCGGTCACTGATTCGATTTGGTGGAGATTTGGCCTGATTTAGCGGCTGAGTCTCCAAATCCAAATTGAATCAGGAGACCCTTTCATTTCTCCGAGTCATATAGGAACCCTCCGAATCGATTCGGAGAGATTTGGAAAGATTCGATGATTCAGACATAGACACAGCTTTAAATGTTTTTTCTACATACCTCAAGGTACCACACAGCTCATGAACACTGAGATGCTGAGGCGAATGGAGTGTCCCATGGGAGAGTAGGGGAGTCCCCAGTGCGCTTGGCAGTAGATATGGAAGTGGACCAGAAGCACTTCCAGTCCACTTCGGAGTTCGCTGCTGAGCACGTGGCCCCTCTCCCCCTGCACTCCTGTGGGATGTTCCATCCACCCTACCATCACAGTTTTGGTACCCTGAGGTACATAGAAAAAACATTTAAAGCTGTGTCTATGGCCGAATCACTGATTCTACAAATCAGCATCAAATCTTCAGATTTGGATTCGGCTGAATCGAAATTGGGACAGTGATCCGAATTAACAAATCAAATCACTGTCCCCGAATCAGGCTGAATTAAAATCTGAATCGAATACATCCTGTTTCACACCCCGCTATATGGCAGGAAGCGTGATTGCTCAGATCTTGCATCAGATTCCATCAGGTCTTTTCTTTAACATCTGTCAGGGGCTTTATTCATCCCTTGACTATCTAAACACCAAACTACTTGGTTATATAAAGACCATGTTTATCTGTGAGGTTTGATCTCTTGCAAAGGGTGAATGAGGTATTCTAAGTGTATCTTTGGTAAATGGGCATGAACCTTAACAAACCTCATGTATGGTGGGTTAAATTCATCCACTGAGTTTCCCTTGATTCCCACTACTTAATGGCAGTATGTTTTGGTCCTCAGTAAGCTCTTGGCCAAGGTAACAATGATTTGGGTGGTTCTATTTATAAATACCCAACTTGATACATCCTTGTAGTCCTGTTTCTTGGAGGGTAGGTGTTCATTAGCTTCTAAAAGTCCCATTTGTTCAAGGCTTCTCAAGTTGGCATCTAGAACTGAGAAACTAAAAATTGCTAATCACTAGCTTGTTTAGACGCAGAAATTGGAAGATTTAAAGTGAGGAGACAGAGACTTGATTGTGTACATGGACAGTAAAATACAGAACATTTCCTGACTTGACTGCTTGAAATTCCCTAAGTAAACTAATTTTTCATAGAGGCACTTTTAGTTTTCATGTTAGGCATTTATTATTGCCTGCAACTCAGTCAGTAGCCTAGAATATATTCATTCACAAGAACATTTCCACAAGTTTCAAGTTAACTCCTTTCCAAAAAGATCATTTGCACCATAGCTGCAAATAAATCTCTCAGAATAATTGAATGAACTGCTATAGTCGATTAAAAATCAGCCAACTGTATATGACACTTTTCCCTTTTATGTAACCACACTATTATTATTATTCTACATGCAGACAGACACAACTAATAATGACTATAATTGGGGAAAAGAAAGACATGGGGTATGGACAGACATAACATCTGAAATGTTTCTGATGTCTTTCAAGCAGTACAGGCACACACACCCTTTGAAGCTCTCCAAAGTTGGAAATACTCCAGAAATGACCCTGAAGGAAACAGGTACTATTTAGAAGCACTTCAAAATGAAGCATTTCAGGTTATATACACATGTTTTATGGAGTGTGATAGGGAATTCCTGGGACTTCCACTATCCCACAGTGCTACATTTCCCCATGGGGGGATTGGGGGAGAGAGAAGGTAGGAGAAGGAGCACTGTGTCAGCTAGCACTCTCCTATCTAATCCACCTCCACTGTCAAAGAGCTCCCACCTGCAGGAACTGGAAGACTCTCCAGCTCCCAATCCCTGCATACTTCTCCACATCTGGTTTGTTGATTCTGGCAGGCAGCACAGGGCCTCCAGTCTCCCAGTTCCCCCTTCAAGGGAAGAGGAGTGGAGCTGCAGCACCTAGGAGACCAGGAGCTGCAGAGCCACGCTGACAGCCCATCGCAGGGAGAATGGAGCCATCAGAAGCCACAGCCCCTGTCATGGCTCAGCATGCTGCTGTATGCACCTGCAATGATTTTTAAGTGCTTCAGCTCTGGGCTGTGGCATAGAGCTGTATGTCTGTCCATGGTTGAAATTCTCCATTTTTTAAGTGCTTCAAATGCAGCTGTAAACCCTTCAAATGTTTCTTCTATTTCCACTCTAGGAAAATTATACTAGAAGACCAAGTGGGATGAATAGGATTGTTTTGAGATGAGCTCATCAAAATATATTTGATATTTGTAGCACATTAGATATTTGACTCTTTATTCTCATTGGAGCTTGACTGCATATATGTTCCTAAACATTTGTCTTGGACAGTGTGCTTTTACAACTGGGCATTGTAAATGGACTTTGTAATGGGTTGGAAAATTGACATAGCTCTCAAATAATGAATCTAGTCAGAAGCTTTTCCAATGTCTGGAAATAGACAGTTCTGTCATCTCTGCTTTCATCAGTCTTCAGGGAACTTGAATTTGGCTAGATAACAGGGTCTAGTGGGAATAAGGCACATTTAGGAGAGATACATAGTAACCTGAGGTGCTTCAGTGGCCTGATGGAGCACTGTGTATGCTACAAAGCCCTATTATTTTGTGTGGGATCATCTCGTGGTCAAAATTCAACCAGAAATTAAAAACGGAGAGCTGTAGCTCACCATCTGCTGCTTTGAGGAGACACTTCTGTTATTCTGCCTCTCTCTGAGGCTTACTTGGTTAGACAGAATAGACAGCTGCCCTATTAGCATTCTCCCACCATACTGTTCTGCAGTTTCCTCTTTCTAGTTATTTGCCAGCCGAATTTCCTGTTTTTCCCTTGGTCTCTCACTTGCTGCATTCTTTCTCAGTGCCACCCTAAATCCCATGCTCCTCCTCTGTCTGGCCAAGTTCCCCTGACTCCTCATAGCTCCCTATCTTGATTTTTAACTTCTTCCTGCTCCTTGCTGCTCCCATAGTCTATTCTTTACCCTTACACATTTCCTGGTCTCTCACTGACCTGCCCATCATAACTAAGAGGTCACAATCTTCATTGAGAACAGCCCAGCTTCAGCTTCAACTGGAGGCAAAGGGAGACAGTGGTCATCTTTCATAAGTGCAGTAGGGTTTGTTGTAGCCATGACAGTCCAGGAAATATGCAAGAAGCAAGGGTTTCTGGGTGATATCTTTTACTGGACCAACTCTATAGTTGGCAGGGATGTTAGACAAATTTTTGGGTACAAAGTTGTTTGGTTTTTTTTTTGTGGCTCAGACCAGAGGAAAGGCATTTTGCACCTGAAAGCTTGTTGAAGACCTCTCCCCACTATAGTTGGTCCAATAAGAGATATCACCCTGCAAAAAACCCTTTATTCTTACATCTGTTTGTAAGAGCAACTATGATTTAACTTACAAAGTACATCTGCTTAGATACTTTCAAATTTTGGTGGATAAAGGGATCAAACTTAAAAAAAATAATAAAAAATAACCTTATTTTTTTCACCCAGCTATGGACCTAGCCAACAAGTCCAGAGTTCAATATTTTTTCAGTGAAAATGGACATATGAAAATTATCCATAAAATTGTTCCCTACTTTTAACCAGCCCAACTATAAAAAAAAGCACAGAAATGTGGTGCACATCTTGCTGAGGGCAGCTTGTTGCTTCAGTCCTGTTGATGGTATTATGGAGACAGTTACCCTTTTGCATAAGGGCAAAACTTTATGAGTTTGGAGTCAGAAATCAAAAACTAATAAGAACCCTTAAATATATGAAATATTGCAAAAACACTGCTACATCACTAGAGTTGGCAATATGGAATCTATGTATGTTTTTTGGGGTAACAGCTGAATTCAGTGGGCAGCATCTGTGTGTGGGCTAGAGCTATTTATTGGGAGGTAGAATTTGTACTCAGAGTACTTGGCTTCTTTAGCACAGTCTCAATAGCATGGAGTATACATGGCAATTCCTTTCCCACTGAGTTGGTGAGTCTGTCCCCCAACAGTAAGCACTCTAAAGCAATGGTTCTCAACCTTTCTGGACTTGAGGCACCCCTCCATAACTTTTGTGAATTGAATAGCATCCAGTTTAAAAAACTAATGTATATATTGCAGTACTTACCTCCTTATACAGGGGCTGAGCTTTAGGGGTTAAGGATTGTCCAGGCAGGGATAAGCCTGAGCCTGGCTTATTTGCTTGTCTTATCTTCTTATTGCCTCACACCTCATGGCACCCTTCAAAGGATCTGGCAGCATCCCAGAGTGGCCTGGTGCCCTGATTGAGAATTACTGATTTAAGGCCTAGTTTAGATTGTTGATTTGCTCCAACTGGAGTCACTGGTGTGGTAATGCCGGTACAACCTCTTTTGTTAGCAGGCAAAGCAATAAGGCAGACATTTCTACTGCCTTTAGTTCATCTCAGTGGCAGCTTTCTATCCATTTAAGTGGCAATTTTGGCACTTACATACAGATAGTGATTCTATTTCACCTGCAACATGGACATGTAATTGTGTGCACGTAGACTGAGTGGGTATTTATATGCATATTGTAGATGTACACCTGGATCTAAGCCCTGAAAATGTAGGATGCCAGAAATACTTGACTACCAGATGGAGGAAGAATGCCCTCCTGTGTTTTCATCCCAAGACTTGAGTGTTTAGAGCACTTACGCAGGATGTTAGAGACCTGAATTCTATGTCCCCTTGCCCAGAAGGTGTTTAAAGTTGGCTCTCTCTGACTTCCTAGCACAGCACTCTAACCACCATGCCACAGTATGTAGTCCCTCCTTCAGCACTCTTTTGAAGCTGGCAGCCAAAAGAAGGAGCTATGCAAGGCCATGAAAAAGAGAACAAGGTGTGTGACTAATTGAATGACTGCTGGCTCTGGAATTCTAGCTTGAACCCTTAATCTCAATGGGGTAACTTCCCCACTGTGCTGCCCTTCAATGCAAAAGACACTGGCTCAGCTTCAAAAGCAACTCTGGAGAGCAGTTGGGATAATGAGTTGATGCTTAGAGCACTGTGCTGGGCAGTTAGAGGGTAGGTCTACACATGCTATTAGTGCACATGAATAAACTCCGGAGCTGATTGCTCTGGAGTTTTTTGCTTCTGGGTGCGCTATTTAAACATGCACCTAGGAACAATTAACTCCAGAGCAATCAGCTCTGGAATTTATTCATGCACAGCATGTGGAGCCCAGTCAGAGCAGCCCCAGCTGGTGGAGGACCTGGGAAGGGGGTGAGGGATCAGCCTGCCAGCCCAGGGCTGCTCCAACTGGGCTCAATATGCTATGGAGTGGATAGCTAGGGAATTAGGGTACTTTAGTGCAGGGCTAGGTGGCAGACAGCCCCCACACTGAAGCATCCTTGTGCTTGAGCCAGCCAGGTGAGTATTTACATGTGTGCTGCGATGCACAAAAAATTCTGTAGCAGGTACTACTCTGCTATAGAATTTATTAGTTTCCTGTGCCCTAATAGGGGCTCGTGTGCAGATGCTGAGACATTTATTGTGGAGCTAATTAGCTCTGCAGTAAATGTCTCATTTAGACACACCCAGAGAGATGCAAATTAAACCCCTTGTGGGCAAGAGTGGCCTAAAATTCAAATATCTGGTTTCACAGGGGAGTTCCTTCATCCCTCAGTTTTTGGGGAGAAAACCAGGGAGGCCTCTTCTCCTACCAGCACCTGGTCACTTTTCATGGACTTACATCTAGATATGTGCACATGTACCCAGCCAGTGCATAGCCCTACTGAGCATTCTCAGTCTATGCATACAGGCTTGCATGGCCACCATGCAAAGAGGGGGGGAAAAAGGGCCAGGGAGATGGACAGAATTGCACAATGGAAAATAGAATTCTGTTGCACCTGCTGTGTTGGAATCTATTACTCGGTCAAGTAGGGATAAACTCCATTGGTGCCAGTACCTGGAATTTAACCTGCCTTTACCATGAGTTGCACTGGAATAGTAATGGCTGTAATTGGTCAAGAAAACTCCTAATTCAATTTATTCAAATGTATACAAACAAAAGGTGGAGTGTTGGCATTTTTTCCTGAAGATCCTAGAAGAAATGAGGGGCCAGCTAAGGGATTTCCATAACTTGCCCCAAGAATCTCTTCTTTACCCCAGGGATCAGTCTGATCTTCCCCAGAGAATACTCTCTTCATCTCTGTAACCCAACTCTCACATATTTCCTAAATTCCCTCGATCACTAGTTTACACATATTTCCCCTGGACAGTATGACACAGAGGACCACAATGCAGGTAGAAGAGAAGACCTGAGCCAGTAATTTTAATGGGAGCAAGATTAGGCTTAAAGACTGTAATGTTGCTTTTTTACAGATTCTCTTTCTGATTCTACAGAAATCTATGCAGACTTGTAAGATAATATGCAAATTGATACAGCATTAATTAATTAATTAATTCATTCATATAGATGTTTTCAAAATTTACCTTGGCTCTCTCCAGGCTTCTCCTTTGTTCATGGAATGCAGATGGACTTTTTAGTGCTGCAATAGGAAACAGAAGCACAATCAGCACAGCAGTGGTAGCAAGCAGCCACTGGAATATTCAAAAACAGTATTTTAATGGGTGGTATAAAAATAGCAACACAAACTAGCTGATCTCTTTATTGTGCTATCTAAAAATAATTCAGGAAAGCTATGGGAAATCCCAGTCTCTCACAGCCAGTTTGTGGCAGGAGAGCAGAAGGGATGGTGAGCAAAGGGCGAGCAAAAGACACATGGACAGGTGTAGGCTTTGCAGCTCAGTGTTCTACAGGATACGTCATAATCCAGGTGAATCCAGGTGCAGCTTTTACCTGGAGAGCTTTTTGCGAATTACAGTGCCATGAAATGCTGCCTGAGAACAAAGTGGAGAGTGGGGAGGAGGAAACAAGGGATCAGTATCCAGGAGAGAAAGGAAACCTTGCTGAGAACTTGCCAGGAGGTCAGAGCCTGTGGATGTTCCATACTGTGAAGCCTCTAGGGTAAGGAGGCCCAAGCAAGATAGGGGAACCTAAGTAAAGGATCTCATTACTCTTCAGTCAGAATGCAGGAAGAGCAGCTTCACTGGCAACTGTATAGTCAGTACAGATTTTGGAGGGTTTTATTATCTGCTCTTTGCCTCACATGCTCCTCTCACTGAGTACCAACTTCCTTTCTGTTTGCAAACTAACTCTCCTTCACCTCTACAGCTCCTATCCTATGAGCAACACAGCTTTGGTTCTGCACCTTGGCAGTTCTCCACTGTGTTTTACTGAGAAACGTATTTTATTGAGCCTACTGCCCAGTGGGGTGTGTGAAAAGTGTTGATAACACACTGTATAGAAAAACTTTGCATAAGGGGGCCACTGACTCAGCCTGGGCACCAAAGTCAGCAGGCTGCTCTGGTCACCACTTCCAAACACTTTGGCTTTCCCTAGAGAAGGCTTTCCAGAGAAAAAGGAATGGCTAGACTTTTTTCACCCCCTTCAAAACATTATTTCTGTGCAAGGGTTGCCAATCTGGTTTCCAGTCATCTAGTGAAAATCCTTATGGCATCCTGTTGGGACAACAGCATTTGGAGTTGAAAATTAGGGTAATTTGTGAGTTTGTTATTTACAGATTCTGTAAAACACCAATTAACAGTTGGAATCGGATTCCTAGAGGCTTACTGAACAGAGCCTGTTTCCAATGTTGTTTGAAGCTTCTAATGTTAATATTTGGACCTTTATTTTAAATTAAACTGAAATTTATTTCTGGCTGAAAATCATTGTTTCCAAGGTGCAGAAATAAAGGCTGTGGGACCAAAAAGCCCCACTTTACTCCATGTGGCATTATTCTCATCTGTAGGGTTTAAATGACAGTAGCAGTTGGAATCACTAGGATGAGTCTTTCAGGGTTCCCACTGAATTAGTTTGCTTGCTCAGAAGAGAAAACAGAATCAAGTAACATCTTGGATTCTGACACTAAATGGGATGATTTTCACACATCTGTAGGAGCTGTTTTCTGCAAATATTAGGGTCTGTTTCATTTAACATCATTTAATTAACCTCCTTGCTTCTTGTCCCCCATTGTAAATGTAATTTAAAAAGGGACAGAAATTCAGTTTAGACAAGGCTCAAGAAAACAGGGGTCAGTCAAAAATTCCAACATGAAAGAGTAAAAAGGAAACTCAGGAAGAACAACTAGATGCCTATATGAAGTCTAGGGGAACACCTGGATCAGCTCTTGGAAGAAGCAAGAATCCAGTGGGGGAAAAAACAGGATGAATCACAATAAAATTCAAGAGGCCAGAAGGCCTTTTCCTGTGTCTGACGTTTGAAAAGTAGACAGACAGACAGACAAGGTAGCATTGCTGTGCCATGCTCTGGTGAGCAGCCAGTAAGAGTGGTGACAGCTGATTTAGTTAAAAGCAAATTAACAGAATGCAAATGAAAAAAATGAAATAAGCAACAGACATTACTTTTTATAGCCCAATTCACTAAAAAGTTCTAATGTTACAAGGTTTCTGCGGGCAGGAACTGATCAGGTCATACTTCATGCTACTCATGCTGAAAGTGTTGCAGTATTTAGTCATTTACCAAGGTTTTGGAGGAATTATGTGGATACTGCAGCTGGTATTAGTCTGCAAAACAAATAAAGGTATATCTAGCACCAGTTCTTTATATAAGATCTCAGGTAATTGTGGGCTGAAATTTAACAACTCAGAAGTGCAGTGGCTTGGAGATGATTGAACAGAGCTGCTGGACTTGACGTGCCAATTTTAGGCCTCTATTTTGCCTTTAAGTTTCAGCCTTGTGTGGGAGCATGAAGACTTTCTATATGTAGCAAGAGCCCCAGCATGACTGGCCAAAATTACTCCAGAGGCTCTCAAGAGCAAACTTTTGCAGGAGCAGCTCCACTGCCCTTTAAATAGATGCGGTAAGCCTCTAGCTGTGCAGGCCATTGCAAGGAATACAGCTTCCCTAACCCTGTCTTCATGCCAGCCCAGAACTGTAGACTTTGGGTGGCCCTGCACAGGGCACCAAGAGAAGATCCTTGCTCTTTTCCCAGCTTGGTCTCCCACATCTAACGAATCACAGTCTGTCCTTTGGGGATCATGAAACATACCCAATTAGGATACACAGGATTTTATGAATTAGGTTTTCCAGAAGGTTAATTTTCTCAGGAAATCAGTCCTTCCAAATTTTCATCAAGACAGTAAAATTACATCTGGAAAAGAAGTTCAATAGTACCGGTATATCTTGTAGTTTGCTCTTGCCATTTCATTCAGCCTACTATACCTAGTAGAATGGGGCAGGCTATGGTCCCAGCTGCATTGGTGTGATTCTGAAATTACTTCATGAACTTCATGAAGTCTGATTCTCGCTTCATTTTCATGGGTTCCAGCACATACAACTCCATCAGTGGATTCCAGGGTAAAGTTGCTCAGAGGTTGTTCTTTCTTACTCATCTGCACTTATTTTTAGCGTATTTGTAACCAATGCATCATTTTAGCAGAAGATCTATTATTTTAACTGTGTGAGAATAGCTGTATATAAAATCCTAGAAGCCCTTTTTGGAGTCTTGCAGCTCAGACAGCAATCTCAGTAAATTCAGCCTGTTTGAACACAAACTCTTTTTTCCCACTTGGTGTTGCTGTTTGTTCATCTGGGCAGTTCCAAAATGTTTTCCACTGAAGAGGCCAGAAGAGAAGATGAAGCTTGGGCAATTCTCCCACTAGCTAGTCCTCTCCACTTCCCCCTCCCCCATATCTTCTTCACTGTGGGAGTCATTTATGAAGCTTTCATTTCTCTTCCATCTACAGCCTACCTGTGAGAGTGAGAGCAAGGCTGATTTTTACCTTTATTTCCCTAACTGCTTTTATCATTCCAGGTGGGACTTACCACAGATTTTTTTACAACACAAAAATGTTCTGACTGTGTGGTGCATTCAGATAGAGCCCCAGGATGATTCTCTTTGGGCCTATTACTGCTGCATGCTAAGCTGTCTCAGCTTGATGCATGCTGTATCATTGTTTGCAGTTTTTTCTTTAACGAGCTTTCAATAATGACTACAAACAGTAGTGGTCGTCAGCACCTCCATGGGCTTTTGCGTACATTCATAGATCATGGATTTGCACAAAGAAAATACTTTTTTAAATGATTGTGCCCACTGATGTTCTATTAATATAAATACTGAACTATCTCTTGTTCTGTCCTCTGTGTAAAAATAAGTGGATCGGTTATATAGAGGAGGTCAAAATCTCTTTAATGGAATTATTCCAGCAGAAAATTTGGACAAGTGATTTTAAAATATCCTGGTGGAAAATCCAGGACTATGTGCAGTCTTGGATCAATTACATCATTAAGATCTGGTATAGCATGACTATTATACATTTGAAGCAGCTTTCTAACAGTACAGGGTAGCTCAATCATATCCAGTTTTAGTGTTTTATTGGAGCTTAAATTTTAAAACCATTGCCTCTGAATTTATAGAACTACTATTTCTAATACACTATAGACACTGAGCATTATAGCAGCTCTACCTCATTCCATACTCACCTTCAGATAGCATATGGAATGAGGTTCCAGTCCATGTGTACCTCCAGGAACTCAACTTACATGGGCACACCAAGTCCCAGAGAATACAGGAAGATCATAATTAAACAAACTTTTATTGTTGGTACAACATAATTATGCATGCACAAAATTTGCTTTTAAGGCCTCTGTAAATTGAATAAATCAAAATGCATTTCCACTGGAATAACTGGTGGCAACTAACAAATGCAGAGCTTCCCTTTTGTCAAATATAAAGCATCAAGCTTTTCTGCTGAGGTAACAGAGCTGTTAAATATTTGTACATTTATTCTTATAATGGCAGCGTATTTCTTTGCCCTCATTCTCATTTGGGGAAACGAACTGGCATAATGGTAATCCTGAAAGTGAGAATCTGGCAAAACTAAAAACAATGAGAAAAGGCTATTTATGTATCACTACTTGTCCCCAGCTTAATGCTGGTGCCATACCATACTACGTGCAAGGCATAAGTTCGTTATAAAGCATTAGGTCCCCAATCCTAAAAGTACATGTACCTCATGCATTCATACCAGCTGGAGATTTTTCAAGTGCACAGACCTGTATGTTCATATCACTCCAGTGTACGTGTGTGAGATAGGGCATTTTGCATATTCACATTAAGTGCCCACTTTTAAAGTATGGGAGATATTAGATGTGGTATAGAACCTGACAGTCTTGCCAATTCTTCTGATTTTATTATGTCTCCCAATATTTGGGACTTAAAGTCCCAGCTCTTGGAATCCTATGATCTCATCTACTACTCTTCCTAGCTCTGAGGAAGAGTTAATAGTACAAACCCTGAAAAGTTAAAAATAAAAAAGCAAATAAAAATAACTCAACATTTATTATTTTTAAATAATATTTTAAAATATATTATATTATTATTAAATGATTTTTGAACACTAGAGATTGGCAATACTGCACTGATTGTCTTGTATAGCTGTCAACACAGATAATCTGTGAAAGGGGCAGAATGAGAGAGAAATAGTGGAAGAGCCAGGTATTGCATGGAATGCCACAGCCATGCTGTTACTGAAATGTCTTGTTACTGAAGAACAGAAAGCATACCTGCTACTGCCCTCTATTTAGATTTAACACCTGTTTAACAGCATTTCTTAAGAGTACCCATAGAGTCAAGCTCAGTAACCAAAAGAAAGAGGGAGAAAGCAGCATGAAAGAAGTGTAACAGACCTTGCAAAGTCATGAACTTTAACAACGATCCTAAAGGAGACCATGATGAGACAGAAGTGAATATAGACAATTCTTTGCCTGTGTTTTTTCTGGCTCATGCTCAACATGTGTTTAACAGGGCTCAAAGGATGTTTGAGATCTAGAAGTAAAATTCTATTACTCTTGTGTATATAAATGGCAGTTTTTTCAACCATATAAGTGACCTATTTGGTATTTACACACAGTTTGTGATTCTACTTTACCTGGGCAGTCTGGATAAGTCAGTGTACATGTAGAAAGTGCATATGTTCAATAGGCTTTGTACTGGCTGGACAGATGCATGGCTATATACACACACTGATAGTGAGAAGTGTAAATCAATACCATGTGATGAAGAATAAATACCCTCCCATGTTTCAGCTCCAATAACTAAGTGATTAGGCCACATGCCCAGGAAACTGGGAAACCTAGGTTTTGGGTCCCCTCCAACAAGTGGAAGTGCAAACTTGTGCTTCTCCAACTTCCACATATAGATGCTCTACCCCGTCCCTCAAGTCATAGGGCATGTTGTCCAGTGTCTCTGGCATTCTCCCTTGTCATCCAAGAGCAAGAAACATGTGAAGCTAGGAGGAAGCAAGCAATGCCTTCCTGCTCTGTAAGGGAGCAATATCATAGTTCTACCTGGCATCTGGTAGCATAACTGAGTTGTGGGGCATAGGGGAATGGGGCAGTGATAGAGGCAGCAGCCCTGGACGCTGCCTTTGCGGCGTGTGGATGGGGTGCAAAAATAGTTGCAAACACAGTGGCATCTCACTAAGTGCCACTACCTTGAGTGTCATGCAGCAGCCCGGCTGCACCTCTGCCTGAATCTTTGGTCTCAAGTGGGGCAAGATCTTCTGCATTGCCTTCATGCTAGGAGGAACTGAATATTAAATGCAAAGTGCAATGACTCAGCTTCAAAAGAAGTGGGAAAGGAGTTTGTTTTAGACTTAATCTGTGGTGTCAGGCACTATCCTGGCAAATGAGTGATGTGATCAAACCCTCTCAATGTGACAGGTTGCGGGGGGGGGGGGGGGGGGGGGGGGCAGAGGAGGGGTTAGAACCAAAGTTTTCTGCTTCCTGAGCAAGGTGCACTAATGTATGTGTGCTTATGCATCTACACCGTAGGAGTAATAGACTAGGAAACTGGTTGTACATGCTGAAAAAGGCCACTCACAGGGCTGGAAAACTACCATTTAATTGTATAAAGTGAAATAGGATTCTAGCTGCCTCCTCTTCACTGATGCTGCTTGCTGGCTTTACGCTGGGGCAGTACAGATATAAGAGATAGATTTAGTCTTTCCCTTCCTGACTTTTACATGCTGACATGGTACTGTTGGGCTTGGCTTTCTGACACAGGAGAGGGACGAGTCAAGTGAAAACATTGTTCTATAGTCTGTGCTGGACTGCGATCTGGCAAATGAAATAAAAGCTTGCAAACCTGTAGTGGAAGAAATCCACTTAGTTGAGGAGAGAAAGAGTTACAGCAGGGCAAAGCACCCACATGCTCCTGGCATCCTGGGTCCCAAAACAGGCAGGTTCAGGTGGGGATGCAGAGAAGATGCACTGGCCCCCAAGAGATGTTTTGGTTCAGCTTGGCTGAAAAGTGGTCTCTATCAGTGCACCCCGGATGGGTTGCTGGCTATACTCTGGAGCATCAGCATGTTCTACATGATGCTGCATCAGCATCATGTAGCACATGCTGTGTGTGCTACATGATGCTACATATAGCATGCGCTACATGTAGCACATGCTGATGCTAACATCAGCATGTGCTACATGATGATACAGCCACTGTTGATCCAGGGGTTGTATCCTCTGTGTTGGTGCTGGAGAATCTTGCCTTTGGTTTTTATTAAACATTATACTGTTATACTCCCTTATACAACTGTGAGCTCCTGTATTTGTTAAAAGGAGTCTTGCAATTGACTGGCCTCAGGCTTCTTGAGGGGGGAAAAGTCAAACCTTTTACAGTATCACCCCCCGGCCCCCAGAAACATCCAGTAAAATTAGGCAGAAATGTCAATGTCTCTGTCAGTTTGCCTTAAGTTTACTGCCTGTCTGAACAATGGCTGCCATTTCCTCTGCTTTTGGGCCAGTTCCTACCACATGCAGGGCAACGTGCTGCATGAGTTAATGCCACAACTGCATTGAATTCCAGAAGAGCAACTGTACTTGGCACACCCAGGAGACACTTTACACCATCCCACATTAAACACTTTCAGAGAAGTGGTGGAGCTAAGCCAGCTGTGCTGCTATGCTGACTACAGCCTAATAAAGTGCAAAGCATCACAAAAAGTAGGAGTACTGCTCTCCTGAGGATGATGGCCAGTGAAGATGATGGCCACTGAAGCTGTAAGATTTGGGTAGTTCCACTCACAACAATTTGAGCCTCTGTTATAGTCTGTGCAGCAGACTCACAGACCTAGGGATAAAATGCCAGTTAGAACAATGATGCTCCCAGAGCCATGACAATTAACACTGCTAGCTCTCTCCCATTGCCAAATTTACAGACACAGAAGGAGCCCCATGGTCTGGATGACAGCCCCGCAGTCACGCCATGGCTGGATCTGGCGAACAGAGCTGGGCCAGAGTGTGGGGCTGTGCTGTGGCTGCATCCAGCATGCAGGGTGACTCCAGTTCACACCCGCAGACTGACTCCATATACTGATCCTGTTCTGAATCAGGTCTGCAGAACAGTCCTGCACATGGGACACAGCCCACAGACCAACCCGATGCTACTCATCCAGTCTGCAGAGCTAAAGGCCTGTAGCACCACTAGAGGCTATCATCACATCATCTATCATCACATCATCTACTGGTGACTTGCTTGAGTTCTAGGCTGTTTGTGGATGCAGAGAGAGGGGTAAGGAAGGTACTCACGTGGCATGATGCCCTGGTCCGCCAGCTGCTCTCGGGTTCTTCTCTGCTGAAGCCGTAACTGTAAAACTATTAAAGAAGGTATATCAGGAAGAGATATTTTTTTTTTCCTGAGGCAAGCATCTTTCAGTAAAGAACCCTACTAAAGAGCTCTCAGAAATACAGCCAATGATTTTGATTTCTGGGAAGAAAAGACAGGATTCAGTTAGTACATTAAGAAAGAGCAACTTCCAAGAGGAGGAATGCTCATGCACAACAGGAGGGAAATCAAGAGGCAGGCCATCACTGTGATGCTGTTTTACTTAATAGCTGGTGGCTAGGACAGTGTTGTTGCATTGTGGTGCAGAAGTGGAAACAAAAGAAAGGAAGAGAAGGGAAGAAGAAGGGACTTTGGCAGAGCATTCTATTGCTCTCCAGGACCTTAGGTTATACTTAAAAATGGAGGGAGAATTTACTTCCCCTTATTGGACCACAATGGGCGCATCTACATGTGCGCATTTACTGTGCAGTAACCGAAACTACTGTGCCGTGGGGGCTCACATCTACATGTGCATGCATGTACTGTGCAGTGAATATGGTGACTTATATCGATTTGAGCATAAATTTGATACCTGCATTATGCAGGTATCAAATTTACGCCCAATTAGTTACTGCACAGTAACACACATGAAGATGCCATATTGAGTAGTAACACTTTGTGTATGCTTTAATGCCTGCATGTGGAGACACCTGCCTATTCCTGCTAACTGCACAGTAAATTTAAACCCGCGTCAATGCACATGTAGACATGCCCAATAGGGAGGAAGTCTAAAGTCTATATCTCCTGGAATCTATACCAGCTTTCTGTTCTGTTTTTTTTCTAAGGCTCATGGCAGATGTTACATGGCCTGTGTGTTACATGTGAGTATCATATAAAAAACTGTAACATGCCAGAACTTAAACCAGATTATCCCTGGATAAAAATAGCAGATCAGCTACAGTGAAGTTGCTCATTATAACAACAACTTTTTTGCGGTGCAGAAGTATCCTGCAACACTTCTAATGTGTGCTCAGTTGGCATGTTATGATTTGAGGTATAATATCCACATGAGTAACAAATGTAACGTTTGCCAGGGGCCTAAGTGGTGCCAGGACAACTTAGCTGGAGGGCAGACAACTAGGAGGACTTCAGTGGCTGAAGTGCAGGGTTGCACCTGGTAGATTGCAGCGTGGTGTTTACAAATGTATGCTGTGGCCATAAAAGGAGCAAAGATTCCCTCCATCCACTATCACATTTGGGAGATGCTTCGTGGCTCTTTTACTGATCTGTGACCTCCCAGACAAGGTAAGCAACAAAGCCAAGAAAAAAGAAAAAGTGAAAGGGACCAAGTAAAGATATTAGGGAGTCTTGTAGTGTGTGTGTGTGTGTGTGTGTGTGTGTGTGTGTGTGTGTGTGAATGGGGGTGCCAACAGCCACTCACTGGACAGCAGGCCACCTCCCATGCATAATGCCAGAACTCTAATATTATTGTAAAGGCAGAAGCATCAGAGTTCTGGGCAACTAAGTATATATCCCAGCTTACTGGGGGCTGGTTATAATGTGAATGAAAAGGCATTTTGAATATATGGGAACATGGGGAAATTGTGAAACTGAAAATGATAAGCAGCTAGTTTTGTTTAGGTTCAAGCACTGCCATTGTCTGAGACAAGATCATGATTTCCAAAAGGGATTTTTAAGTATGCAGAAATTGCATATTTTAAATGATGCAGATGCTTTTGCTCTGGGACTCTTTGACACCCTGTGAATCATAACACCATTGTTCTCCCTGCTACTCTCCAGATGAGTGTTTGCTGTTAGGAGATTCTACTCCAATCTCTGTCCATTATGTGGTAAATATCATCATACTATATTGATGTCGCATAATAAGACAAAATCCTTGGAGCAGTTGGTTTCACTTAATGGCTTTTGCCAGCCTCCAAGATATTTACAATCAGCTATGCTGACTAGAGGGATAGGAAGCCCAGCACAGGGCAAATAGGGTCCAGCAGTTCAAGTAATTATTCTGATATCTGTGGGGCTGGGAGTAGGATGCACTGGAAATTGCCAAACTGTATATAGTACTGAGCTCGCTCATTCGCTTGTGCTGCTAATTCTACTCCTAGAGTTTAAACCAGTGCTTTCTCTGCTCCCTTGTCCGCATGGCAGTTACCCTGACTATTTCCCTTCCATAAATTTTGGATGCAGCCTGGATGCAGACATTTGCAGCTGTGGGGTCCTGCAAAATGCAGTAAGAAGTTAACACCAAGCCTGTAAAACATATTGCTTTGTGGAACTATGGATCACTAGTACGACTGCCTTTGGAAAGAAGCTTTGACAGGTGTATACCAGTTACTGAGCAGAGAAAACCTCAGTTTCTGCCCAGAATCAAATAAATAATTCTTTTTCCTCCCAATGAAAATCATATGCAAACTCTCTATTGATATTTCAAGTATCCTAAGACAGGATCCTAAATCCTATGGAGTATAGCCTGTCCTATGGGGTATAGTATATTCTGCTTTTGTGGCATGAACTGGTAGGTGGTGTATTGTCTTATTTCTGTTACAGTTTCCTATGCCTATATAAAGTAATATACTTTACACTCTTTTGCTTACTAATCACTTATCACAGGAGTGTCAAACATATGGCCCGTAGGCTGGATCTATCCCCTAGAACCACTCCATCCGGCCCACCATGCTACTAGAAGGCCATGGAGTTTGACGGTATGGTTAGCAGGGGCAGGGCCTGTTGCAAAATCCAGGGCACTATGGATCAGTAGATTTGGCCCCTGGCAACACTGACCTTGGTTATCCCATAGCTGCATGGCCCACAGCTGCTTGCCACATTGCCTTTGCAGTGGATGCTGCCACTGTTGTTGCCCCATGCCCTTATTTTGGGTCTGGCCTGAGGTTCAAAATTAGTTCAGCACCCTTGAATTATCCCCTCTGTTTTGTCAGAATTAATCTCTTCTGTATTTAATTGGATTGTAGGTCATGCCATTGACTTCTTCAGTTTTCCTCTCCATTAGCAGAAATTGAGTAGAAAGATACTAACGGGGCACATGCTTTTTGATGGACAAAATATAACTGCATATTCATCTCCCACCTAGACACAACCCTATAAGAGGACTCCCATTTCTGAGCACCTCAGGACTTTGGGGTCATCCAGACCTGCCTCAGCTCCTTTCTCTTCCTCATTATCCTTCTGCTTTTGCCAGCAACTTGTAATATCCAGAATGAAACTTTCCTGATGTCTGAAATGGAGGTGAATAATGACAGCACTTCCAAAGGAGACTCCTTAGCATGAAGCTTCCTGAAAAGCCAATGCTTTGTAATTTTTCCATGTTCTGAATACACACAGTCTTACATTTGAAAGTAAATATTTAATGAAAGCCCCACATCAGATGATGTTTTCCTGCCAAGTTTCAGCACTTCTTCAGAGTTACATTTTTGCTGCGAGTAATAATGCAGCCTTAAGCATATGGTTGAGTCCACAAACATGCTGTTTTTATTAGAAACTCAAATGTAAAATTGGTTACCAGTGCTGTCAATAAGGAACAATCCATTCTTCACCATTGCACCTTTGCACCATTTCATATCCATGAAGTACTATTTTTCCAGGCAACAATTTTTCTTCTGACAGAAACCAATCTGTCTATGTATTTAACTGACCCCTATCACCACAAATTTCGTAACCTTCCTAAACAAGGCTATGTCCAGTCCACTTTTGCTCATACAAAATTTCATTTAGGTTCAGGAGTGATAGCAACAGCTAGCTCCTTCCTGCTAAATATGTTCAACTCTATTGCCCCATGACCATTCTCTAGGGTCTGAAAGTGTAACTATATGAACAAAGTGTCTAGAAGAGTAAGCCTATATACCTGCCACTGGTTAAACGATGTCTTTTTTGGAAGCATCTTTCTTTTTGTTGCATGAGTACTGCTACTGGCAATACAGCCATTATAGGACCTTCTGCATATGTGGGCAATTGTATCAGCTTTGGTACAGAATCAGGGGTAGATCCAGGGTGTGTGTGGGGGCAGGGGAGGGATGTTTAGTGATGCAGTTGCACCCCCCTTTGATTCCTACTCTACCTAAACTTTAAAACTACCTGCCCTGGAGGAGTAGCAGCATTTCTATTCAGGCAGTGCTGAGGGTGTTAATTGACTTCATGGCTCATTTTAATGTACCTGATTCCTGCTAATCTCAGGTGCTAGTGAACCTCTCTCTTTTTTATGGTCTTGATGTTCCATTACTCAAGTTATCCTTTCTTCAGCAATATTGGTAACTGCTAGCCATTCCTGGCAATATCTCTTTTCTGTTTCACAGCCCTTCACTGTTTTCAGTCCCAGCTAAAAATCTTAACTTAGGTGTGGTAACATTAACTCAGGTGATTATTCAATCATTTCCACATGAGTTACAGTGAAGTGTTGGATGTACCATCAAGCTGTTCAAGAAGGCTAGATTTTGTTTTAGGCAGACAAGGTTCCTTGGGTGAATTTGATATCTTTTATTAGACCAACCCAAATGGTTGGAGAATAGTTATTAAGCAAGCTTTCGGGTTCAACAACCCTTCGTCAGGCTCAGGAAGCTGCAGCAGTTGGTGTGCACTCTTCCTGGATGGAATGAAAAGTAAAGAAGCCAGGGGCTGGGCTGGGCTGGGGAGTCAGTTGCCAGGCAGATTATAATGTGTCAAAAATCCAATGTCTATGTTTAGTCCCTGATCTCTAGTATCCAGCAGGTTGATGAAATGGAGCTCATAGGCTCGTCTCTGGGATGTGTTGTGTAAATTTCCCTTGAGGATAGCCCAGTTTTCATTCCATCCAGGAAGAGTGCACACCAACTGCTGCAGCTTCCTGAGCCTGACGAAGGGTTGTTGAACCCGAAAGCTTGCTTAATAACTATTCTCCAACCATTTGGGTTGGTCTAATAAAAGATATCAAATTCACCCAAGGAACCTTGTCTGTCTATATCCTTAGACCAACACGGCTACAACCTAAACTCCTGCAGATTTTGTTTTATAAATCTGAATAAGAGATGTACATTTATCTATTATGATTACAGGGCTAATAAAATGATATCCTTTGACTATTTTGCCTAGTTTTTTGTGGTTTTGAATATGTAATCTAGCGAATTAGGGCACAGCCCAATAAAGTTATATTCATTTTTCCTTTGGTCTTAAACTCAATAATATAGCCCTAGGCCCCTAGCACCTTTGTGAAGTTTCTAGTTTCTTTTTACCTAGATAAAAATGTGCCATGTTGTACCAGACCTTCTGCACCCTGCTTTTCAAAGTCCTAGATCGGCCCATGTAGAGAACAACGCACTGGTGAGGATTAATGTGAGGGTAAACACATGCTGCTTATTCAATGGCCAGTAAGTACAGCGCTACAGCTATTAATATCTGCATAGGTGTCTGGGACCTTTGAATTGTAAATGTGTATATTCATATACTTTTGATTGATCATAGTCAACTTTCATGAACCCCTAAAGCATAGTCTGTGGACCCCCAGGGTCTGTGGACCACAGGTTGAAAACCACTGATCCAGAGAGACATTTCATCTCTTCCCTTGACACATTCCACGTGTCTCAGATTCCTCAGATTGTTCTACATTTTAGCCTTTCTGTTGTGTTAGGCTAGGCAGCGTGCCATGGACAAATGAGCAAGAAGATGCTAGCGGTCAGATCACTATGACTTCACATATTGCTGCTTCTACTTCATAGCCTTATAATCAAGCACGGCTTCATTGACCAGACTAACGTGACAATTGAATATGAAACACATCATTTTACAAATAAATTAACTGAGACATTGAACAAGGTCACTTGAGACAAAGCTACAAAGATGACAGGTTTCCAATGCAGTGGATATATAAGATTTAATGATATTGCCTTTCATACTTAATATGTTAAATGTATGAAAATACCTTGTAGATAGCAACAAGTTCATATACTTGGCAAGCAGGTTCCTTATGTATGAGCAAGCTGCACTCTGGTATTTCCAAAGTAAAATCTTGATTTTCCAACTTAAATCACATTTTTTTAACATTGCTTTCTGTATGTAATTCCACAGAATCTATTTTTTGCATGCACCTCTGACACCCATCCATACAAGACTCTAAACCCTGTCCCTTTAAACACAGCAGCACTGTCTTGGACCACTAAAGGTAAAAGGCTAGTTACAATACCTAAAAAAAGAGAGAGGTAGTTATTAGTCATGTTACCTCTACCCTGCCTTCTGCCTACAAGCAGGAGCAAGCTGTTGTGCTTTGTGGTCTAGAGTTGACCTCTGCACAGAAAGACCTATTTTGCCACCAGTAGAGTTGAATGTTTAGATTTTGACAGGCTTTTTACAGTTGCTAAATAGCTATGACCATTTGTACAAGCACCCAGAATGGTAGGAAGCTTCAGGCAATGATAAGAATTGTTAACAGTACAGAATTAACATGAGACAAAAAATATGTGAATTACTGGTTCCTAGCTTCAGCACCTTCTTTAAGTCACATGGTTTTTCACAAGGGAAAAAGAAGCAGCTGCTGTTTGATGGTGTGCAGGCTAGGATTCTCTCTCTGTGGCACATTGAGGGTGATGCCAGGGTGGTACATACTCAAACCTAATCAAGTGTTGATGCTTTTTGGCAGCAAGCCAAGAACAGGGTGTAGTATAAAACATAGATGGGTTGTGACTTTGCAGAATTCAGACAGACCTGGAGAGATTTATCAGTCAGACCTGGGTGTACCAGTGCTCCTGCTGAGACCAAAGTTCCTGGCTAGACGGTCTTGCCCCTTGGCTCAGGGTCAGACCAACTGCCATATTTGGGGTCAAGAAGGAATTTTACCCCATGATAAACCATGCCTTAGTAGTGCCTTATATCTTAACACTGCAAAGAAGGCAAGATTCATCAATCAGGAATAGATGAAAGGTTGCACAAGGTCACTTTTAGCAGAGCTGGAAGAGCTCTCAGTAACATCCAGATATCAGCTACCTACTGGCAATTCGGCTCCAAAGACTCTTTCAATCCAGTCTTCCAGTTAGTTATGCTGTATGTAAACTGGGACTATTCTTGTTCTTCTGTTTGAGTATTTTTCACAGCCCTGTTGTAAGCTGGTCCACATGAAACAGTAGCATTCTACAGCAGGCAGCCTACAGAGGTAATTATTTAGCCCAGGTCTGCCCTGTACTGCTGCAAGCATTACTTTCAAACTCTGCCATGAGTTATATAAAAGATTATAGCAAAAATGACACTCAGACACATTTCAGATATAGGGAGGCTGTCCCCTTTTCAGGAGAACATGTCACTCTTGTGTGTAGGAATACAGGCAGTCCTTGACTTACAGTGTTTTGAGTTACAGCATTTCGCACTTACAACGTTTATAAATTGAAACCCTGTTTCAACTTTCTGACATCAGTTTTGACTTTACAATGCTTGATCCGATGCCATGCCAGCGAGCAAGTTCACTGCATCACCCATCTCCCTGGAGAACATCTTTTCCAAACTTCCTTGGACACTTTCTTTAAGAAAGCAGACAAGACTGTAGAAAAACCTGCAGCCGAGACTCCTGAAAATACTCCAGCCAGGACCCTTAAAAAAGTCCAGCATAGTCACTTCAAAGAAGTGTTTCCAAATCAGTATGATTGCTATTTACAATATGAATACATTAATGTAGCTATATTACTCATCTATAATGGACTGAGTATAAACTTCTGGGTTATTTTTTGTGAAAATAGGGTATTGGGCCTTGGTTCAGGAACCAATCCCCCATTTATAACATTGTTTCCTATGGGAAAATCGGTTCCAAGTTACAACATTTTGACTTAAGACATGGTCTTCAGGAACCAATTGTGTCGTAAGTCCAAGGACTGCCGGTAGAGCTGTTTCTCTTAAAAAATCTGTGAGGCTTGTAGCAGTGGCCATCATGTTTAGAAGTTGCAAGAAGCTAATCAGATTAGTAGTGTACATGTAAGTAAGCCTCAGCTGTCAAAGTGCAATTGCTTCACAAGTTATCGGACCCTACATATACTTTTAAAAGCTCCATTATAGAACATTGATAAGGTTTTTGTTTCCTCTCTGGATGCTCAATAAGGGCATTTCAGGAGAGGAGAAGCAGCACAGCTAAATGACACAGATGGGGGAAAGGTTGGGCACATCTATACAGGATGTTTACTGCAAAGTTGACTGATTAGCTCCTTAGTAAATGTCTTGGTGTCTACACGTGCACCAATATTAGGCTGGAGTAAACTAATTTATATATGGGACTTATAAATACAAGTTCTATCCTACTGCAGAGCAAAAAACACTTTAGCAGTGCACACATAGATGCTGGAGGGCCTGGCTGAGGCACAAGGGTGCTTCAGTGTGAGGGTTGCTTCCCAGCTAGCACTGAAGTACCCTCGTGCCCCAGCCAGCCTCTTTGTAGTGTGTTAAACTGGGGAGAGCAACCCCGGGCTGACAGGCTGACTCCCAGGGTCCCCTGCCAGCCAGGGTTGCTCTGACCCAGCTCTATGTGCTGTGCCTGAATAAACTGCAGAGCTTATTGCACCAGAGTTAATTGCTCCTGAGTGCACATTCAAACGGTGCACCCAGAAGCAATAAACTCCAGAGCAATAAGCTACACAGTTTATTCAGGAGACGTAATAGCATGTGTAGAAGTGTCTAGTGAAACATAAATATAAAGTTCTGGCAAATACTTAAAAGGAACAAAGTGAATAGACGACTATGAAGTCCTGCTTCTAAACTCATTATTAGACTTATTGGTAGACTTAGACTTGTTGCCTTGGGTGACTTCAACATACATGCATTGTCTTCAGAGCTGAAGCAGGACTTCATGGCCTCCATAACAACAATGGGGCTATCCCAGACAATAACTGGGATGACAAATGAGGTGGAGCAGATGTTGTTGGTTTGCACTTGCCTGGAAAGAAGGATTCAGATCTCTGGGGGTGTTGTTAACATGCCTTTGTCATGGTCAAACAATTTACCTTCTAATGGCACAGATTCCTGTCCTCCACTGTTCCCACTGGGGTGATGGACCAGTTAAGCTGGAGACTCATGGAGTCAGTGGAATTCCAGAACTATAGGGGGTATTCCTACTGACTTTGATGGCTACTCTGTCAGTGGTCTAGTTGAACTGTGGAATAACACATTTGCTAGAGATACAGTGGCATCCTCATGTCCACTCCCACCGCTGTGGTGCAATCTACTTTTTTTGTGTGGGGACTGGCCTGGTCAATCCAAGTTGCTCTCATCTGGAAACCAAGTCATCTACTGTTTGCTGTGACTACAGACAAAATTGCTTGCATCTAGCACACTTGGGGAATGCCAGTCTAGCTGTGGAGTCAGAGTTTGGGGTTGCAGAATATTGGTCACATTTGTTTTTATGGATCCGTTCAATTGTTTTTGCTCATTGATGCAAAGGATATGCTCAAGGGGATGCAGGCAGTCACCTGTGAATGGAACCCATTGCCCATGGAACCACATGACCATCTTGGCTTGTAAAAGTCAGCTGGGGAAGACTGGCACCACTGTTGGTGAGGGTAGTCACTGCCTTCCTTCATGAGAACAGGGGGCTGCATGTTCTTAAGTCTGTCATTGTCCAGCCACTACTCAAAAAAAATCTCTTGACATTGAATCCTCAGGCAGCTATTGTCCTGTTTCCAACCTCCCCTTTTTGAGGAAAATTGCCTAAAAGCTCCACGTATTTTTGGATAATATTAGATTCTGGCACACCTTTCAGTCTTGTTTTCATCCTTAGTGGGCATGACTGCATGAGACACTTACTGCACATTAGCCTAATAACACGGTGCAGTAGTGTGGTGGTCAAAACATGTGCTAATAGCCTACTTCACATTGTTATTAGCTAATGCACAGTAAGCATCACAAAATAACCATGCACCAGCACTATTGTGAAGTAACTCTACTTACTGTGCATTCGATTAGTACTTTATTAAGCAAGTAGTAAACTAAATGTAAGGTGGGCAAGTAGTAAACTAAATATCTACAGTGCATTAAGTAATGTGTAGATGTGCCCAGTATAAGGTAAAGGCAGTGCTTTGCACCTTGGATTAGCAGAGAAACCGTACCCTGATGATCCTATTAAATCTTTCAGTAGCCTTTAAAAGAGCTGACCAAGAGGTGCTGATAATGTGTTAATGTGATGTAGTGAGACTTTGTGGGATAGGTGGTGGTGAGGGAGCGCTCACTGTAACCTGAGGACCTTTTCTGTGAGTCCCCTAGGGTTCCATCTTGTCACCCCCACCGTTCAATATGTATCTGAGGCCACTGGGCAAGATTGTGCTGAGATTCAGTGAGGTGCCATCAGTTTGTTGAAGATACCTAGCTTCCTCTCTTTTTCATCTGACCCAGGTCCCACAGCCTTGGTCCTTACCCAGTGCCTGGCTACAGATGGGGATTGGATGTGGGTGAACTAAATGAAGCTGAATCAGACAAGACACAGGTGATGGTTGTTGGCAGATATCTAGACGTAGGGGGGATAGAGACATCTATCATTGATTGGGTTCAGTTTCCCCTTGTCAGCTAGGTTTGCAGCCTTGTGGTGCTCTTGGATCCTCTGCTGCACCTGGATTTTTAGGTTGCAGCAGTGGCTAGAAATGCCTTTCACCATCTCTACCTGCAATCCTTTCTTTCAGATTTCAGATTCAGATCTAGCTTCTAGTACTACAGACCACTGAAGTGTGCTGTATCTGGGCCTGCCCCTAAGGGCTGTGCAGAAGATGCAGCTAGTACAGAAATTGGCAGCCCACCTTCTGACAGGGTGGGTCACCAGAAGCAGATTACTTCAGTGCTCCGAAATCTGTACTGGCTTCCAATAGCTTTCTGGACCCAGACTAATGTGGTGGTTTTCACCTGTAAGGCTCTAGACAGTAGAGGCCCAACATATACTAGAGGATGACCTTCTCCTCATTATGTTCCATCATGATCCCTACAGTCAGCCAAGAGCAACCTCCTGGAGGGGCCATCTGTGCCCCGTGTTCGTTTCATGAAAACACATGGGAAGTGGTTCTTGGTAGTCACTTCTCAAATCTGGGACTCCTTACCCCTTGTGGATTGTCAGTGCCTTACTGGAATCACATCAAGTCCTTTTTATTTGCGTATAAGTTAAGTTTTGGGGCATTGTCTGGGGGGTCATATTGCATAGTATTTTAATATTTTTATTTGTCTTTATAATATTTCTGTTTTTATTTCAGGTTGCTGTGAGCCTCTTCAGAGGAGGAAGGCATAAAAAGCTAATAAATAAATAAAAATAAACCAGAGTGCTACTGTTTTGGGAAAATGGGTATCTATCTCCCTGCTGTCACTAAGAAAGCTGGATGATGCTTACAACATCTTTGCAGAAAGTACCTCCCCTGGTAGCACAGTTGGCCACAAATTGTGTCTGGACAGTGGTTAACGCCAGAGTCAGAGCTCTGTAACCTCCTCTCTGCTCAGCAAGATTTGGACATTAAAGTCATGCTCAATGGCTAATTTTGTAGGGTTTGTAGCTCAGCAGTAGAACCTGTTCCTAACTTAAAGACAGCAAGGAAAGCACAACCTGGTACAGACAGACAGTCTAGTCAAGCACTCTGCCATTGTTATTTACAAAAGACTTCAGATGGGTTACTATAATGGGAAGGATGCTACTTTAGAAGCAGTAATGGAGCAATAAGTCTTGTGGGTTGGAGCCTTCCATACATAAGTATCTACTGGCTGGAATGCATGCAGGTGGGTGATTCCCAGCTCAGATCAGTGCTACATGACTCCAGCCACTTTAGCCTGGCTTAGACCAACTCGAGACCTGCTGCTGTTACCACTGGGTGCCTACAGATGTGTTTGTGGTTGGAGGCATTTGAATTAGAGCAGTTCCCAGAGAGCCTCTCTAATTAAAACACCTCACCCTCACATGTATTAAGTATCCCATCAGTAGCGATGCGTAAGGGGTGTACGGGGGTACACGTGCATCCCCTGAGAGCGCTGGTGCACCCCCTGACAGGCCACACTCCCTGCTTAGGAAAGGGGGACAGGTGGAAGTGCCTCCCCTGTGACTGCTGGCCAGGGAGTGGGAACGCCGGATGAAGAGCCGCAGCCACTTCTGGGAGTGCCGCGGCCACTTCCCGGTTGGCGCAATCAGCCGCGGGGGGGACCCCCCTCCCTCTGGTTGGTGAGATTGGTCGGTCGGTGAGATTGGCCATGGGGGACTCCCCACCCCGGTTGCTGACTGATCGCTGGGGGGGGCATGTGCCCTCCCTGACTAAGGTGACACCAGTCGTCCATGTATCCCGTGTTTCAAAATAGCTTTAACTAAAAATCATTCAACAAGTTTTAGTTAAAGCACCTTAATATATGTGACAGTGAGGCATGCTGGAGCATTTAAATTAAATAAGCTCAGTGTGCTCTGAGATATTTTAAACAGAATATCTCAGAGCATGTCTATAGGAACCCAGTATTGATTTCAAGGGGAACTGTGTCATTGATTTATATAGGAACAGGGTCAGGCACTGAAACAGAATCCCAGCATAGAACATAGCACAAATGAGACTGGAAAGGCTCCCAGCTCATCAGTGCCTTTACAGGAGACAGTTCTCATCTGGGAGCATTCATTATACCCCAGAAATCTGTCCTGTGGCTCATTTGTGATTGCTGCTTCTACCAGGCCAGGAAACTCCTGGTTTGAAGATAGACTATGATTCTCAGGTGAGGAGCAGCAGCATTTTAACATCATATACTGAAGTGGATTGACCACTGGTAGGTATTCTGGAAAACCTACTAGAAACCAATAAAATAATGCCGAGTAGGTGTGTGTGAAACAGGCCCTATTCAATTTGGATTTGGCTTGAATCAGGGAAAGTGATTCAATTTGTTGATTTGGACCACCGTCCCTGATTCAATTTGGCTGAATCTGAAGATTCGATGCTGATTCGGAGAATCAGTGATTCAGACAGACACATCTTTAAAAGATGTTTTTACATATCTTGAGGTAGCAGGCGTGGCTCGTGATCACTGCAATACTGGGGCAGATGGAGTGTCCCACAGGAGCGCGGTGGGGCCCCCTGTGTGCTTGGTGGCTAACCTGGAAGTGGACCGGGAGTACTTCTGGTCCACTTCCAGGTCCACCGAGGAGCGCATGGTGTCCCCCCCATTCCCGGGCCCCTCTGGCTTGGCTATTGACCACAGGGGGACCCTGGGTGCCCCCCCACCAGACCCAGGAGGCACCAGTTGCCAAGCTGGGGGAGCACGGGGTCCCCCAGTGGCGGGGTGGGGGGGGGGGGGGCCCAACGTGCTCCCCAGTGCACCTGGAAGTGGACCAGGAATGCTTCTGGTCCACTTCTAGGTTTGATGCTGGGCATGCTAGTGAGCCCCCCATGCTTCTGTGGGACACTCCATGAGCCCCAGCATTGCAGCACTCATGAGCTGCCTGGTACCTAGAGGTATGTAGAAAAAACTTTTGAAGCTGTGTCCGTGTTCGAATTGCCAAATCTTTCTGAATCTCTCCGAATTAATTCGGAGGGTTCCAATTCGATTCGGAGAGATTAAAGGGTCTCCTGATTTGATTTGGATTTGGAGATTAAGCCACTAAATCAGGCCGAATCTCCGCTGAATTGCATCAGGGACTGAAGCTTCTCACAGCCCTAATGCTGAGCACTTTAGCCAGTTATGCTCT